>NW_006921621.1:15692234-15722709 GCF_000298275.1 Orycteropus afer afer
AAAAAAAAAAAAAAAAAAAGAACCAGGACATAGAAGTACAGATAGCAGCTCTGTACCAAGAAGCAGTCCAGAAGAATTTTAGCGCCCAGTTTCTTCCTTCCTAAATTCCAGTTCCCAAATGTAGTTTTTAATTTACTTGTTTTTTTCTCTATAGTGGATGCTCCTTAGAAGCAGAAATTATGCCCAATTTATTCCCAATTCAAACAAGTCCATAAAAGTCAAAGTACGATCTTGAGTATATCTCACCTGAATTGAGAGACCATCTCGAAAATAGGTTTGATGCATTGAACACTAATGATCGAAGACCATACGAGTTGTGGGACGACATCAAGGACATAACCCATGAAGAAAACAAAAGGTCATTTAAAAGACAGGAAATAAAGACCAAAATGGATATCAGAAGAGACTCTGAAATTTGCTCTTGAATGCACAGTAGCTAAAACAAATGGAAGAAATGAAGTAAAAGAGCTGAATAGAAGATTTCAAAGGACAGCCCAAGAAGGCAAAGTATTATAATGAAATGTACAAAGACCTGCAGCTAGAAAACCAAAAGAGAAGAACATGCTCAGTATTTCTTGAGCTGAAAGAACTAAAGAAAAAATTCAAGCCTCAAGCTGGAGTATTGAAGGATTCTATGGGCAAAATACTGAACGATGCAGGAAGCATCAACAGAAGACAGAAGGAATACACAGAGAATCACCGTACCAAAAAGAATTGGTTGATGTTTTATCCATTTCTGGAGGTAGCATATGATCAAGAACCAATGGTATTGAAGGAAGAAGTCTAAGGTGCACTGAAAGCACTGGCAAAAAACAAGGCTCCAGACATCGATAGAATACCAGCTGTTTAAACAAATGGATGCAATACTCTAAGTGTTCACTTGATTATGCCAAGAAATTTGGAAGTACCTGGCCAACTGACTGGAAGGGATCCATATTTATGCACATTCCAAAGAAAAGTGATCCAGCAGAATGTGGAAATTATCTAACAATATCATCAATACCACACACAAATAAAATTTTACAGAATATAATTGAAAAATGGCTGCACCAGTACATCAACAGAGAACTGCCAGAAATTCAAGCTGGATTCAGAAGAAGATGTGGGACAAGGGATGTTATTGCTGATATCAGATGGATCTTGGCTGAAAGCAGAGAATATCAGAAAATACCTGTGTTTTATTGACTATGCAAAGGCATTAGACTGTGTGGATCATAGTAAATTATGGATAACATTGTGAAGAATGGGAATTCCAGAACACTTAATTGTACTCATGAGGAATCTGTACATAGACCAAAAGGCAGTCATTCAAACAGAATAAGGGGATACTCTGTGGTTTAAAATCAGGAAAGGTGTACATCAGGGTTGTATCCTTTTACCGTATTTATTCAATCTGTATGCTGAGCAAGTAATCTGAGAAGCTGGATTATATAAATAAGAGCACAGCATCGGAACTGGAAGAAAACTCATTAACAATATGTGATATGCAGATGAAACAACTTTGCTTGCTGTAAGTAAAGAGGACTTGAAGCACTACTGATGAAGATCAGACTACAGCCTTCAGGATGAATTACACACCTCAACACAAAGAAGACAAAAATCCTCACAAATGGACCAATAAACATCATGATAAATGGAGAAAAGATTGACATTGTTAAGGATTTCATTTTACTTGGATCCATGGTCAATGCCTATAGAAATAGCAGTCAAGAAATCAAACCACATACCGCATTGGGCAAACCTGCTGCAAAATACCTCGTTAAAGTGTTAAAAAGTGAGGATGTCACCTTGAGGACTAAGGTGCGCCTGACCCAAGCCATATTATTTTCAACTGCTGCAGCTCTGGTGGCTTAGTGCCTAAGGCATTTGACTGCTAACCTGAAGGCTGGAGGTTCAAACTCACCAGCCACTCCTTGGAAGAAAGGTTGGGCAATATACTTCTGTAGTGATACTACCTCAGAAACCCAAGGAGGCATTGCAATGAGTCGGACACGACTCAATGGCACATAACAACAACATATGCATGTGAGAGCTGGACAATGAATAAGGAAGACTAGAGAATTGATGCCTTTGAATTATGATGTTGATGAAGAATATAAAATGTATCAGAGACTGCCAGAAGAACAAACAAATGTGTCTTGGAAGAAGGCCAGCTAGAATCCTCCTTAGAAGCAAGGATGGTGAGACTTCATCTTGTGTACTTTGGGACAAGTCATCAGTAGAGACCAGTCCCTTGACAAAGACATCATGCTTGGTAAAGCCAAGGGTCAGTGAAAAAGAGGAAGACCCTCCACAGGATGGTTTGGCACAGTGGCTACAACAATGGGCTCAAACACAGCAATGACTGTGAGGACTGGGCTGTGTTTCATTCGTTCTGTTGTATGAGGGTTGTTATGTGTTAAAACCAATTGATGGCACCTGACAACAACATTCCCAATATCTAGCACACTGCCTGCCACACAGTAAACTGTTTGGTGGTCAATGCCCTCCATGTTCAGCTGAGTATCACAGGGCTCCTAAATGTCATGGAGAACACACGCAAGGGTGAAGGAGAGTGGAACTGTGGGCCCACAGCCTAGCAGTTTGAGGACAGCGCAGCTGGACCCCTACCCGAGCATTCTGCTTTAGTCCCTTTGACTGGGGACTTGTATGTAATTTCTTTTTTCTTCCTTCCCTTTCATCCCCCTGGCTACTTTCTCCATACCAGACAGTACTATTGCTTTTCCTGGAATGTGGCTTCCCATACACAGGGCTGAGGGGCCTTAAACATCCTCAAATGCCTGGTTTTCCCTCTGGGAATGATCTTAACCAAGCAACCAAATGATCCTTCCTTCTACCTCTTCACTCCAGCCACTCCGATTGCAAATGGCTTGGAGAGAGGAGCAAATGTCATGTTGGACATACATTTATCCTTAGCAAGGGCAATCAACAGTGCAAATGATATTAAATGATCCATTCCCTGATATTATTTTAGCAATAATTAACTTCTGTTAGTTGTTTGAAAACGACTTATATAATGATTACTGCAAATTTTGACTTTCTATCTGCTACAGCTTTGAGTCCTCATGGCACAGTAATTAAGCAATTGGCTGCTAACTGAAGGTCAGCAGTTTAAACCTACCAGCCACTCCGTAAGAGAAAGATGTGGCAGTCTGCTACCATAACAAAAAAAAAAAAAAATCACTGCCATCAGGTCAATTCTAACTCATAGTGACACTACAGAACAGAGCAGAACTGCCCCTTAAGGTTTCCAAGACTATAAATGTTTATGGAAACAGACTGTCACATCTTTCTCCCATGGAACGGCTGGTGTGTGTTAACTGCCAACTTTTGGGTTAGGAGCCCAATGCTTTAACCACAGCACCACCATGAGTTGGATTCGACTCCAGTGAGTTTGGATTACTGCTTCAGGGTCAGGGTGGGGAAGAAATTAAGACATAAAGAAAGTTATGTAAGTATAAATTTTAGACCCTAAAGAAAAACCTGTTGAATCTTATACCCTCACCTCCCAGACAGAAATTTCACCCTCAGGCAATTTCCCTATCAATCTGAGTAGGCTCATACTTGGGAGGGCAGGAACTCAGAAGGGGCTCAAAAGCCAATTTTATCGATGAAGTTATAGAAGTATTTCTCAATACAATTTGGTCCAATGTGTGAATCCAAAGAGAAACATGTTAATCCCAGAATAAGTCAAAAGACTTAGTCATATAAATGAAGCCATCTTCTTTACTTCTAGCTTTCTCTTGTCCAGAAGAAACCAAATAAACTTAATGAAGAGAATGTCTTGGGGACAGGGCTCATTTTCCTTCCTTTGCTAAGTGTCTCCCATGTGACAGGAGCAGGGGTGGAGGCTAGAAATGCCCATGACTACACTTTGTCACTGACCAACTTTGTTTGGGAAGGCCAAATCAATTAAAATCCTTTCTCCTTTCTGGTGAGGCTAATTTTTGACTATTTGGTAAAACAGATTTAGATAGAACTCCCCCGAACACTTACCCTTTTCTTCTGGGAAGAGCAGCCGTTCTTATTTGCAAAATCAAGACAATCACAGTTGCACATTTTTCCCAAATCTTTGGCTGTATTGCAATGGTTGTTTCATTTCGTAATCTCCAACTAAACATTTCCTAACCATGGATTAACAATATAGTTACTGACTGGTTTCTTTTAACAGTATTTATCCAACATAACAAAATAAACTGCAATTTGTTATACTTTTTTTTTTTTTTTACAAAACATTTTATAAATATTTTTACAAAATGTATACAAAGCAATTTCAAGTGAGACATACTATACAAATGAAGGTATTTAAGCAAATAAAGCCCACACCACACTGACAGTGAGTGACGCGTCCTCTTTAAGTCAAGTCAGTCTGTAAGGCCTCCCTAATCTAACAAAATCTACTAAATTCTTCAGAGCTAAAATATTTCTTTTTCGTAATTGCCAGTTTAAAATTTGCTTTATCTTTAGGCAGTACTTAAGGACACAGAAAATCAAATGCTTAATAACAAATTCACACGTTTCCACAACAAGGAGGAAAAGAAAAAAAACAAAAAAAGATGAAGAAAATGATTTTTGTTACTGAGTACAAGTAGTCCTAAAACTTAACTTTGACTAATGAACCTGAACAACTGAATGTTGGCCATCTGGGGCTGAACTCTCTTACCCTTCACCGAGGGGGCTCCACATGCGAGTTATGTGCGTAACCCATGTGCGCATAACCTAATCACAGGAGTAAAATACATTTAGAAATCTTCATTTGTCATTATCTAGAATCTTTCCTCCATGAAAAGTAAACTTACATACAAAGACACAAAAATTTACAAGGTTCATTTTGGTAAATTAGGCTCTCCATTTGCTAGATGAGGGTTAGGGCTTTAAAACCCATTAAGATGGTTTACAGAAAAGCTAGGGTTGGGGCAGCAGGGCAGGGTAGGGGAGAGAGTGACAAATACACATGAGGCTTATCTTGTCTCTTAAGAATTCCACTGATTAGCAGTAATTAATGTAACTCATTAACAGCCCTCGGAAAGGCTTCCAGCCATAAAGTTCCACAATGAGAAGAATTTGATGGGGGGGACCATATCGCTAGGAATTAGGGGAGCATGAGACCTAAGAGAAGAGCCTAAGAAATCATGGGGGTTCAGGGCAGGGTGTTACCCCCTAGGCTGCCCAAACAGAAAGTTTCAACCGGCAATACCAACTTATCTTTCTAATATGTTACAATACAGGAAAAGGGGGGAATTTGCAACTTGGACATTGGCACAAATAAGGAAAAAATGGTAACCCTCAAATGGCCCAGTTTTTCCAATTTCTCTTGGCTGAGGAGAGGGAGACAAGGGACTCTGCTCTGATGAAGACTGGCTGTCTCGCAGGGCTGCTTTGTGCGGTGGGGCAGGGTGGCAGGGAGAGTACAGGTCTGCTGTTGCTGTGTTTTTTAGTAGTCAGAAGCCTTCCTTTCCATTGCACGGCAGTCCGGAAAAGAAATGCCTGACATTACGACAAGGGGGTCATCCTCAGTCTGGGGACAGCCAGAGGCAGATCCTGGCCACAAGTTTAAGTGGAGCCAAGTGGGTTCGCCTCAGAAACCAGAGAGATAAACAGAATAAATGAGAGAGAGAGAGAGAATGCACAAGAGCAAGAGTGTACATGCTATAACCAAAACGGCCTCTGGATCTGAAGAGCTCACATGTACATGTAAGTGTGCATATAAAATACCATTATGTTGATAGCCCAATGACAGCAGGTAACTGATGGTTACAATGACATCGAGACTAAAAGTACCAACAGAAATGGAATGACCTGGGCGGGTATAAGAAAGGAAAAAGGAGAAAGCTCCCTGAAAAGAAATATAAATAAATAAAGCAACAGGCCATTCTCACTAATATGAACATGGGCCAAACACAAACCGTGACAGGGCATGTCCTCTGGCTCTCCCAGGGGACTCCCCGGGTCTCACGTCTTTCCTTGCAGTGGTGGGCTGGCTGGTGACCTTTGGTTTGTCTGTGTTTTGGTTGCTGCCAGGGGTGACTATTGTTCTTTGACAACAAGAAGCATAAACAAGGCCAAAGTCCCCTTGAAGGTTAAACTAAAAAAAAAAATTACATCTTTTTCAAATGAAAGTGCTTTTGATGCTTGGCTATTTGTTGTGGGAGAGGGAAGGAGAAGAGGGAAAATGAAATTAAACCCAGCAACAAACAAAAGCATACCACAGCATGTGTGGACTACAGCCAATTAAGAAAATGCAAAACTCTTTTTTTTTTTTCCTCTTAATAGTTCACATACATATGCTTTTACATATATACATATGAAAACCCTCAGGGCTCTATCCTGGCCTCCCCTGTACACTGTGCCACTTTCTGGTTTCCATTTTCCTTTATTTAGCCTAGCAAAATGATCTCAAGGCATGCTGTTACAACTGAGAACAGAGTGTTCCCTGGATGGAATTCACCACCGATATGCGGAGAAGCAGGAGGTTTTGCTCCAGGAGCATCAGAAAAGCACTTGGATGACGAGCAAGGAAACCCTGCCAATGCCCTGCTGGTCCACGACTGGCTTCTTATGCCAGGGCTGTGGGGTCCCCGGCAAAGCAGCCACCAATTTCCTGCTCAGAGATTGCTCTGTGGGGAAGGACTAGATAAGTCTTCCCTGCAACTGAAAACAAAACAAAACAAAAACACCCAAAATTTGGAAATGCGGTGGGATATTCTTTAAAAAGTAGCTTCTATCAGTCCTGTTTGATTCTCTTTAATAAGTCTGCTCTTCTCATTTGACTTCTGATTGTCAGAATTTTACCCAGGGCCAAGTATACTGTGATCTCATTGAGTTACAGTGTTTTTTTTTTTTTTTTTTTCAGAATAGAAATAACTGAAGCTTTCCTATTGAGTGAGGGTCATGAGGGGCCCTGGGCACTGTCTTTGTAGCTAACAAACAAACAAGCAAAATTACTCTAAGCACTTTCGTAACACTTGAAATGTGTAGGGCCTATCAGACTGCTTTCTCACAAGGATGACTTCTGCTAAGATCTCCCTGTAACCACGACGAGTATTGCTCTTCAACAAAGAACAGGATTGAGATTAGAAAGAATAATTTGTGATGAAAGACCAAGCAAGCTGGAGACAGGAGACCGTTTCCGTTTGCTTTTGCCAGGAGAGAATGTAACTTGTTTGGGGCGGGGGGGGGGGGGTGAAGGGTGTCTGTGGGGGAGGGGCAGGGGCAGGGGGGAAAGACTGCTGCTATTAACACTCTAGAATACTATTTACAGCTGCTTCTAAAATGGAGTCAGTTTCTACAACGCCTTCGCTGTGGTCCGGGATGAACTTTTCCAGGCAGTTTTCTTGCAAAGCCATTGGCGAAAAGTTGGGAAAATCTAACTCAACAGAGCCGCTAACCGTGGGGTCACTCTGGGGCTGCCTCCCAGCCTTTTTGAGTTCCAAGATGTTCTTAAACGTTGTTTCCAGACTCTTACTGAGCTGGAGGTCTGGCTGGGCCTCCCCTGGCCCTTTCATGATGTCTGTGTGTAAAACTTCATTCTTTGGAGAATTCCTCAGAGTTTTGTCTTGGAAGGAATTGTTACATGTCATCTCCAGGTGAGAATCTACCAGAATACTTGAGAGCTTGCTTTCAGTACCATGATCTGGTCTGGACGAGGTTTTCCGGTGCCCGTCAGGGCCGGGAGAGCACTCACTGGCCTTCATGGAGTCTCTCCGGCTGGTTTTCTCTTCGGATGCACTCCGGTATTGGACTAAGCCCCCTTTGTCGAATTTCAGTGCTCTGCCGAGGCATTCAGTTTTCTTAGAAATGTTTCCTTCTGCGGAGACCACAATGTGATTAGGCACTAGATGAAATTGGTCATGATTCGTGGGTTCTGCCATGCCTGGTTTGGCTCGGTCTCTGCTCTGGGCCTTGGCTGTCAGATGCAGGGAGCTGGTCGTTTTGCTGCCATACTGGTCACTCCTGCCAAACTGTGTCTCAGGAGTGGCTTTATCAACTTTGAAGGAACAACAGAAATCAGCCTGAAAACCATCTGAAAATGAGAAACAAAGCATGAATGAAAGGAGAGGAAGTACTACATGATAGAGCTTCAGAGGGTCAGGTGAGAGGGCAAACGCATCCTGCCCCACCCCGCCCGCCCACTGAGCCAGTGTGTTTCTCCAGCAGGAACCGTGGAAGCATTATACTGAGAAACCAGTACCAGCTGCCGTTGACTTGAGTCCGTCTCACAGCCACCCCATGCACGCCAGAGTGGAACTGTGCTCCTGAGGGTTCTCAATGGCTGATGTTTTGGAAGTGGATTGCCAGGCCTTTCTTCCAGGGTGCTCCTGGGTGGACTCGAACCTCCAACCTTTTGGTTAGCAGCCAAGCGCTTTAACCGTTTACACTACCCAAGAACTCCCTAATACTGAGAGGGCAGCCTATCAAAGTAACCAAGGCTCAAGCTGCAGCTTCCAGATGGGAAGCTTAAATCTCTTTGAAAAGGTAGCAGTTTGGTAAACCAGATGGGCAAAAGGCTCCACTCAGTCCTGATCTCTTAGTGTTTTTTTTTTTTTTTTTTTTTAATGACCACTTTGAAACTGTCTGAAAAAAACAAATTAGGTGCTGGTATCAGCCTGGTTTCTTCCTTAGCAACGAGGGCCCTGGGGCCTGGGCACACCTACTTTGTGTTTGGGCACTGGGGCTTCAGTCTGTCCAGATCCCCACAGAACTAGCTGCAATTTGCTGGGAGTACAAAATGAAGGGTCAACTCGAGTCCTAAATGAACCTGCTTGGCAGGACAGGACTGTCGAGGAGCTGCACCTACGAGTGAGCGCTGATCTGTGTCAGGAATGTGAGGATGGCAAGAGCAGTGTGCCTAGGGACCAGAGGCTGAGGGGACAAATGAGGTCATGCAAGGTCAGAAAACGTGCTAACTCTGGAAGTACTGCAAGTGAAATAGAGCTTTGATGACATCTGTAAAACCACAAAGAATATGAATAGGAAGAAAATACATTTGTTCACCAAATTCCAAATGTGAGATCTTGGGGATAAATCCCTGAAACTTAAAAAAGATTTTTCCATCCAACAAACAGAGGCAGAGGTGAGTGACAGCTTTGTCTCTGCCCATGTGACGCTCATGTCATGGGGTTGTGACAAAGTAGGGGGGTTTATTCACAAGCCCAATAAGTCAAAAGGCAATAGCATGATTTCAGGTTCTGAGAAAAAGTGACAGAAACACATCATACATTATTCTCTTCCTCTTTGGGATGATTTGAGGATCTTCCTATGTACAAAGTGTTTCTTTCAGACTCTCCCTTTACACTAAGTATGTTGTATTGTTACGTGCCATCGAGTTGATTCTGACTCATGGTGACCCTATACGACCCTATACACTCCATAGGGTTTCCTAGGCTATAATCTTTATGGGAACAGATCACCAGGTCTTTTTGCCCATGGGGCAGTTAGTGGGTTTGAACCGCTGACCATTTGGTTAGCAGTGAGGTGCTTAATCATTGCACCACCAGGTCTTCTTAGACTAAGTATGTTGTTGTTGATGTTGTTGTGTGCCATCAAGTTGATTGTGACTCATAGCAACCCTATAGGACAGAGTAAGACTGCCCTGTAGGGCTTCTTAGGCTGTAATCTATGGCAGCAGATCTCCATGTCTCTTCTCCCATGGAGCCACTGGTAGGTTTGAACCACCAACTTTTCAGTCAGCAGGCCAGTGCTTAACCATTGCATCAGCAGGGCTCCTTAGATTAAGTATCCAAATAAAAAACCAAACCCATTGCCACTGAATCGATTCCAACTCAAAGTGACCCACAGGACAAGTAGAACTGCCCTGTAGAATTTCCAAGGCTGTAAATCTTTATGGAAGTAGACTGCCATATTTTTTGCTCACGTATCAGCTGATGGGTTTGAATTGACAACCTTTTGGTTGGTAGCTGAGAGCTTTAACCACTGCCCCACCAGAGCCCCTTCAGACCAAAAACCCAAACCCACTGCCATTGAGTCGATTCCGACCCTCAGTGGCCCCTATAGGGTTTCCAAGGCTATAAATCTTTACAGAATCAAGACTGCCTTATCTTTCCCCTGTGGTGTGGCTAGTGGGTTCAAACCACCGACCTTTTGGTTAGCAGCTGAATGCCTTAACCGTAGTGCCACTAGAGCTCCAGACTAAGTACAAGGATTATATATTCTCTTTGGAGACTTCTTGAGCTAAATCAAGCACAGGGAAGAACCTTAATATTTAAGTATCAGAAAAGCTGTTAGGGGAATGGAAGTAAAGCCACAGGAAAACACAGTCCAGTAACAGGGGAATCAATTAGCTATGTTATCAAGTTAATACATTACAAATCGATTAACTATTAATTTGAAAACTACAGCAATATTACAAAAACTTCAAATGTGTTAAATGAAATCAGAAAACCACATATATCTTATGACATATGATTATATCTAAATAATGTATGTAAGTGGAAACTATATTTGAAGAAAATTTAGAGAAATAAAAACATTTCTTTTATAGGATGGTGAAAGTAAAGGTAAAATTTACATTCTGCAAATGGTTATAATGTTGTTTTACAGACATTTTTAGATAACAAGAAAGAATAGAGAACTTATTTTCTAAAAGGCAGACTGTGGATCAAATCTAAAATACATTTTTACTGTACACAGTCAAATCTAAAATGTGAGAAATTGATGGGGTGAGAAAAAAGTACTTAAAAGAGGCATTACAATTCACTAGCTTGTGGGCAGGGACCGTATTTTGGTCATCTTTTTTCCCTTTAATACTCAATAATTTGCTGAAGTTTAATTGCTTCTGAGAAGGACTTAATTAGTTCTTAAAAAATGGGAGAAAATTGAGAATTTTAAGTTTATAATAAGGAAAAATCACTTATCGGAATGTGAAATTCCAGCTTAGATTGTGTAGAATGTAGGCCTTCTTACAGTGCTCACAGACTACTCTGAGCTCAGGGTTTTTTCTCCCCACAATTCATGTTATGCATTCAGTTTTTGCCATGCTCAGGGGTCAGTTCCAACAACCTCCCTAAAGGCCCCCAAGTCCCTGCATCACGGCAGAAGCACTCCCTGAATTCCACTCTGCTGTTTCTTACCAGGGTCTACAAGTGCCAGACGCTTGTCCCGGGACAGAGAAGCTCTTTCTTCCTGGTTGAACATTCTGTCAATCATTACCATCTCAGCAGAGGGATCGATCCGCTGAAAAGGAGAAAGTACAGTTTAGATGCCTTTTTAGCAAGTAAAAGTATCTGTGACTTTGAAACAAATGAAACAACCAGAAAGGAGAATTTGATGTCTTGGTTCTAGTCATGTCCCATTTGTTCTTATTTATCCTAGCCACATAGGATAAACTCTTTTTAAATTTTTTTAATAGGTAATTTACATGCTGGTATAAAATTCAAAAGGTACTAATGGGTCTGTGAAAAGTCAGCTGCCCCTCCGTATACTTCCTACTACCCAGTACCTCTCCCCAGTGGTATCCTCGTTCTAACAGCTTTGTAGCATTCCCTTGCTGAGATGGTCTGTGTCACACCAACATACACATCTTTATGTCTGCATACAAATGGTACCCACTATGCGCATTATCCTGTACCTTGCTTTCCCCCCTCCTCCTCCTGCCTCTACTTAATATGTCTCAGCAATCTTTCCATTAGGATGATCTTTCACTTTATATTCTGCTATATATCCTTTTTTTTTTTAAATTAAGGCTGTTCTTGAAATTAGCTTTTATTGGACAGAATCAAATCTTACATTATATTTCTAGGTCTTAATTAACAAGAAAGTTCATGGCAGATATCAGATAATCTGGCCAAATGGTCCTTTCTTCAAAAATGTTGTTGGTATTACTTTTTGCTGGGTCAGTTTTGACTTGTGGTGACCCCATGTGTTCCAAAAGAGACGAGCTCTGTAGGGGTTTCCTGGCTGTAATATTAGTGGACGCAGGTCACCAGACCTTTCCTTTTGTGGCACCACCGAGTGGGTTCTAACCATCAAACTTTAGGCTGTGCTAAATGATGGAGCTGGTCTGTTTTTGATGACTCAGGGTTTTGTTTGAAAATGGTTGTTAATATGAGACTGAAATGTTTCAGACTCTGGAGACACGGTTTTAAGGAAATAAACACACACACACAAATAGGCCCTCTATATCCATGGGTTCTGCATCCATGAATTCAACCAAACTTGGATTGAAAACATTCAAGGAAAAAAAAAAAAAAAACAATACAATTATGTGGTGATGTGGTGAAAGCAATCCCTGGAAAGCTAAGAGGGAGTGTAAGTGCTATTTATATAACATTTACATTGTATAAGGTATTATAAGTCATCTAGAGATGATTTAAAGTATATGGGAAGACTTACACAGGCTATATGCAAATACTGTGATTTTTATATCAGGGACTTGAACATCTAAAGATTTCGGTATCTGTAGGTGTCCTGGAACCAATCCGCCATGGATACCGAGGGACAACTGTGTGTGTGTGTGTTACGTTATACTGTAACCACATATACTATAGTTCAACTAATCACCCAAAGATACATTTTCCAACTTAATCTCAAATTGAAAATGACTTGTAAGAGACCAGTTAAATAAGTTATAGTCATATGAGTTAAAGCTTATATGATTTTAGAACTGCTTATAAAAATCTCAGAATAGGTTTGGCCTTTCCATCATTTCCTGAGATAACTTACATCTTTTCTTTTATTAACTGATGCTTCAAAACTAATTTTAGTTTCTTTCTGGGATGATGAAAATGCTTTGGAATTAGATAGTGGTAGTAGTTGCATAAAAAAACTAAAAATCAAACTCACTGCTGTGGAGTCAGTCCCAACTCATAGAGACCCCTCCTTGGATTTTGGAGGCAGTATCACTATAGAAGTAGATTGCCCAACCTTCCTTCTGAGGAGTGGCTGGTGGGTTTGAACCGCCAGCCTTCTGGTTAAGCAGTTAAGTGCCTTAGCTGCTGCACCACTAGAGCCCCTAGTAGTTGCATAACCATGTTAATATACTAAAACCCACCAAACTGTACACTCTTAAGTTATGATGGGGTGCTGTCTGGGTTGGTGAGAGGCAGCAGGCAGCACCCGAGTGTGGGCTGGGGAGTGTCAGATGGTCCTGGTCTGTATCCTAGCTCTGCTACTTTGCAAACTTATTAGCTGTATTATCTTCTTCTTGTTGTTGTTATTTGCCGTTGAGTCAGACCTGACTCAAAGGGACCCCTCCTTGGGTTTCCGAGGCAGTATCACTATGGAAGTAGATTGCCCAACCTTCCTTCTGGTATTATCTTAGGTGCGTTATTTAACCAAAGCCCTTGGTGTTGTTGTTGGCTGCTGTCAAGTTGGCCCCCAACTCATGGCAACTCCGTGGGCAATGGAATAAAATGCTGCTTGGTCCTGTGCATTTTTGGTTGTGGGTCAAACCATTGTGATCCACAGGGTCTTCACTGGCTGGTTTTCAGAAGCAGATCACCAGGCCTTTCTTTCTAGTTTGTCTTAGTCTGGAAGCTCCACTGAAACCTGTCCAGCACCACAGCCACACACAAGCCTACACTGAGGGGTGGTAGTAGCTGCACAGGAGATGCACTGGCTGGAACTGAACCCAGGTTTCCCACATGGCAGGCAAGAATTCTACCACTGAACCACCAAAGCCATGGGTTTCTCATTTATTAAACAAGAAAACAATAATACTATGATAGACTGTATAAAGTGGGGGCAAATATTAGCAGCTATTAGTAGTAGTAATGGCCAAGTATATGCTTTTCTACAATCTTAAATATCTGTGCCTTCTAAACTATGTTCTGAAGATATAATTTCTTGAACATCTCTCTGAATTAGTAGCTATAACCTGTGGAGTTTTAAAAAACAAATAAACTCAGTAGCATAAATTTTACCATAGCATCTTCTAGGAGCAGACATCTGTATTTGTTAAGCATAGCTTGAGTTCTTTTTAGGAGCTGGGTGGCAACTGTTTCAAATTCATTGTCCACTTTAAAAAAAAGAGAGAAAAAACAGTAAGAGTATAAATCAGGTCTGGCGGTTCAAACCCACCACTAGGTCTTATATTTCTTAGGGCTGAAATGTTTTATTCTTCCAAATATAAGCAGTAATTTAATTATTCAAACATGGCTTCTCCATGGAAATTTTCTCTTCATAGGTTAGCTTTTCCTTGGTTAAGAATCATGCTTCTGTAATGCTTTCTCTCATGTCTGCTGGTAGGCAGTCACAGAAACTCATTTTAACATTAGCCTGTTTTAACTTTAATTAGGAAGCCAAAAACATAATACCTTTAAACAAAGTATAAAAAAGAAAACTATGTAACACAGTCTAGTAACCACAATATGAATGAATAGATAATGATCTGCTTGTTTAGATGATTGAAGCCTCCATTCCCTTCCAATCATATGAAAACTAAAAACAAACAAAAAAATGAAGTTTAACTGTCTCAGTTGGGCAGACTGTATTATGTAAAGACACAAGCTAGTTTGTGATACCTTGCCAGTCAGGTCCTTCCTGTGGCCCTGTCTTACATCTATCAGTCTCCAAAGGTCTCATATTTTCTTTCTTCTTTTTTTTTTTTCAATTGTGATTTGGGTGAAAGTTTACAGAGCAGATTCACTTTCCATATAGCAGCTCACATACACTTTGTCTCATGACATTGACTACAATTTCCCACAAACAGCTCCCCCTCACACTCCCTCCCCATAGTTACCTCTTCCCTGTGTCCTTCCCTCCCATGTACTCCTGCCCCCCAAGCTGTCTCCCTGTGCATACACAGCCCTTCTATTTTCCCATGATTGATCTCTCCAAGGAGTGTATCTACTTAATGTAAATGTTCAGCTCATATGCCTGTCAAAGGTCTCATTTTTTCTAATTCACTCTTCTTCTCAGAGTCTCCACACCCCTGTTTAAGTCTGCATCTTGGCCCTGTTTCCCGGACCTTCCAGGAAAGCACACAGTAGACTGACACAGCCCCATTGTACTCTGAGAGCAGAGACTTCGGCCTCGAGGATAAACAGGTGACAGCCAAGGAAAGGACTAAAGCAGCGGAGGGTCACGAATGGAGTCAGGGTTTGGGAGTGGGGATGGGGAGGAGGGGTAGAATTAAGCTTCACACCTGGGAGACGCAGCATAGCCAACCACTAGAATGGACTTAGTTCTAGGCTGGGGTCAGGAGCCCTAGCAGCCCTTAACCTTTAGGCCAGGATCTTGAAGTACAACATACTACAATGTCTACATCAGTTGACTGACTCCCTTTGGAACCCTAGAGAATTCTTTTGGAGGTTAAAGTGCCGATTTAACTAATCAGGCTAGTAGTAACAGCTAAGAGTATGCATTCTGTCTAAAAGCAACAGCTATGCCTAGTCCAGAGCCAGCTCATCTGCAGTCAGCAGTCCAAACAGTGCTTTGGATTTACTCCCTATATCCAAATTTTTCAATAATTATCTGGCATTTCAGTATCCCTTCACAGACTATTGAGAAGAATAAGTCAGAGCCCTAAGTATGGACTGGGAAGTTGAGTAAATTGGGAACAAGTTAGATCTGTGATTTAAAAAAATAAGCCGCTGACTACGTGCGGGTTGTGTGGCTCTCGCTCATTGGTGGGGGCATCCAAAGGAGGACATCTGGTGTCACGGTGGCCTGCCTAGGTGGCAGCCTGCTTACCTTTCCTCAAGTCCTCCTCGGTGGGCATGGAGCCCTGGCACACGTGGTAGGAGAGCAGCCTCTGCACTGCGTCATTTAGTGATCGGAATTGACTCTTATCAGGGGTCACAGCATGGGCTTGGTCCCTCTGCAACTGCTGGAGAATGCTTTAAAAGAGAAAGTTCCATGTCAGTGCAGAGTCCAGTTAGGAAATCTAATCGCGATGATTACTTGCATGCAAAGAAAGTGAGATATCTGAAAATGGTATTATTTACAATGTAGCAGTTCTCAGAGTTTTTTCTTCAGTTTTGTATTTTGTGTGCTGCAGTGGATTTAGCCTTGGGTCTAACCATCTCCACAGGGGACTCGAACTATGACTCTGACTTTACAAGCAATGCTCCCATCCACCCTTCATGTGTGGGCACTCACACATGCTTGGGCAATGGCCGACCACTGGCCAACGAACATTTCTGTCCTGAACTTGGGAGTTTATCAAACCATACATCTCCTCAGAGACTCCTAGGCCACCTCAAAGGTTTCTGGCATGTTAAAAAGACAAAGAATTATTCTCCTTATGAACAAAAGAACAAACAGTACGCTCAAACTATATCTGATATACTTACAGGTCCTAACAAAAACAAACTAGGGAAAGATTTTCAGTCCATTATTATAATCTGACTTTATGGGATATTGTATCTACTGAAAGTTAGCAAGCCCAAAAATGTTCAAAATCAATTTGTCATCTCCAAAGGTACTCACAAAGCTCCTTTAGTTAGTTGTTTTGCAGCAGGCCTTTTTTGTCCTCCTGTATGACTGTCCACCTAAAGATAAAAGATAAAACACACTTCTTATTCCCTTTTATAGAAAAAAATAAACACAATACATTACCCATAAAAGTCAGTATGTTTCAAATGTTCTCAACTACCTATGAAAAGCATATGGTAAGATAGCAAAATTTGCCTGCTAAAAAATAAACAAGTGCATAGACCCCATATAGCGAAGTTGTACTGTGTCAAAATTATAAAAAACTGTCAATTCCTTAGGACTTAGTTTATGACTTAAAGCTCGAATCCCTAGCTTCTTCTACAAATGCATCATTATATTACTAAAGAAATATATTTTGGGGTACCAACTCCATGATATCGGAAAAATCAAAAGATACCCCTCAGTCCATCTTCTTAGTAGTAAATAAATAAGATAGCAAATGCTTTCGAGCTTCCGTTATGTACTGTTTAGTGTGTGAGTTAGTAGGGCATTTCTTTTTCTTTTTTCACATTTTTAAACAAATTTATTTTGTTGTTGCTATTGAGAATATACATAGTAAAACATATACCAATTAAACTGCTTCTGTGTGTACAGCTCAGCAACACTGATTACATTCTTTGAGTTGTGCACCATTCTCACTCTCCTTTTCTGAATGATTCCTCACCTGTTAACATAAACTCACTGCCCCCTAAGTCCTATCTAACTTTTCAAGGTGCTGTTAGTAGGGCATTTCTTATATCATGTTAAAGACACAAATATGTCTTACATCAGAACCCTGACATCTGAATCAGAGCCTCCACTGAGATTTCCAGGGAGGCCTAGACCAAAACAAGTTCCATTATACTACTAACTGACAAGCTTGATAGAGAAGAAACTAAGACCTTAGTAAGCTGAGAAAAAACATATTTTTCCTTCCTTTTTAGACCAGCAGTTTGAAATATTTTGAGGTATGTAAGCCAACATTGGGTCAAAAGACCATAGGGACTCCCTACTTCATACATTCATAGATGCCACTACAGAAAAACAAAAATCTCTCAGCATAAATAAGAAGAACCAATCCATTTTTGATATGATAATGAGCTATAGCATTCAATGGTTGAAACTACATTTTCAAGCACCTACTATATGCTGGCTGTTGGTATATTATTAATTCAGGAGCAAGTGATAGCATTGTTAAATATGTCAGAAATAGAGTAGCTATATTCATCCCAAGGAGCTCTGGTAGCATAGTACCTAAGGTATTTGACTGCTAACCAGAAGGATGGCGGTTCAAACCCACCAGCCACTCCTTGGAAGGAAGATTGGGCAATCTACTTCTGTAGTGATACAGCCTCAGAAAGCCAAGGAGGGGTCACTATTAGTCAGGTCTGACTCCACAGCACATAACAACAACAACATATTCATCTCATAAACACTAACAAGGCCTGACCCACTGTGAAGGTCTTCAGTGACCACATTCCTGAATGGCTGTCTCATGGGTGCACAGAGTGACTGTGTGGACTATGACCATGATGCGTACACAGGATGAGTATGTGGACTGTGTACATGATGGGTACACAGGGTGAGTGCACAGACTGTGTACATGATGCTAGACAGACACCACTGAGCACATAACATGCCTATGTTTTCATGTGATGACACTAAACATTAAGAAGGTATTCAAAGAGTCGTCTACCTGCACAGTTGGCTGGCCAGAAGATGATCCCATTACTTTTTCCTGCTGTGGGTGTGTGGTTCCTAAGGATGCCGGTATAACTTTGCTTCCAGAATCCTGCCCTATTAGAATGAATACGTAAGACAATGTTCAATAGGAACAGTACATCAGGTTCATCATTTGGCCCTAGAGCCCAGTATGAACATACTACTGAACATTCTAGAAGAGATTTCTTTACCATGGATGCCTGCTGTGAGGAAGGAGAGCAAAGAAGTACATTTATAACACACTCTAGAGACAGAGGTAAGGAGTATTAGGGGACAGTTCTACTCTCGTCTACAGGGTCATTATAGGTTGGAAGCGACTCAATAGCAGTGGGTTTTATTTCAGTAGTAAGAAAACAGATAGGTGATAAATATAAGTAAATAAATGGCAGTAAGTGAATAAAAGCTGCAATTGCTGTTGTTCTGGATTATCTGTAGTTTGAGGACTAGGCCTCATGCCAGTAAATCTGTCAACTCTGTGTAACCTCAAAACACTCAGAGTTTCGGAAAAGAGAAGCCTAAAGAGTGGACTGATTAGGCATGCTCAAGCTTTTATCTTCTCCAGTGCTTACTGAACAGTGAGGGTATTCAAAGCATAGGGGGAAATGCAAGAAAGAGCCTACAGGTCTTCAGTCTTGGGGGGATTCCAAATAAACATATGTAAAGCAACATGAGGTTAATTACAAAGTCCCACGTGTCATATAATACCATAAAACACTAGATTTCATTGTTTCCAGAAGGCACTTTTTTTTTCACATAATGTGTCAAAATTTAATTAGAAGTGCTTTTCTTTCTTTCTTTTTTTTTTTTAGTGGTTAGAGAATAATGGGCACATCTTAAAATTGATGGTATCTTATAGTGGATGCAGGAACTCTCGTAGCATAATGCCTAAGGCATTTGACTACTAACCAGAAGGCTGGAGGATCAAACCCACCAGCCACTCCTCAGAAGGAAAACTGGGCAGCCTACTTTCATAGAGACACTGTCTCGGACACCCAAGGAAGTGTCACTATGAGTCAAAACCAACTCGACGGCAGTGAGTTTGGTTTGGTTTTGGTTTATAGTGGATACAACATAGGATATTATTTGTGTAGAGGCAAGATTATGGCAGAAAGCTTTCATCCAGAGCAAGGCAGGAGAGAAGAGTCCCCTCTGGGCACTGGGAGGACAGGGACACACTGAAGAGCAGACCACAAAGGCTCCTGACCTGGTAGTACGGTGCTCAGGAGGCCAGGGATCTGCGCCGGCCTCAGGCCATCTGCAGACTTGGAAGCTGAGATGGGGGAAGTCTGAGTCAAAGTTTTTTTCTGAGCCTGTGAGAAATATTACCAGATGGAAAAATTAATTTCATGACTAAAAGCTTTAATAAATTACTTCAAAAGTCAACCGAGTACACCTATCATTAACCTTTAGGGCAGACTACAAAGCAAACTAAGACAAAAAGTTTTAAAACACAATTTGCCTGTTATGTCAGAACTGCAAAGTGTGTTCTTTAAAATCTATAGGCATGCTGAATTTTCTTTTCTTTCTTTTTTTTTTTTAATTTTTTGTGATTTGGGTGAAAGTTTACAGAGCAAATTCATTTTCCAGCAATTCACACACATTTTGTTTCATGACATTTACTGGAATTCCCCACAATGTAACAGCTCTCTTCCTACTTCATCCCTATAGTTACCTCTTCCCTGGGTCCTTCCTATGCAAAACGTCTCTCCCACGATTAATTGCGCCAAGGAGTATATCTACCTGATGTAAATGTTCACCCATATGCCTATCTATTGTTTGGCTGGAAGCCACAGAGTGGCTTCAGTTCCAGACCTGAAGGGTAACTAGGGGCCATAGTCTCAGGGGTCTTACCAGGCTCTATCAGACCAGCAAACCTGGTCTTTTTTTATAATTTTGAGTTTTGTTCCACATTGTTCTCCCGCTCTATTCAGGATCTCCTGCACCAATCCCCCTCTGAGTGGTTGACAGGGTAGAAAGGGCCATCTAGTTCTTTTGGTCTTATGGTCGTATAGGCTGAGGATCACATAGTCTACTAGTCCCTTGGACTAATTGTTTCCATGTATCTTTGCTTTTCTTCATTCTTGTTTGCTCTGGATGAGGAGAGACCCATCACTGCACCTAGACGGCCGCTTGCAAGCTTTTATTAAGACCCCAGTCGCTACTCACCAATGCAGGATGTAGAACAATGTTTCTGTGTAGTAAGTTATGCCAATTGAGTTTGGTGTCCCTTGCGATGTCCCTTGAGACTACAGTCCCGAGCCCACAGGTCCCACTACGAGTTTCCTCAGGGTAGCTGGCTGTGGCCAAGAAGTCACCATAACCTTTAGCCACACTGAATTTTTCTGCCCCATTCAGTAGGTATGCAGAGTTGATACCAGAACTGTATTCTTGCTCCTGGGACTGTTGTGAATGTGGTGCCAAGAAGCAAAGGCTGAGGATGGCAGTCCCAGCCACTTTCTATCCCAGGTAATTTTATATTCATGCCTCCTAGGATTATAATAAAGGAGCTCTGGTAGCACAACAGTTAAGCGCTAGGCTGTTAACTAAAAGGTTGGCAGTTGGAACCCACCCACTGGCTCCACAGGAGAAAGACCTGGAGATCTGCTTCTGTAAGGACTACAGACAAGAAAACCCTATCAGGCAGTACCACTCTATCATGTGGGGTCGCTACAGGTCAGAATGGACTTGATGGCATCTGTTGTTGTTATGTGCCGTCGAGTCAGACCTGACTCATAGCAACCCCTCCTTGGGTTTCTGAGGCAGTATCTCTACGGAAGTAGATTGCCCATTCTTCCTTCCAAGGAGTGGCTGGTGGGTTTGAACTGCCAGCCTTCTGGTTAGCAGTCAAATGCCTTAGGCACTATGCTACCAGAGCTCCCATCTAGGCTTCTAATAACAAGAAGATTATGATACTGAGTTCCTGTGTGGGGTCTGCACAGACTTTGACCATCTGGTCAGGGGCCAAGGGCCAACCCCAAAGCGCTAGTGTCAACATGCATTATTTGCTGTGTAGATGATCTAAAGTACTTGTCATCTGGTATGTTTCTAGTTTGTATCACATCACCATCATGTGGCATGTAATCAGGAAATGTAAATTCAATTTAATGTTTTAAAAAATACAGAAACCAGTTGCTATTGAGTTGAGTCTGACTCATGGCAAACCCATGTGTTACCCTGAGCAAAGTAACATTACAAAGATTGATATAATGTTCAAACTGTTGTGTGCTTCTTTACTAAGAATGAGGAAGATGCACCAGATGCTATTTAAAGGTTAGCAAGTTCCTTTTAATGCTTAAAAAGTCTGTTTTCTCTATAATGCATTTTAAGTAAGACTATAAATGGCTTTCAAAGTACCCTCAATTTTTACTCCTCTATGCAATTACTATTTCATAATGCAGTAGTCTTCAGAGTTTTTTCTTTAATTTTTATATTTTGTAAACCATTAGTGGTTTTAAAGTTTAGTCTAGCCATCGCCACAGGAGGCTTAAACTTGGCTTAAGCACGGTGCTCCCACCAATCATTCACAAAGACCTGAGCAATGGCTGACCATTTTCCGACTGAGTCCATGCCACCATTTCTGTTCTAAACAATTATTGATTTTATCTAACATAAAAATGGAGAAGAGGTTGACACTCTCTCCAAAAAAAAAGGGGCGGGGAGGGGTGCTGGAGGAAGCGATTGCTGAGTTGGAAATCATCACTTTGCTCATCCTTCCATCAATAATGGTAGACTGATAGGCAAGAAACTCTTCAGGAGAAAATTGCAAGGGGAAATGTCAGTATCAAAATGTTTCTCAAGTGAGGAATATACAATGTCCCAGTTTTCAGAGCACTTTCCCTCACACTCTCCTTTTCCAGGGGAGATCTTTACATGCAGATACCATGTTGTGGAGAGGCCTGGGGCAAACAACAGTGTGGACAGGCCTTACCATAAATATTTTCAGGGGATGAATACTAAGGGTCACCATGAAGAAAAAACAAAACAGATAAAAGTTGAGAAAAACGTAGTTTAACAGGATAGCCAAATACTAGATGAGACTCTGAAGTTACAAGATTGATAGATGACTGGACAATCAAAATTAATACATCCAAATGATCAGTCCTTATAGCAGTGTTGCCCTAGACAATATTTTTGGGATTTCTTTCAGTGTGCCTAGTTCACATGAAACAAAAGAAATTCTCCTTATTGTTTCAGAGCATATATAAATTTCTGATAAACATAGTCTAATCCAGGCTGACTTCCCATCTTGTTGATTAGACGTGTCCTGGAACAACTTCTGGCTATTAAGCAAATAAAACAGAACATATGCATACATACATAGTAAAAGTACAAAGAAAAGCAAGGAAGAGGTTACTATAAAAGTCAGGTGAATGTTTATCTTTAAGAGGGAAAGGGGCTGAGGCTGGGAAGGGACGTTGGGATGGGTTCCTGGGGTACTGGCAATATTCTATTACTTGAGCCAAGTGGTGGTTACATGGGTACTTGTTTCACAATTTTTTGTTTATTGTATATGTAGGTTTTACGCAGTTTTTTAAGTGTGTTCTATTTCATAATAAAGAAGATTAAACAACAATAACAACAAAAACAAAACTCACAAGTCCAGAACAATCTAATCTAATATCAAAGCATTAAAATTTGCCATCATTTGAGGGTATTTTTAAAAAGTACTGTAGTTTCCAAAAACAAGGTAACTACTCTTTGAGGGACACCTCTCACTTGAGTATGTTTTTGGACAGTTGTTTTCAAATCCCCTTGTCAGACTGTGTGGGTGTTCAGGATAGCACCAGAGTGTTTTAATCCTCTAACTACAGCCTGTTCCCTGACTGTGTCCCTTAGCAGACTGATTCCCTTATGTTGAGACTGGAATAACCACTCCAAATTGTTATACTAGGGGGAAGAGGTAAGGGAGTGGGTGGGTGATGGCAGAATCAGAATCCAGTGTAGAGCACGGTCTATCCCTGTCACTGGAATCTCCAGGATATACCATTCAGTGGTGTCACTAGAAGGGTACAAGGGGTGTGGCCCACACTGGTTGACACTATCAGAGGAGGTAACCCAATATTTTCCCCCTCTGTGATATATACTTTGAAAGAGGCCAATTACATTCTAGTAAGATGATATTCATCAAACATCAGGCATTTGATGAACGTAAGAGACCATTTAGAGTCTGCCCAGCCCACACTCTCCTAGGAACTTCCCATTGCCACAGAAATGGGCCGGGGGCCAGCAAAGTATGTTACCTGTCAGAGGGCAGGTAAAAGCAAAAATCCAGGAGAGGAGTACTTATTTTTCTTCCCCCATGTACAAGTGCCAAGCCAGCCAGTGAAGCAGCTGATCTACCTAGAAAAGTGGCTTTTTTCTCTTCTGACTGTGAAGAGCACCTTTTCCTAATGTTTAGAAGAGCCCTGGACAGAGCAGCAGAGGCCCTGGATGGCCACTTCCTCGTGTTGCCTAGGATCCTGCTCCTCTGGCCACAGCTTCCTGAACCATGTGTGACCCAGTCAGATACAATCCCTTGTGAATAGGGACTGCATCTGGGGGGAGTGTGGTAGTTAAGTTTGTGTGTCAACTTGGCTGGGCCTGGTTGAGTGGCTGGGCAGCTGAATGTAGTTATTCCCTGTGGTGAGACTGGCAATTAACTCCATGGTGGAATCTACTGGAGCAGCTGAGTAGCAGCTTTAGTGATGTGGTCTGCTTCCTGTATATAAGAAAAAGCTTTGGGAACGGTCTCTAGCCTATGGCATGCTTGAACCCTGCATGTAGCCGAGTCGTTGTTCAGCAGCCTGCCATGCTCTGCCAATCTTGGGACTTTCAACGGACTTGAATTAATGGCCTGCCATGTGGTTTGATAACATCAGGACTGTGCCTTTTTCCTTGTCAACCCTGGGCTTGTCAGTCTCAGCAGCCAGCAGCTGTCTGAGTGAAGAAAAACTTCTAGCTTCAGTGGTCTGGGAGCAGGAGGCAGAGCTGAGGGGCTTTCATCCAGCCCCTAGAACCTGGCACTTTGAACTCTGAATTAAAGCCTCCAAACTGTAAGAGAATAAACTCCTGTTTGTTCAAGCCATCCCATTTATGGTATATTCTTGTCAGAGCAGCACTAGGTAACCAAAACAGCAAGCTTCTGAGAAATAAACTTTCTGGGTTCCATCCACAGAGATCCATTCAGAAATTCAATGTGGGGTTTACGAATCTATAATTTTTAAAAGCTTTCCAGTTGATTATGATGAATTGCTAGGATTTAGAAACCACTGCACTTGCTGTTCAATGCCTGCTTTAGAACAATGCAGAGCTGGCCTGAAGGTGGCCATTTTGGTTCCAAACAGTGAGAGAGAACAATGAAGGAAGGCAAGAGGCCATGCTCTCTGGAAGAGGAAGAGAGAGCTGCAGAGCCTGGTTTCTGGCCCTCACAAAGCACTACACTATACTTCCTGGCTCACTTTTTTTTTTTTTTAATGTGAAAATATGCACACCAAATTGCAGTTCACTCTTGTAACACACTTTCCTTTTTTGCTAAACGTGTTAGGTGAGTTTCTGATACTTGCCACCAAAACGACTTTGACTAATATGTTTAGATGCCCCTGGGTATACACCAGTTCAAATAGCTGTTGAGTCAATTCCGACTCATGGCAGCCCCAGTAGAACTGTGCTCCACAGGGTTTTCAATGGCTGATTTTTCAGAAGAAGATCACCAGGCCTTTCTTCTGAGGTGCTGTGGGGTGGACTTGAGCTGCCAACCTTCTGGTTAGCAGCTAAGCACCCTAACTGGTTGCACCATCCAGGGACTCCACTGTATACACAGTACTGTGGTAATCAAAGAGAAGGCAGCCAAAGGAACCACACACAGTCTCAGTCTCTGAAAGTTTACAATCCAGAAGACACACAGCCCTCCCACACACAATCCATCAGTACCGCTGTAATTCATGGTGTCTCACCTCAACTAGTCTCATTCCTCTCCATGTATCTTCTCTTTCCCTTAGTCAGCTTTCTTTCTCATTTCCCACTGAATCCTACTTCATTATCTTCAAACTGGAAAGCCAGCTGAGAACTCATTCAACTTTTTACCACCGAAGCTATAACCTGACCTGCATCCTCATTCATCCCTCCCTCCATCTCCTCTGGTTACAAGGGAAGAGGCACCCCTTGTCTGTCTGAAAAGAATCCCTCCAATGTTCTGGAATTTGTGTTCTCCTCCAATCAGCTTTGAAAAAAACTTAAGTCTTTTTCATCTTAAAAAAAAAACAAACTCCAAGACCCTACACATTCTTGCAGCTACTGCTTTCTTACTTACCTTCAGTTTTCTGAAAGTTGTCTATGTTCATTTTTCTGAACAGTTCTATACTCATTACACCTCCCATTCTCCCTTCAATCTATAGCCATCTAGCTTGCACATCTACCATTCCCCTGGAACAAGTCTTAGCAAGATCATTAACATCTCCTTGTTGCTAACTTAATCAGAAACATCTCAGTCAGTCCTTACCTCTAATGACTTCTCAGGGGCACTTCACTCTGTGGACCTCTTCCCTCCTTCCTGCAACATCCTCTTTTCTTAGCTTCCAAGACGCTGAACCCAAGGGGTTTTACTTAACTTCCTCTCTGGAGTCTTTTCACTAGTGGACTCCCCTTTCTGTGCCCCTCCCTTAAATTTTGAGGTCCTATGGGATATTCTTCTGGCTGCTTTGTCTTCTCTATCTATAGTCTTCCATTCCTATTACTTCAATTACAACATGTATGTTGGTCAACCCCATTTCAGCCTAAAGTTTTAGTATATATAGCTTGTTTATCGTACTACTTGATTGTACTACAATCACCTTGGATTTGACAAACATATCCCAAACTAAACTTTGTAACTTCCCTCCAAACTACAATTTCTTCCCCTTTTCTCGATCTTAGTGAACTTGATGTCACTGTCAAAACCTGGCTGTCATCCTTATCCCACCCCCATAGCCAATCAATCACAAGTTCTATCTAACCTCCTAAAACCTAAACCAGTCAATTCAATTTCAATTCTTGGTGACCCCATGTGTATCAGAGTAGAACTGAGCTCCACGGGGTTTTAACAGCTGACGCTGTCAGAAGTAGATTGCCAGGCCTTTCTTCCAAGGCACATGCTAAACATCTGTACCATCTACTGACTCCCATCTAACCTCCTAATTGTCTCAGATCCATTCAATTCTCCCCATCTTTACAGTCACTAAGCTAGTGTAGGTCTTCATTATTTCATGCTCAGATTATGACAGTAGCTTCTTAACATGACATACAAAGTCCTGTATGATTTGGTCTCTGCTTTCCTTTCCCACTCACATCTTCATCCCTCCTAAACTTGTTTTCCTTCCTCCATAGTACCACACGCTCTTTCTCTCTCCAGGCTTTACCCCTGCTGTTTCCGCTGCCTAGAATATTCTTCACCAGACTCTCTCTGCCTGGATAATTTTTACTCCTCTCTTACTAGGTCTCAGCTTCCTGGAAGGTAGAAATAGTTAACATGCTCAGCTGCTACATAAGAAGGGCCTGGAGATCTACTTCTGAACAATCAGCCGCTGAAAAGTCTACAGAGCACAGCTCTACTCCGACACACACTGGGTCGCCGTCAGTCAGCTGACAGCAATTGGTTGGGTTAGGTCTCAACTCAGAAACTACTCCCTCAAGGATACCTTCCCTAACTATTCTATCCAGTACAGAGGATCCTTTTGTGAGCCTGGCACTCTGGTCTGCTTTAATCAGAGAACTTGAAACACTGGGCTGTGACTGTTGGCTTATCTGTCTGCCTCCTGTGCTGGAACAGACTGTTGAGTCACTGGGATCCAGCCCAGGGCTGGCACGTGGTAGACACTTCAACACTGCTGAATGAATGAATCAATGAAGGAAACATTTTGCACAGTAAGTGATTACGCACCTAGTGGGCAGTGCAGTGCGCAGAGGAGATAAGCAGAGGAACAGAAAAAGCCTTTATTCTTCAGGGGGCCTTGGTGGAGGGGGGGCCTGCAGGAGGGGGAGTTTAGACATAATAGGAAACAACATTCAATGAAGGCCCATCAGTAAAGGCTTGAGGCTCACCACCAGTCTGACCTCTGCAGGGGGCAGCGAGTGATCAGCCTGGCTCACGTGGAGGGTTTTTGAGTGGGCTAGGGATTTATTTGTTCTTTCTTTTACTTGTTGGAATGTGAAGCTCCCCGATGGTTCTGTTCAGGTCACCAAGCAAACAATGTTTGAGGAATATTAAGGTGGTGGAAGTCTGCCTTTAGGAAGAGACTGAGGGCAGATTAATCACCTAGACAATTATTACAATTGTCTAATTAAGAGAGGTCGGGGTTGGAATGGGCCTGGGCAATCATCTGGCCTAGTGGTTCTCCAGCCTGGCTGCACTTTAGAATCACTTGGGGAGCTTTTGAAAAATGCCGATGCCCAGACCTCTCTCCAGACCATTTAAATCAGAATTTATGGGGGGTAGGAAACAGGCATGCACATTTTTTAAAACTCTCCAGGTGATGCTATTGGACAGTTATAGATTGTCATTTTAGAAAAGAGAAAACTAGGGCTCAGAGAATTTAAGACTCAAGTCTTCAATCACACAACCAGTTACTGGCAGAGCAAGCAGGGCCCATACCTGAGCTCTGACTCCTGAGGCAACTTATTTTCCCCGTTATATTGTTGTCCCTCAAATTCTGATCACCTCATATGTATGTGAAAATTGGATAATGAATAAGGAAGACAGAAGAATAATTCACACATTCAAATTATGGTGTTGGCAAAGAATACTTAATATACCATGGACTGCCAGAAGAACGAAGAGGTGTGTCTTGGAAGGAGTACAGCCAGAATGCTCCTTAGAGGTATGGATGGCGAGACATCATCTCAAGTACTCTGGACATGTTATCAGGAGGGATCAGTCCCTGGAAAAGGACAATCGTGCTTGGTAGAGTAGAGGGTCAGCACATCTCAACAAGATGGACTGACACAGTGACTACAACAAAAGGCTCAAACACACCTTAAGGATAGCACAGGACTGGGCAATGTTTCCTTCTGTTATACATGGGGTTGCTATGAGTCGGAAGTGACTTGATGGCACCTAACAACAACTTACATTCTAGCTCAGGGTATGGATGTAGAAAGAGAGAGATGGCAAGGAGTACAGTATAGACAGCCAGCAGGTAAAATGTGTCTGTAGGAGAAATTTGACTGTGGTCTGAACCTGCAGCTTCAAGACTGTGAAATGGGACAATAATGTTACTTGTGGCCCCAAGGTAAAGATTAGAAATAATACGTATAGCCCCTTGCACTGATCTGTTGCTATTAATGATTATTATTTTCATTATTACTGGAAAGAATGGATATAGGAGAGAGACATTTCAAAGAATTTATAGGATCTGGCAGCTTATTAAAGGTATAGAAAGAATAGGAAAAGCCAAGAAGTGAAATGAAAACACAGTGGTTCCATAGTAGGCTAGGCAGGCCAAGCCACAGTGGGATGGGTGCTTAGGAAAGGGAAGGGTCGAGAACACAGAAAATGCAGCTATGATGACACTAACTTAAATACTTGTGTTAATGTTTAAAATTCTCCATAATAAAAAGTTTAAAAACTGAATGCAAAAATCCTTAACATCATCCAATGCATGAGTTCATCATGCTACTCAAAAAAGTAGGACAGAGAGAAGAAAAGCGCTTCTTTATAGAAAAATTCCAGTCAATAAATTGTAGAAATAATAATATAATTAGAAAAATCACCATTTTGTAACCATCTATGTAAAATTCAGGTGTAGATCATCAATGGGGTTGCAAATCACTGGGTGAGAGGCTGAAAAACAGGAGTCATGTGATCTCAAAGCATCATCCTACCATCACCAGGAGAAGCCTGGTGGGTGCCATCAGAATGAAGTGATCCCACTCAGAATCACCAATGAGACAAACCAATTTCTTTTGTGTGTTTTGTCAAAAATTTAGTCTGAATCAAATCTTGAGGAAACAACCAGACAAATCCAGATCGAGGAACATTCTGTAAGACAACTGATCTAGACTGTTGTAGACTAAAGAGACATAACAACTAAATGAAATCAGTGTTCTTGATTAGATTCTAGAGTAAAGAAATTGTTATAAAGGACTTTGTTGGGAAAATTAGAGGAATTTGATATAATTTTAATGTCCTAGATGTGATAATGATATTGTGGTTGCATAGAAAAATGTTCTTGTTCTTAGGAGGAGGAGTCCTGGTGGTGCAGTGTTAAGTGCTCGGCTGTTAACTGAAAGGTTGGCAGTTCAAACCTACCAACTGTTCTGCAGGAGAAAGATATGTCAGTCTGCTTCCACAAAAATTATAGCCTTGGAAACTCTATGGGGTAGTTCTATTCTGTCTTATAGGGTGAGTTAGAATGGACTCAACAGCAACGAATTTGATTGTTGTTGTTATCATTCTTATGAGATACCTGCTGAAGTATTTAGGGATAAGCAGTTACAATGTCTGCAACTTACTTTTTAAACGGTTCAGAAAAAAAAGTACATGTGGGTGCATAAACAGAGACAGACAGACACAGATAAAGCAAATTTTGCAAAACATAAACAATTGGTGAAATTAAATGAGTGGTTTCACTGAACTCTTTCAACTTTTCTGTGTGTTTGAAATTTTTTATAATATAAAAGGTGGGGTTGGGATTTAAGTTCACTCCATAAGAAGTTGTCTACAAAAAAAAAAAAAGGCAGGGACCAGGTTTGCTGGTCTGATAGAGCCTGGTGGAACCACTGAGACTATGGGCCCTAGCTGCCCTTCAGGTCTGGAATTGAACCCACACCTGTGGCTTCCAGCCAAACAAAAGACAGGCATGTGAGTTGAACATTTACCTGAGGTAGATACACTCCTTGGAGAGAACAATCGTGGGAGAAAGAAGGGCTGTTTATGCACAGGGAGACAGCTCAGGGGGCAGGAGTGCATGGAGGGATGGACACAGGGAAGAGGTAACTATCGGGAAGAAGTGGGAGGGGAGCTGTTGCATTGTGGTAAATTGTGGTCAATGTCATGAGACAAAGTGTATCTGAACTGCTGTATGGAAAGTGAATTTACTCTGTAAATTTTCACCCAAATCACAATTAAATAAATAAATAAAAAGTTGTCTACAATGACAGCTTGTAGCCAACTGGGTGGCTGGGGGACAGGAGTAGGAGGGAAACATGTCACTATAGTATATACCTTTCTAAGAGCCCCAGGGGTGCAATGGTTAAGAGCTTGGCTGCTAACATAAAGGCTAGCAGTTCAAACCCACTAGTTGCTCCATGGGAGCTCTGGTAGCACAGTGGCTAAGGCACTTGACTGCTAACCAGAAGGCTGGCGGTTCAAACCCACCAGCCACTCCTCGGGAGGGAAGATGGGGCAATCTACTTCCGTAGTGATACT
>NW_006921621.1:15723195-15757456 GCF_000298275.1 Orycteropus afer afer
TCTTAACATTAATCTTTCACAGTATCAAAACTTGCTAAATTAAATTTCGCCAGATAGACAAACACTGAAGGATTCTGATAATGGTGTTTTATAAAGATCTATATTTTATAATGTGCTACAAAGAAATTTATACAGAAATTATAATGTAAAAAAGTCTCTATAACTGTTCCTGGATGTCTTAGGGGTTTGGATATTAGATGACACTAAAATACCATTCTTCCAAATCACACTGCAACCAAGGCTGTGGCTTCCTTACTCCAACATGGTCATTCCTGAGAACCTACAGCAGAAACACACTTCAAATAACAACTGACCTAATAATTCCTAATACTTTCTGGCACTACTCCAAAACCAAACCAAACTCACTGCCATCAAGTTGATTCCGACTCATAGCGACCTCCATTGAGTTTCCAAGACTGTTAATTTTTATGGAAGGAGTTTGCCTCATCTTTCTTCATGGGAACAGCTAGTGGGTTTGAACCACTGACCTTTTGGTTAGAGGCCAAATGCCTTAACCACTGCACCACCAGAGCTCCTTTTCAGCATTACTAGTTACATAAAATTACTCTGGATTTGTCACTGAAGGCTTCTTGTTACCTTTGAATAATCAAAACTTTGGGGAGTCGTGGAGAGAGGGGCAAGTCTTTTCCCCCCATTAAAGAATTATTATTATATAGCAAAAAAGGGAGAGGAAAAGAAAGAAATGACCATATTGATTGATTATGTACAATTAATTATAATAACAATAAAGCAAATCAGTACAAATGGTTCCAAAATGATCCGCAACTTACATAATAAAGTGGTAAGTCTGTAATGTACTGCAAAAAATTTACAGCCTTAGAAACCCTATGGGATGGTTCTACTCTGTCCTACAGGCTTACTATGAATCAGAACTAACTTGACAGAAAAGGGTCTGGTTTGCGTTCTATATATGCAATATAGTGTTGTATATACAGAAGATATCTCTGCGAGAATACAAAGAACCTAGAAACAGTGGGGGCCTCTGGGAGGGAAACTGGGGGATATGGAGGAAGATGTAATTTTTACTCTAAACTATTTTAGAACTGTTTTAATTTTTTACCATTTCTATGTTTTACTTATTAAAAAAAAATATAAAGACAACTCACAGAATGGGAAAAAATATCTGCAATAACCTATATGTAAAGAACCTGTATCTAGACTATATCAAGAACTCTTGTAACTCAATACTAAAGACAAACAACAAGCCAGTTAAAAAGTGGTAAGTCAACAACAAAAAGATAAACAACCCAATCAAAAAATGGGCAAAGGAATGGAATAGACACTTCACCAAAAAGGCTATACAAATGGCCAACAAACGTATGAAAAGATATTCAAAGTCATTTGCCATTGTTGTTATGTGCCGTGGAGTGGGACCCGACTCACAGTGACCCCTCCTTGGGTTTCTGAGGCGATATCACTATGAAAGTAGATTGCCCAACCCTCCTTCCAAGGAGTGGCTAGTGGGTTTGAACCATCAGCCTTCTGGTTAGCAGTCAAATGAGATACCACTTTAACCTAATAGGATGGCAATGACAAAAAAAAAAAAAGGAAAATAACAGATGTTGGCAAAGATGTGGAAAAATTGAAACCCTCCCTTTACTGCTGGTGGGAATGTAAAACAGTATAGCCACTGTGAAAAACAGCTTGGCAGTTCCTTAAAAAGTTAAACACAGAATTACTATCCCAAAATCCACTGCCATAGAGTCGATTCCAACTCATAGCAACCCTTTTTAGGACAGAGTAGAATTGTCCCACAGAGTTTCCAAGGCTGTAAATCTTTACAGAAGCAGACTGCCTCATCTTTCTCCTGCAGTGCAGCTGGTGGGTTCGAACCCCTGACCTTTTGGTTAGCATCTGAATGCCTTAACAACTATGCCTCCAGAGGTCCCTAGAATTGCCATATGACCCAGTAATCCCAATCCTAGGTGTATATCCAAAAGTGAAAACAAGAACGTAAACAGAAACTTGTACACCAATATTCATTCCACCATTATTTCCAATAGCCAAAAGGTGGAAACAATGCAAGTGTCCCTCAACAGATGAATGGATATAAACAAAATGTCCATACAATAGAAAGAAGTCCTGAAAATATAGATAAACCTTGAAAACAAGGTAAAATAAGTCAATCAAAAAAGGCAAATATTTTATGATCTAGTTATTGCCCTAGATAGTAAGGGAACAGCTGTCTTAACCAAATTTTAACTTTTTTTCTCTTTCTCTCCTTACAGGCCTTCAGGCACTCACTCCCACATTCCTCCTTATATTTCCTTGTAGGCCAGAGCTACCCACTCCCACATTCTCCCTCCTTATAAGGTTAATCTTTCCCAACAGGTAAGAGGGGACATGGGAGCTCTGGTAGCATAGTGGCTAAGACACTTGCCTGCTAACCAGACAGCTGGCGGTTCAAACCCACCAGCCACTCCTCGGAAGGAAGGTTGGGCAATCCTACTTCCGTAATGATACTGCCTTGGAAACCCAAGGAGGGGTCGCTATAAGTCGGGTTTGACTCGACGGCACATAACAACAACAACAACAAGGCCATTTATATCACTAACCACATATCACTAACCATAAGAAGAAAAAAAAGGTCACAAAGCAAAGAGGACACAACAAGAAGAAAGCATTATCAGCATTCCTCAAACCTCCTACCCCTCAGCCCAATTCCCTTTTAAAACCTGAACCCTTTCTCAGCTCCGGGAGATAGTTTTTGGTAGACATAATGCCCCTGTCTCCTTGGGGGATCAATAAATGCTTTCACTTTTCACCTCATTGAGTATACTGGCTCTCCTGGCAATAGGCAGCTAAGAACCATATTTATCCGGTAGCAATTCTACTCATATGAAATGGGCAAACATATACAGACCCAAGTTCATTACTTGTGGGAAGGAGGGGGGAAAGAGGAGTCTTTGCTTAGGGGCATTGAGTTTCTGTAAATGGTGGTGGGATAATTTGGAAACAGATAGTGGTGATGGGTTTACAACACGATGAATGCAATTAATGGCACTAAGTTGTATATGTAAACAATGTTGAATTGGCAAATGTTTTGTTATATATATTTTCATCACAAGGAAGATATACAAATGGCCAAAAAGCATAGCACATGAAAAGATGTTCTACATTATTGCTCATCAGGGTAAAGCAAATCAAAACCACCTGATACCACCTCATACCCACTAGGATGGCTATAATCTAAACAGTAGACAATTATAGGTGTTGGGCAGAGTACTAAGAAATTGGAACCTGATACACTGTTGATGTGGATGTAAAATGGTACAGCTCCCTTGGAAAAGTTTGGCAGTTCCTCAAACTGTTAAACGTAGAATTAACATATAACCCAGAAATTCCACTTCTATAAGAGAGATGTAAAGATATGTCCATACAAAAAAAGTTATACCTGAATGTTCATAAATTTATTCAAAATAGGTACAAGATAAAAACAATCCAAATGTCCATCACCAAACCAAATTTAAAGTAATCCGTTGCCATCTAGTCGATTCCAACCATAGTGACCCTATAGCACAGGGCAGAACTATCCCACTGTAACCTTTACAGAAGTAGACTGTCATAACTCTCTCCCATGGAGTGGCTGGTGGTTTTAAACCGTTTTGGTTAGCAGTTGAGTGCTTAACCACTGCACCACCACAGCTCTGCATCCATCCCCAATGAACGGGTCAACAAAATGTGGCATACCCAATACAAGCAAATATTACTCAGTCATTAGAAAGGAATGACGTTCTGATACATACTATGACATGAATGAAGCTTGGAAATATGCTAAATGAAAGAAACCAGTCACAAAGACAACATACTAGATAATTCCATTGATACCAAAGTCTAAAATAGGGGAATCTATAGAGATACTAAGGAGCTTGGGTGGTGCAGTGCCTAAGGCATTTGAGTGCTAACCAGAAGGTTGGAGGTTCAAACCCAGCAGCCACTCTGTGGAAGGAAGATGAGGCAATCTGCTTCTATAAAGATTTACTGCCTCAGAAACCCAATAGGTCACTATGAGTCAGAATGAACTTGATGGCAATTTTTTTTTAATGGTTATAGAGATAGTAGACCTGGGGGTGGAAAGGTGCAGGGGGTAGGATTAGAGGGGTAATAGCTAAAGGATATGGAGTTCCTTTTTGAGGTAATGAAAATGCTCTAAAATTGGCTGTTGTTAATGGTTGCACATATCTGCGGATATACTGAAAATAAACATTAAATAGGTAAATTGTACAGTATGTGAATTTTATGTTAATAAAGCTTTTTCAAAAATATAACACGTACATATTTTGATAAACCCTGTCCCAGTCTCATCTCTTCTGTGAGGTGTATTTTCAACCCAGAGGAATATAAGAATAATCTGTGTGTGATTCTACTGCCCAGAGAACTGCTGTTAATGTTGTAGTGCATGTCCTCCTGGTCAAGTTTCTGGTTGTTTTGTAACTGAAAATGCAAGACTGTTTTCAGTTTTCTCATTTGCCACACTGTCACTCTTTGTCATTTCTCTAAAAGTGTGAACAAGTTGTTGTTTGTTAAATATTTTAAATATTCAAATGTGCATTTCTCATTTGAAATTATTTTGTATGCATTTCCCCTAATGTGTGATTTTTGGAAACCCTTTACACGGCTAAATTATACCTCATCATATCCAATTATTCCTCTGTTATTGAATTGTTGTTGTTGAGTGGTGCCAAGTTGATTCGGACTCATAGTGACCTTATACAACAGAGAAGAACGGCCCCATAAACTTTCCTAGACTGAACCTTTATGGAAGCTGACTGACACATCTTTCTCCCACCTGTTATTAGATTTGTGAGTTTTTTAAAAAACTTTTTGCAACCAAAGAGTATGTTACATTTTGAGTAAGAAAGGAAGAAAAGTAAGAAAATACATATGTATCTGCTCATTTGTATGAAAAGAAACACAGGAAAAAATAAATAAATAACTTGTGAGATTATATCACTACTGGGGTGAGTGAGAACTGGCAGGAAAGGATGGTGGACTGGGAGCATCGAGGAGGGGTGGAAGTTTACTCTCATGAAAATTGGTCACAATGAGTTTACTATTCCAGGTGAATCTTCCGCGTAGCCCTGGCTATGGGGACCATGCTAACTGTTTACTAGTTCAAAAGAAAATGTGAGAAAATCAACAAGGAGGGTGGGAAAAGAATTCTAAAATGAAACAGAAACAAATGAACTGAACTTGAACTGTTTGTCATAGGAAGAGTATAACCACACCAAGGGAGAAAAAAAAAAAAAAAAGAATTAAGGCAAGTATCTTGTGAACTCAGGATCTGGACTATATACCCTTAGGCTACACCTAACTAACAACAACAATAACCCTTAGGCTAACAACTGAACTGCCCCATTGGGTTTCTAAGGCTGTAAATCTTTTTTTTTTTTTTAATTGTCATTAGTGAAAGTTTACAGAGCAAATCCATTTTCCATACAGCAGTTCATATACATTTTGTTACATGAAATTGACTGCAATTCCTCACAATGTAACAGCTCTCTTGCCACTTCCTCCCTGTAGACCTCTTTCTAGCATCCTTCCCTCCCATGGACTCCCCGCCCCAGCCCCAGCTGTCTCCGTTGCAAACACCGCCCTTTTGTTCTTCAACAGATGCTGTAAGGAATGTATCTACCTAATGTAAATGTTCACCCCCAATGCTGTAAATCTTTATGGAAGCAGACTACCATATCTTTCTCCAGAGGAGCAGATGATGGGTTCTTACCCAGCACAGTGCTTACCCACTGAGCCAGCAGGGGCTCCTTCGTAAACCAGTGTTGTTGTTGTTGTTATGTGCCGTGGAGTCGCCCCGACTCATAGCGACCCCTCCTTGGGTTTCCGAGGCAGTGTCACTACGGAAGTAGGATTGCCCAACCTTCCTCGGAAGGAAGGTTGGGCAATACACTAATGATAATTAATAGGTCTGCTTTTCACAGGGGTATGAATTAGCAATTCTGAACCTACTTTCCGTGTATTTAAGATTGAACAAATAAGTAAATATATCGTGGAGCTGGGTTTCTCAATGCTAGAAAAGGGAGTCACGCGTACAGAAAAGAGACAGGCCTGAATGAACCCTGTGGTGCTGGATCAGAACTGGAATATCACTATAAACTCATGGTTTTTAGCACAGATTGACAGATACAGAAATAGTTACAGATGAGCCCAGGTGGTGCAATGGTTAAGCTAACTGAAAGGTTGGTGGTTTGAATTCACCAGCAGCTCTGCAGGAGAAAATACCTGGCAATCTGTTCCTGCAAAGATAACAGCCTAGGGAACCCTATGGGGCAGTTCTACTCTGCCCTAAAAGGTCAGAGTTGATTTGACAGCACACAGCATTGATGTTAAGTATAGATAAAAAAACCAAACTCACTGCCATCGAGTCAATTCTGACTCATAGCGATCCCCTCTGGGTTTCTGAGGCAGTAAATCTTTACAGAAGTAGACTACCCAGTCTTCCTTCCTCAGAGTGGCTGGTGGGTTTGAACCATCAACCTTCTGGTTAGCAGTCAAATGCCTTGGACGCTACACCACCAGAGCTCCACTGAGTATATATAAACATATATATTTCCCAGCTTTGTCAGCAGAGGATCTCAGCAGCAATGAGCATACAAAATGCTCAGATTTTGGTCCCCAGATATTGTTCGCCATGAGAAGGAAGCAAAGCTTTTTAAAGAAATGGTTGACTCCAAGGGCAGGGGCAGGGAAAGTAAAGATGAAGAGGAAACATCTTGCTTTCTAGAAATGAATGAAAGTGATCAAAGTATGATGGAAATAGCTCAGAAAGTCCAGCAGTCAATTTGGAAGGGCATACACTGGCAAATCTGGGTCAAATGGAGCATCAAAATTAAATAATAACAATTTAAAACCCATGGAATGAAATAAGAATCTATGAGTCCATATTGATAAAAACAAATAAATAGAGGAAGGAGAAGGGAAAACTCTTCCTTAGAGTAGAAATACCAATAATAAATGTAAAATGGATGATGGAATTAGAACATCTCTACTTGACAATTATGATAGTAATAACTGATTCCATCGGGACTTATCAATGGAAATTTAAACTACTGTGTGCAAGTTTGATGAGAAACTGGATAACTACGTAGTCTCAAAGTACCTGCCATAAGATACTTACAAATGACAAAGAGAAAGAGTAACTGTGGTACAGTCAATTACTTAATATGGCTCTTCTAACCATGGTCTTCGTGACTCCCACCAAATGACTGGGTGGGGCTATGTACCCACAAGTATGTAAGGTACTTGTGGACCCCCCAAGGGAATTGGATAGCTTGCTAATAATGTAAATAAGGTACATGGCACCCCTGTGGGATTGGGACCATGGAAATAAGGTGTTTGGAACCCTAATGTGAAGATTGGTCAGTTTTGTCATTCTGCTAGGCTTAAAATGAGCCCTCCAGAGGCAGAAGGGGTATCTCACTACCATCAAGAGGGAAAAGCCAGGAGCCAAATGTGTCATTGGACCCAAGATCCCTATGCTGAGATGACAGCAGAGAGATGGTGGCAGCATAGGCAGAAGTGGTAGCAGAACCAAGAGACTGGCAGGAGACAGCAGCAGGCTTGCTGGCCCACAGAGTGAGAAAGCTAAGTGCCTTTGGGCAGAAGCCTTGCTGGTGGAGTAGGTTGCACCTAGGCACACCTATTGGCAGAGCTAGAAGAGCTTTGCAACACTTGCCCAAGCAGGGTGGAAGCCAGGCTGAGAGGCCAAGGGCCAAAAAGGTGTGCTTGTGAGCGTGGCAGACGGGAGGCGGTCCCGGTCAAAAAACTGTATCCTGAGCATTCCTGAACCTGAATTGTAACCTGTTACTTCCCAAATAAACTCCATAATCACAAGTATTGTCTATAAGTTCTCTGTGGCCACTGAAATGAATTATCAAGTCCAGTAGAGAAGTAAAGAGTACTGTGGGAAGGACGGTTGCTGTCTGAATTTGCAAAAAGATTAAAGGGTGGTGGCATGTCTGGCGTCACAGGAATCAGTCTTGGGCTGCTGATGGTGATTCTGTTTGCCCCTTGTGAATTTAGAGGAGGTCAGAGGATGCCACCCCCATGTCCTTTTTGCAGTAACTTTATACTGAAAAGAAACCTAGCAGAGACCATCTTAAACAAGTGATCAAAGTTAACATCACCAGTAATGAGACAAATCCATATCTGGAGCACTAAGAAGATACATGACTTCTGTGGCAATCCTGCCAAAAATGTGTAACCTCAATCTAATCATAAGGAAATATCAGACCAACCCAAAATTGAGGGACATTCTACAAAATAATTGGTTGTACTTTTCAAAAATCTCAAGGTCATAAAAGACAAAGAAAGACAGACGAAAGGTTCCAGATTTAAAGAACACCAAGGAAAAATGACAAGATAGACTGGATTGGATCCTGGACCATAAAAACAAAAGAAATTTTTTGTTTTTTCTCTTTTGCTCTAATGGATATTACTATGAGAGTTGAATAAACCTGAATAAACCTGCAGATTAGACGACAGCAGTGCAATAATGCTGATATGATTACTGCATTGTGGTTAATGTATGGGAAAGTCCTTGTTTTTAGGAAATATGCAACTGAAGTCTGAAGTATTTAGTGGTCAAGAGGTAACCTGCCTGTAATTTACTCTCACAAACTGAGTGAGAGAGTACACACATGATAAAGAAGACATAAAACACATGTGGTAAAAAGTTAACTCTGGGGAATCTCAGGGAAGGGTATTATGGAAATTCTTTGCACTGTTCTTACAACTTTAACTTTTCTGTCAGTTTGACATTTCAAAACAAACTAACAAACACCTTTGATCTGAAAATTCTTAACAGTGACCATCATTGCCCATACATAATTTTTGCTTGTTTCCTTAAGATTCTTGATGAAATTACTAAATCAAAGGTATAAATATCTTAAAAGAGGGATATATATGTTATAGAGAAGTTTCTGAATACTTCTAAATGTGCAGGAGAAAGGCAGTGCAAACAGAGGAGGGTAGACCATGGGATAGAAATGGGGATGTGGGATTGGTCCCCAGGTAAGAAAAGCTTTAATTAGGGAATGTGCCCTGAATGAGTGGGGACTGAGAGCTGGAAGAGCCCAAGATCATCAGATGGAGGTGAGTGACTGAAGTTGTTACCCACTTGGTAAGTCATTTGTTTATGTATTCATCTGGGAAGACTTCAAAGGTTTCAGAGTAGGGTTGGCTGTAATCTTTATGTAACTGCTCACTAGGCCTGGTTCTTCTATGGTACCACTGAATGGGTTCAAAGAGGCAACCTTTGGGTTACTAGCCAAGTGCAGACAATCTGCGCTACATAGGGACTTTGCTGTTAACCACTTGAGATGTTCATGAAGAATATAATACTTCTGTGGTTTTACTGATTCCCCACAGTAATATACCTGCACAAAGGATGGAAAGAGTAGGTTCATGTACCTGGTTAAATGAAAGAGGCCCTGTATCCTACCTCTGCTGCAGGCCACATACCCATTGAGTCATGTTGTATCCCTGAGCCTCTGGTTGGCACCTAAGAAACAGCCATGACCTCTCTACCCAGTCCACAATCACATCACTAGTGGCTTACTATATGATGTAAGTAAACAATCTAAAATCAGCTTTTGTCCTAAATGCCCCCAATACATGTCATCAAGTATATATATTAACATTGGCCCTTACTGAGTATTTGCTATTTGCCAGAGATTGTGCTAAGTGTTACTTGTGGATTACCTCATTTAATCCTCCTAATAATTCCACAAGATAAATAGTATTATTATCCCTATTTCACCAATGAGAAAAAGTAAGCCTAGAATGGTAAGCTAACTTGCTCAATGTTATAAAACTTAGATTCAAACCCAAAGGTCTAATTCCAAAATCTTCACTCTCAACTATGTTGTGCTAGATTAAATAAATAAATAGATAAGGAAAAATGCAATCAAAAGTTGAAATTTTTAAATTAATAAATTTGGAACCTACAATGAAACTTACATTCTATTGAATGCACATTCTACTCTTCTTTCTGTAATTGTCCAAATATTTACTTGATACAGGAAACATTACCTGACAGAAGAACTGTTGCTGGGCTCCCACTCCAGGTGCGTTACTGAAGGTGCTGGTAGATTTGGAAGAAGAAACTGGAAGACGATGAGATACACTGACCGGTACCGGAGTCCTGTTTGGCTGGCTCAACTGATCTCCAGTAAAGTTTGATCCTGAAGCACCAGACTGAACCGCAGAGCCAAGACTAGGATGGGCAGTGCTGGTTGAGCTGACAACAGGGAAACGGCTAGGTCCTGCCATACTTGTCACTGACGGCATGGTGGTGAAGCCAGGTCTTCCTTGGGAGACACTGCTCTGCCCAGGCGACAGGTGTAATACGGTTGGGGATGCCTGCTGCAAGGGCATCTGCCCACCAACAATCTGAGGAGAAGCATGATTGACTATCACTGGACTTCCAGAGGTGGCAAACGTCTGCCCAGACACCAACTGGACAGCGGTATTCTGGTTGTTAAGCATTTGTCCAGAATATGGTTGGTTGGTCCTGAGCATGTTGGAAGAGTTTCTGTTCAACATGACATGCTCTGAGGTCACTTGGCCAGAAATGAGCTGAGAGGGTTGAGTCTGAAGAAGTTGCCCATTTATGGTCTGGACATGGTGTACCGAGTTGGAACTGACAGAAAGGCTTGTAGGTATGAGGAACTGACTTTGGGGTGCATGAGGCTGGCCCATGGGAGAATGAATAACAATACTACCTCCAGTGCTGCTCACCGCCGGTGAGGTGACTGGTTTCCTTGTGTTCTGCTGATTTACAATGTTCACAGACATGTGTGGACCAACCACTGAGCCCTGGGGGGAGCTTGCAGAGGCAAAAGAGATCCCTTGTTGTACATGGTGCTGCTGTATTCCCAAATTGTTCACATTGTATGTATTCTGCTGACCCATCTGGATAGGCTTTGGCTGGATATTAATTGGGACTTTATTTGAATTTGGTGTAAGACCCCTTTGTATGATGATGTTATGCACAGGTAAAGACGTTTGAAAATTTGTGCTGTTAAATGGAACGGTAACAGGCTGTGCTACTGGACTGGAATTGGAGTTCCCAAACAAGGAGTTACCATTAGGAGTCTGTCTGTGGACCAGCAGCCCTCCACTTACATTTGATGGGGCTTGCTGCCCACTGCCCTTTAATATGATTTGAGATCCATCTAGGTTATTAATAGTCATCATGGAAGGCTGATTACCAAATGATCCAATTAACTGTATTTGACCAGACCCACTAATCTGACTGCTATTAGACAAATGTTGGCTGGGAACACTGATCCCCACGTGTTGCATAAAGCCATGTTGCACACCTACTGTATTGCTTGCAAATGATGCTCCAACAGGCACGTGAGTCACCCCGATATGCTGCAGCGTCTGACCTGAGTAATTAGAAACATTAGAAGCCTGAGTAAAGGATGCTGATGAAGAAGGATGAAGCTGAGCTTGTGCAAACTGTTGGCTGGAACCTATACTGGCATCCAAATATGCCTCTTCTGCCAATGTCTGTTCAGTGATATTGGCTTCCTGCAAGGATTTCTGAAGAATGTCAAAAGGTTGGTCCTCACTGAGATCAGGAAGAGGAGAAGACTCAAGTTCATCTTCAAGAAACTGAAGGCTACTTGAAAGTGGCAGTCCATCACTGGGTCCTTCTCCAAGCTGGTTGCTTATACCTTTCAGGGATGACTTAGGATCAGCATTCTAAAAAACAAAATAAAAATAAGCAGTATGTTACCTGGCATTTACAGCCTCTGAAAGATATTAAAAAAAAAAAAGTAATAATAATCCTACTTTTGAACCTGAATAAAGTGTGTAACAGTCCACTTTTCAGACACAGCTCTTTAAAGTGCTCATCTTATTCTGATACATGACGTTCTTAGTAATGATGTCTAACATGTTTTTAAGTATATGCATTCTTTGATCTGATAAATTATTTTTTAGGGAATAGATAAATAACATGAACATACACTGAGGACTGCTCAGAGTTTAGCTTCACTTTTGAGATACTGTCACAGGCTTTATTTTACAAAATTGCTCTCTGTCCAAGACTTAAGTGAGTCTAGTCCCAGATTTGTGTCCAGGACACAGATATGTCCAGTCCTTTGTAACACAGGAGTCTTAGTGATTTGTGGAAGCACTGGGTGTTGTTTTACTAGAGATCTAGAAGATGGCTTAGAACTAGAGTAGTCTGAAAGACCTTAGTACTTTCCCTCACCACTCCCAACAACACTAGTTCAGATAAAAACAAGCTTCTGCCATAAGACAAGTGGTCAATTTATTTCTTACAAGTAATCAGCTTATAAAGATGTCTTAAAAACCACTTGAGTCTCCTATTCAAGTAAAAGTCAATCAATACTTATCAAACACCCACTTATATCCAACTACAAAAAAAAAAACCAAGCATTTGAAGATAATTGAACACAATCAATTTTAAGTATGATACAGTCTGCTTTTTAGCAGTCTTTCATGGGACATGTCAAAATTATTAAAGAAAAAGAATCAACAGCCATTTTAAAATAAGGTAAAGAAAAAAAAAATAGATCAATCAAGAATGAGCATTCCAACTTGCAAGGCTGTGGAGATTCTCAGCTCTACACTAGTAAAGTGTTAGGGGCCAGAAGAGGGGAAGAACTAAATAGAAAAGCCAAGACTAGTTAATCTTACACTGAATCAACAGCTGCAATGAGAATAATGCTGTCTGATTTGGGTGGATATCATTTTAGGTCTTGAGGAACCATGTCAAAGGAAGTTGGGAAAGGAAGTGAAACCAAGGAAGATAATTCTTTGCAAAGAAATATGGAGGTAACCATGACTATCTGCTGAACAGTGAGGTATCGTTAAATGCTTTTTACATTAACAGATGATTGGCTTAACATCTACATTTTTCTGGCATTTCTACTATAGCTATAATGACGATGCATTACAAGTTCCCAATAAATATATACTGAATGAAGCAGTCTGAAAGTTTCACTTAATACTCACACGGAAGTGGAAGAATTGGTAAATAAAAATCATTAATAATAAGGGATGGGCTAAGACTTAGCTTTATGGGATAAATGTATGATTTGTAGTTATTTATTACTTGTTCAGAATGAATTTCAGGAATGCTATTGATTCACAAACCATATAGGAAACCAGTCTTATGACTTTTAAGTCACCCTTAGCTTGTAGAGGTATTTTGCATGATCTGATGTAGCGTACCTTACACTCACTCAAATACTTGAAAGAGTTGTGCATTCCCAAAGACTTTCTTAATACTACCTCATTTTATAGATCAGAAAAATAAAAGCCATGATGATGATAAATTAACATTTACTGAGCACTATACCAAGTGATTTTCATGGATTGTGTTGTTGCTAGGTGCCATTGAGTGGGCTCCGACTCACAGTGACCCTATGAACAACAGAACGAAACATTGCCCGGTCCTGTGCCAGCCTCACAATCCTTGCTATACCTGAGCCCACTGTTGCAGCCACTGTGTCAATCCATCTCATTGAGGGCCTTCCCTTTTTCATCGACCCTCCACTTTACCAAACATGATATCCTTCTCCAGGGAATGGTCCCTTCTGACAGCATTACCAAAGTAGGTGAGACAACGTCTGGCCGTCTCGCTTCCAAGGAGTGTTCTGGTTGCTGCACTTCTTCCAGGACAGATTTGTTAGTTCTTTTGGCAGTCTATGGTACTTTCAGTATTCTTTGCCAACACTACAATTCAAAAGCATTAACTCTTCTTTGGTCTTCCTTATCCTTTGTCCAGCTGTCACATGCATATGAGGTGACTGAAAATACCATGGCTTGGGTCAGATGTACCTTAGTCTTCAAAGAGACATTTTTGCTCTTTAGCACTTTAAAGAGGTCTTTTGGTAGATTTGCCCAGTGCAATACGTCATCTGATGTCTTGACTATTACTTCCATTGGTGTTGACTGTGGAACCAAGTAATATGAAATCTTTAACAACTTCAATCTTTTCTCCATTTATCATGATGCTGCTTATTGGTCCAATTGTGAGGATTTTTGTTTTCTTTATGTTGAGGTATAATCCATACTGCAGACTGAAGTCTTTAATCTTCATCAGTAAGTGCTTAAAGTCATCCTTATTTACAGCAAGCAAATTGTATCATCTGCATATCACAGGTTGTTAATGAGTCTTCCTCTGATCTGGATGTCACACTCTTCTTCATATAGTCCAGTTTCTCAGATTATTTGCTCAGCATACAGATTGAATAAGTATGGTGAAAGGATACAACCCTGACCCACTCCCTTCCTGATTTTAAACCATGCAGAATTCCCTTGTTCTGATTGAATGACAGCCTCCTAGTCTATATGTACAGGTTTCTCATGAACACAACTAAGTGTTCTGGAATTCCCATTCTTCTCAATATTATCCATAATTTTTTATGATCCATACAATCGAATGCTTCTGAATAGTCAATACAACATAAACATCTTTCTGGTATTTTTTGCTTTAAGCCAAAATCCATCTGACATCAGCAATGATATCTCTTGTTCCGTGTCTTTTTCTGAATCCAGCTTGCATTTCCGGAAGTTCTCTTTCAATATACTGCTGCAAGCGTCTTTGAGTTATTGTCAGCAAAATTTTACTTGCATGTAATACTAATGATATTGTTCGATAATTTCCACAATTTTGTGGGATTACCTTTCTTTGGAATGGGTACAAATATGGATCTCTTCTAATAAGTTGGCCAGGTGGCTGTCTTCTAAATTTCTTGGCATAGACGAGTGAGTGTCTCTAGTACAGCATCTGTTTGGGTATTCTGTCAATTCCTAGAGCCTTGTTCTTCTCCAATTCCTTCAGTGCAGCTTTGACTTCTTCCTTCAATACTATTGGTTCTTGATCATATGCCACCTCCTGAAATGGATGAACATCGACCAATTCTTTTTGGTACAGTGACTCTGTGTATTTCTTTCATCTTCTTTTGATGTTTCCTGCATCATTCAAAATTTTGCCCATAGAATCTTTCAATATTGCAACTCGAGGCTTGAATTTTTTCCTCAGTTCTTTCAGCTTGAGAAATGCCAAGCATGTTCTTTCCTTTGGGTTATCTAACTCCAGGTCTTTGCATATGTCATTATAATAACTTTGTCTTCTCGAGCTGCTCTTTGAAATCTTCTGTTCAGCTCTTTTATCTTGCTGATTCTTCCATTTGCTTTAGCTACTCTCTGTTCAAGAGCAAGTTTCAGAGTCTCTTCTGACATCCATTTTGGTCTTTTCTTCCTTTCTTGTCTTTTTAGTGACCTTTTGCTTTCTTCATGGATGATGTTCTTGATGTCATCCCACAATTCCCCTGGTTTTTGGTCTTGGTGTTCAATGCATCAAATCTATTCTTTAGATGGTCTCTAAATTCAGGAAGTATACAATCAAGGTCATATTTTGTGTCTTGTGGACGTCTTTTAATTGTCTTCAGCTTCAACTTGAACTTGCATATTAGGAGGTGACGGTCTGTTCCACAATCAGCTCCTGGCCTGGATATTGAGCTTCTCCATCACCTCTTTCCACAGATAAGAGTTGATCTGATTGCTGTGTACTCTACCTGGTGAAGTCCATGTGTACAGACTCTGTTCATGTTGTTGAAAAAGGTATTTGCAATGAGTAAGTCATTGGTCTTGCAAAATTCTATCATGTGATCTCCAGTGTTATTTCTATCACCTAGGCCATATTTTCCAACTACTGGTGATTCTTCTTTGTTTCCAACTTTTGCATTCCAATCACCAGTGATAATCAACACATTTTCATTGCCATGTTTGGTCAATTTCAGACTGCAGAATTTGGTAAAAATCTTCAGTTTCTTTGTCTTTGGTGGTTGGTGTGTAAATTTGAATAATACTAGTGTTAACTGGTCTTCCTTGTTGTTGTTGTTGTTGTTTTTGCCGTCGAGTCGGCCCCAACTCATAGCGACCCCTCCTTGGGTTTCCGAGGCAGTATCACTACGGAAGTAGGATTGCCCAACCTTCGGCATATGAATATTATCCTATCATTGACAGCATTATACTTCAGGATAAATCTTGATACATTCTTTGTGATGATGAATGCCATGCCACTCCTCTTCAATTTGTCATTCCCGGCATAGTAGATCATACGGCTGTCTGATTCAAAATGGCCAAAACCAGTCCATTTCAGCTCACTAATGTCTAGGATATTGATGTTCATGTGTTCCATTTCACTTTTGACAACTCCCAATTTTCCTAGATTCATACTTCATATATTCCATGTTCTGCTTATTATTGGATGTTTGCAGCTGTTTCTTCTCATTTTGCGTCATGTCACATCAGCAAATGGAGGTCCCGAAAGCTTTACTCCATCCACATCATTACGGTCAGCTCTACTCTGAGGAGGCAGCTTTTCCCCAGTCATATTTTGAGTGTCTTTTGACCTGAGGGGCTCATCTTCTAGCACTATATCGCACAATGTTTCAGGGCTATTCATAAAGTTTTCCAGTAACACATCAGACAGTGTTTCACTGTTATTCATAAGATTTGCACTGGCCAATTCTTTGAGAAGTGGATGGCCCCTTCCTTCCTCTGAGTCTGTCTCAGTTGGAAGCTCCACTGAAACCTGTCCACCAGGGGTGACCCTGCTGGTATTTGAAATGCTGGTGGCATAGCCTCCAGCCTCACAGGAACACTCAAGCCACCACAGTCTGACAAACTGACAGATGAGTGGTGGTTGCATGGATTAATCAAGTAATTTTAACTATTCTGAGGTAGTTTCATTAATTCCCTGGTTTCATAAATGAGGAAATTTGAGTTTTACATAGATTTAGTGACATATCCAAGGTTACACAGCCAGTAAGTGGCAGAGCTGTCCAACCCCAGGCTACCATCCATGATAGAACAAGGTAGTTGAATAGATTAAGGCTTAAACACAGTCATCTGAATATAGTCTCCAGGAGAGACTCTCCCAACACCCAGCTCAGTTTTCTGTCTAGATGTTTCTAGAGCGTATGATATAGGCTCCAGAGCCTGGGAAAAAAACAAACAAAGCCGCTACTGCTGAGTCAATTCTGACTCATGGGTACCCCATATGTTACAGAGTAGAACTGTGCTCCATAGGGCTCTTGGCTGTAATCCTATGGAAGCAGATAGCCAGGTCTTCTGCAGTACCACTGCGTGGGTTTGAACTGCCAACTTTTAGATTAGTAGTCAAGCACAAACAGTTTATGCCACCTGGGGACCTTGAGCCTTGAGGTCTGGGTTAAAATCCTATCTCTGCAACTCTAGCTGAATAATCTTCTCTGTGTTTTAGTTTCCTCGTGTATAAAATATACATTATAACCTACTTAATAGAATTATTGTGAGGATTAAATGAAGTTAATATATGTTAAGTCATTTAATGCCAAGCACATACTAAATGCTCAGTTAGCGCCAGTTATTATTATAATTTTTTTTTTTGGTTTAATGTGAAAATGATAAGTAACTATAATTAAAAGTAATTTCTTTAAAGCTTATGAAGCAAGGTTCAGAATATTCTAATTCTTTCTGAGGTCAAAACATTTCTGAGTCATTTTAGAAAGAGTTGAAAGCTTATTAAAAAATTGATAAAGTAAATCTCATATTGTCTTAATTGGCTAAGTTAATAGGTATACATGGGCATAGATTGACATAGGTCAATAGATTTTCCTTCTCTGTCAATTACAAAGGACAAAGTAAGGATTCTCATCATCATATGAAGGCATTTAAAGCCTTAATTCACAAGGCATCAATGAGACAGAAACTTGATCATTATAATTTCCAATACTCACACTAGAGTTGGCGAAAATTGAATTTGAGTTGGCTGCAGAATATCCTGTATTAGTCAAGTCATCGTTGCTCTGTAAAAGTACACATTCAACAAAGTGGTTACTTCACCTTCTTTACTTCAACTGTAAAGAAGAAACCAAACTTATGTCTGTAATGTTCTTAGTATTACTTACAGATTTATTACTAGGTCCATGGAGAAAATAGTTCAATGCTTGTGGGTCTCTAGAAAACAAAAACAGAGGCAACATGACAAATAAATACATTTCTTATATTTAGGGTTAATTTTTTTTTTAACAATTTTTATCATGATTTGGGTGAAAGTTTACAGAGCAAATTCATTTTCCATACAGCAGTTCATACACATTTTGTTTCATGACATCGCAATTCCCCACAATGTAACAGCTCTCTTCCCACTTCCTCCCTGTAGTTACCTCTTCCCTGTGTTCTTCTTGCCTTTGCATTCCTGCCCCCACAGCCATCTCCCTGTGCAAACACTGCCCTTCTGTTCTCCCACGACTGATCACTCTAAGGAGTATATCTACCTGATATAAATGTTCACCCTACATGCTTGTCTATTGTTTGGCTGGAAGCCACAGGAGTGAGTTCAGGGGCCATAGGCTCAGGGGTCTCACCAGGCTCTATCAGACCAGTAAACCTGTTTTTTTTTTTTTCCATGATTTTGAGTTTTGTTCCACATTGTTCTCCCACTCTATCCAGGATCTCCTATACTGATCCTTTTCTGAATGGTTGATTGTAGAGTGGTAGCCAGGCATCTTCTAGTTCTACTGGTCTCATGGTCATATAGGCTGAGGATCGCATGGTCCACTAGTCCCTCAGACTAATTGTTTCCATATGTTTTTGTTTTTCTTTATTCTTTGCTCTGGATGAGGAGAGACCCGTCGCTGCATCTAGATGGTTAATTAGGGTTAATTCTTACTAGAGTGAAAAGTCAATGACATATGAGTTTTCATAAAATCCTCTCCCTAATTTTTCCATCTCCAAAACAATTTTATTAGTAGTGTTTTGCTTTATTTTGTTTTGATGTTGTTCCATTTCCTATGATCACACATCTCTGCCTCCTGGGATTTGTTAGACAATAAATTTAAGAAACCGAAAAAACAAAATCCATTGCCATTGAATTGATTGTGACTCAATGACATACAGAGATCCTATTGGACAGAGTAGAACTGCCCCACAGGGGTTCCAAGGCTGTAATCTTTATGGAAGTTGACTGCCATATTTTTCTCCCACATCTTTTTCTTGTAGTATGGCTGATAGGTTCAAATCACAGACCTTTCAATTAGCAGTCAAGCACTTAACCATTGTGCTACCAGGGCTCCTTAAATTTAACAAAGTATTACTGAATCATGACCCCTATTACTTACTAATCCATGTCTCTGTCTCTCTACTATATCTATGGTGATTACTTGATGTTTATTTTAAAACCCACCAGGCTTTAATATGTTTATTAGGTTGGCTTAATACAGCAAACCTCACACACTGATTCACCGTGAGTTTCAAGGAGCATCTTACCCAATAAGATCAAGGAGACACGAGTCATCATCATCATCCATGACAACTAGAAAGAAAAGGAATAGGAAAGCATAGTTCAGCAAAGCTGATTAAAGGCAACAGCATCAACGCAACATACTTTATATTTTTCTAGATAAAACAGCTGTGTAATTCATGTGAGGTTTTCTTCTATTAACACAATTTTCAAAAAGGTGTTGTGGTTATTCAAGGGATAAAGTATTTAATTTAAATTGTTTTTACTGAAAACAAATCTTTAACTTACAAGTCAGAAAAGAACCAAGACCAATTAACAGTAGTTGGTGGCAATTTTCTTTACACGCAGATTCCCTAAAGGTGCTATAAACCATGACTGTAACGTTTTCAAAATGTTTCATAAACAAGGGGAGAAACAAGACTTTTGTTTTAGTAAAGATCTCATAGCTACAGAGGTCTTTCAACTTTGCAACTGGATGTTTCTAAACATGGTGAGCAATCTGAAAAGATTTCTTGCCATATTCTGGCTATCTTGAGGAAAACATGGAAGCCAGTTCCCTCTACATTTTGAGACAAAAAAGAGGCATGATAATCCCAGGCAGTACTGCTCCAGAGTCTGTCCTGTAGGTCCTGGTTTCCTCCCCTGCAGTGAGACTGCTAGCTGTTCGATTCCAAACACTCTATATCCCAACACTAGAATCTTCAAAGAAGAAAACCTCAACCAAAAACCCACCCCATCTCGGAGCCTTGAGCTCCCACTTTCCTTAGCCATCGATAACATCAAGCTTGGCCAGCTCAATTATTGTGCTGTGGCTGAAACAGGAACAATTGTACAAATTCCAAGAGTGAGTTCTCCCCCTTTCTCCTCCCTCCCCCGAGATCTGGTAAACTTACACTAGTGATCCGACACCTGGCAACACTGCTTCACACCCATTTCGAACCATGCGTGGAATAATTTACATCACGGAATGCCAGAGCCAAGAGCTCTGGAGCAGTTGGAAAGGGCAGTTGTGAGCGGCAGTTGGACGGAGGAATAAAATCCTGAAGAGATGCCCAGAAGAGGAACACGCCCAAAGGAGGCAGAAGGGATAGTCTCGACTAAATGTTTTTTCTCTGTTAAAACTGCCACCTCCTCCCCAGTTCTCCTAAACTGCCCAGTCTATCATCAGTCACAAGGCCAAACAAACATAAAATTCACCCTGCCACATGGAAGGAAACTTGCTTTCCTCAGGAAAAGTCTGGAAAGGGTAAGTATCCCCCGATGTGGGACCTTCCTGTTGTTGGGTGAATTAGTTCAGTTGCTGGATGATCGGGGAGATGACAATCTATTTGAGCAGAGCCACAATGGAGGGGAGAGAAGATGGCTAAGGAAGGATAAAGAATGAGCGGGAAAACCTTATCAAAAGGTAATGTCATGGCTGAAACAGAGAGAGGGGCAGATGGCTAAGTGAAATCTGCTTTTTAGGATTCAGACTGGGGAGATACTCAAGGGCATGCTAACACAACTGTTCTAACATAACCTAACTTTTGAAGAGAAATGGGACAAGAAGGAAAAAATAGGAAAAATAAACTACCACCAAATAGATATGTATATAAAAATTTGTGTGAAAAGTCTTCCTCAAATCCTTATGATATTTAATATGGTAGGTTTATATTAGTGATTCTCATACCATGGGCTTGTCTCCCAGACATCTCAATGAGTGGAACAAATTAGTCAATTTTGAGGTATAATTAAGCCTCTAGTGTGGATATTATTTCTTTACTGCATTCCATTTTAATGTAATTTCACTGTATCATTTGGAAATTTATTTTTTAAAGTGTCCAACAATCTCTGGTGCAGACAAATAAAAATAAAGGTGAAAAATAGCCATACCCAACAAAAACACTTTCACAACTATTCCTAGCTTCTCTTACTTCTTTAAGCCTCTACTTAGTTCCTCTACTTGATGAGATGCCCTAACAGTTGACAAATAAACTCTAAGAAAGGAAATCGATACCTTTCATTCCACTGAGGTGGTACTGCCACTAGGAGTTTCAAGCACAGACAGCATTTGCTACCACAAAGTGACAAGTTACTTCTTGAGTAGTCCAAAGTCCAAACGAAAGAACACTTTTATAGTATTGGATAAACTTTAAAGTGATTCTGCATCCTCCCCAACCAAATCAAATAAGCCGGTAAACCACTTGATTTGAAAAAATGCTCCTTGGGGGGTAGCATCCAGGTGGTGTGGACCCATCCTCTAGTCAGTGGCATCAGGAGACCTACCAGACAGACAGGTTTTCTCCTCTAGCCCCATGGGTAGAACTCTCTTACCTTTATAGTGAGTAGTATCCTCAGAATTCTACTTTTTAAAGGGCCATACTCTTTTCTGATTTTAAATAGTTTAGAATGAAAAGGGATGACCCTTATCCTTGGACCCCGGCCAAAATACAGTCATAATATAGTCCAATTCAAGACTGACTTTCCCTAGATGGCAGGCATATGGTCCACTCAAGTAAACTGACCAAGGTAAAATTGTGAATTTTATTAATAATTAATGACTCAAAATTGAAGAGTCTCATTTTCTTTGGAAAGGCTCTCACTTTACTTCAAGACTCGCTAGGGCTCTTTTCTCATTAAAGCAACTACCCTGAAGTTATTAGATACATCCCTCCTACCAGGTAAATTTTATATGGCTGTGTGAAAGATGAGGCTCACTCTAAGGGGAAATCCCTAGATAAAAAGTTAAAAACGATTTTTTGGCCCAACACATTGGAGGCAGATACATTCCCCTCAGTGATAGCAGCTTACTATAGCAGGATTTGTTGTAGAGGGAAGGAGGCTAGAGCTCTGACCAAATTCTAATAGATGACGCAAGAGTTGGGAAATCGCTGCCCTGTACACTTGACTACCACTCTTAAAAAAAATTAAACCTAACCTTTAAAATGTTTCTTAATTGAGGCAACATCTTGAATAATAGCTTTAATCAAGACAACACAGTATAAAAAGTGACATTTCAAACGACCACTGGAGGAAAGTTCTTAGCCATATGGAAAAAAGAAGGTGGATTCATACCTCACATTTTACACAAAACATATGTTCCAGATGGATTTAAGAGTTAAATGGGGAAAAAGAATCCAAAACCTTGTACTAGAGTAACATGTGGGAGAATTTTTTTATAACCTTGGCATGAGGAAAGTCTAAGTATGTCACAAAACATAATCCATGAAAAAGAAGATGGACAAATTAACTACATGTAATTTTAAAATTCTGCATGATTAAAGAGAAAACACACCCTAATCAAAGTCAAAGACTAAAATAAAACCAGAAAACATAACTGAGAAAAATGCTTCTATTTCATCTCATATATACATATGATATATAAAGAGCTTCTATAATTAAGGAAAAAGAAATCAGCTACCCTTCAGAAAAGTCAAAAGGATATGAATAATCAATTAATTCAAAAAAGGAAAGACAAATACTTCCTAAAGATATAATCAGCCTCACTTAGAGAAATAGAAATCAAAATTACAATGTGATACTATTTCCTGTCAGATTGGCAAACACTAAAAATGTTTGATTAAGGACTTTCTGATCAGGGACTGGGGAAACAGGAACTTTTATTCACTAAGAGTGAAACTATCAACTCATATAACCTTTGTTGTTGTTGTTGTTGTTATTTGCCGTCGAGTCGGCCCCGACTCATAGCGACCCCTCCTTGGGTTTCCGAGGCAGTATCACTACGGAAGTAGGATTGCCCAACCTTCCTTCCGAGGAGTGGCTGGTGGGTTTGAACCGCCAGCCCTCTGGTTAGCAGTCAAGTGCCTTAGCCACTATGCTACCAGAGCTCATATAACCTTTAGAAAGGGCAATTTAGCAATTTTAAATGTAAAATCATTTTACTTAGCAATTCTAGGTAATTCATTTTAAAGTAGTTTAGTGTCTGTTAGTTTGTCGTACTGTGGTGGCTTGCGTGTTGCTGTGATGCTGGGAGCTACGTCACTGGTATTTAATATACCAGTAGGATCACCCATGGTGGACAGATTTCAGGGGAGCTTCCAGACTAAGACAGGCTAGGAAGAATCCCTGGTGATCTATTTCTGAAAATTAGCCAATGAAAACTTACAGATTACAATAGAATATTGACTGATCCAGGGCTGAGAGAGGAGTCTTCTAGGTTGGAAGACATTCAAAATACACAGTGGCCACAACAATGGGCTCCGGTATACCAGCAATCATGAAGATGGCACAGGGTAATGCAACGTTTCATTTTGTTATACATAAGGTCGCTCTGACAGCTACGATCAGCAAAGTAGGATCTCGGAAACAACTGATGTCAGCTAGCTTAAAGACATTTTGATTTTCATTAAGAACAAAGAAAGACTCCAAAGACCTCCAAGGCAGAAACATGAAGGAAGATGACAGGCTCCTTCTAATTTTTTTTTTTTTCCCTCATACAGGGACAAAAAACAACTAAGTCTTTATAACAAGAAACACTGATTTCAAGAGCAGAGATTTTAGGAAAGCTACCTAAGAAAGTCAATTCTGCCAACTTTGATATTCTAATAGTGGAACAAAACTAAGCTTGACTTTGAGAGTCATAAAACAAGATTTCAAACACTTCACAAACTGAAATTTGGCACATGACCTCTACCACAAATGTTTTTGTTTCTTCCCTTATCTGCTTCTCTGTTCTTTTTCTTCTTCCAAAAATACAGCCTAGTGAAGATGGTAACTAATAAGCTGAAACTTGGAAAGCCCACCAAGAGTCAATACAACAGGTCATCTTACCAAACAGGAAAAATTACTGAAATTTGCTTTACTTGTATTAATTTGGTTTAACACCAAATTACATAATATTTACCTCTAAAAAGTGCTGAAGTTAGCAGAGGGATCATTGAGGGGCTTGATTCAAGCAGAGTGGATAGACTGTAGACTGGTTAGAGTCCTCAGAATCGTGGTTCCTCTGCCTGGGCTAATGCAGGTATAATGAGCTGTCATAGCTTTTTTTTTTTTTTAACCCACATAATCGCCATTTCCGGTGCTCTTCATTCCTTTGCCGGAGTCCTGGTGGCACAGTGGTTAAGAACTGAGTGGCTAACCAAAAAATGAGAGGTTCAAAACCATCACCTGCTTCACAAAAATGTGACAGTCAGCTTCCGTAAAGATCTACAGCCTTGAAAACTCCAAAAAGCAGTTCTACTCTGCCCTTTAGGGTTTCCATGAGTTGGAACTGGCTTGATGGCAATGGTTTATTATTATTATTATTCCTTTTACTAGATCTAGATTTCCAACTGGTATCATTTTCCTTCATCCTGAGTTTTTTTTTTTTTTTTTTTTTTTAATATCTGTTATAGTGGATGTCTGTTGGTGATAAATTCTTTCAGCTTTTGTTATATCTGAAAAAGTGTTGATTTTGCCTTAATTTTTGAAATACATTTTTGCTGGGCATATCATTCTAGATTGATATATTTTTTCTTTCAGTTCTTTAAAGATATTGCTACACAGTTTCTCACTTGCATTACTCCCATGAGAAGTCTGCTGTCATTCTTATCTTTGTTCTTTTGTCTATAATGTTTTTTTCTTCCTCTGGCTGTTTTAAAGGTTTCTCTCTTGACTGCTGATTTTAAGCAATTCCATTATGCTATGTCTTGGGGTAGTTTTCTTCACGCATCTTATGCCTGGGGTTCATTAAGCTTCTAGATGTAGGCTTTACACCAAAATCAACCTGGTTGCTGTTGAGTTGATTCTGACTCATGGAGACCTCTGTGTCACACAGTAGAATTGCTCCATAGGGCTTTCTTGGCTGTAAATCTTTACAGAAGCAGATTGCTAGGACTTTCTTCCATGGCGCCACTGTGTGGGTGTAAACCACTAACCTTAGGTTAGCAGAGGACACAAACCATTTGTGCCATCTAGGAACCTTTGTGGGTTTATAGTTTTCCTCAAATTTAGAACTTCAACTATTATCTTGTCTCTCCCTTTCCTTTGGGGACTTCAATTATATGTATGTCATTAGGCTGCTTACAATTGTCCCACTCATTGATATTCTCTTTTTTTCAGCCTTTTAATCTCTCTGGGCTTCATCTAGAATAGCTTCTACTGCTGTGTCTTTAAACTCACTAATCTTTTCTTCTGCAGTGTCCAATCTGCTGTTTTCCTTATTCAGTATATCTTTATTTTCAGACGTTGTAGGTTTCTTCTCTAAAAGTTCCTTCCTTTTTATATCTTCCATGTCTTTATTTAATATGCTCAACCTCTACCTTCTTGAACTCATGCAAAATGGTGATAACCATTTTTCAATGTTCTTGTCTACTAATTCTATCATCTTTGCTATTTCTGGGTCTGCTTCTATTTATTCCTTTTTTTCTTCCTCATTATGGGTAATATTTTCCTGCTTCTTTGCATTTGTGGCAATTTTTTTATTGGATGCTTGTTGTTGTTGTTGTTGTTTGCCGTGGAGTCGACCCCGACTCATAGCGACCCCTCCTTGGGTTTCCGAGGCAGTATCACTACGGAAGTAGGATTACCCAACCTTCCTTCCAAGGAGTGGCTGGTGGGTTTGAACCGTCAGCCTTCTGGTTAGCAGGCAAGTGACTTAGCCACTATGCTACCAGAGCTCCCAATTGGATGCTAGACATTGTTAATTTTACACTATTGGGTGCTGGATATTTTATATTCCTAGAGATATTTGTAAGCTTGTATAAGACACAATTAAGTTACTTGGAAACAGTTTGAATTCTTCTGAAAGTTGCTTTTAAGTTTTGTTAACCTTTGTTGTTGTTGTTGTTGTTATGTGCCGTCGAGTCAGCCCTGACTCATAGCGACCCCTCTTTGGGTTTCCGAGGCAGTATCACTACGGAAGTAGGATTGCCCAACCTTCCTTCAGAGGAGTGGCTGGTGGGTTAAGACTAAATTTGCCCTATACTGAGGCTATAGCCTTTTGAGTCTTTTACTCAATGTCTCATGAATTATAAGGACTTTTACACTCTTGCAGTTGGGAACACAAATTATTCTCTGCTCCGTGTGACTTCCAAGTATATTGTTTCCCCTAATCCCTTTGGGTGCTTCTTTCTCAGGACTTGAATAGTTTCCTCACACATGTACAAATCAGTTATCAGCTGAGACTTAAGAGAGACCCTCTACAAATCTCCAGTTTTCTTTCTGTGCAGCTCTCTCTGGTTTTCTGCTCTGTGAATGTTAGCTTCCTTCACCTCCAGCTACATCAGCTCAACTCCAAAAGATTACCAGATGGCCTGGTAACTTTTTCCAGACAGTAAGTCTGGGCAATTGTAGGGCTCAACTCATTTGATTTTCCTTTCTCATGAGTTGCTGTGCTATGCTGTCTAAAAAACATTGTTTCATTTTATCTAGTTTTTTAATTTTTTAGGCAAGAAGGTAAATCCAGTCCCTGTTACTCCATCTTGGTTCTGTAGTCACTTTTAAGGTTTTGAAAAAAAGCACTTTTCAGAAGTAAGAACAGTTTATGCAACTTCATCAGTGCAAATTATAGGATCAGGGTATCCTGCACATGACAGGTCACTGGACTAAAAATTGGGTTAGTAGTTTAGGAAGATGCTGTTGGCTGTTTTTTGTTGTTTTTTTTTTCTCTTTCCTCAAAATGAGGAGGCTCAATGAGTGTTGTAACAGAACTCACACTAAACACATTTCCTATGTGTAGGCTGATGTACAGATTTCTAGGTTAGTTTCAAATCTAAAATAGCATCTGTCCTGTTGTCCCCATAAACCATGAAACAATGTTCTGGAAATTCAAACATTTTGTCTTACAATCTGTATTTATTTCTCATAACGTAGCACAAACACATTTGTCAGATAATATGTTCCACTTTTTCAAAAGAATGGTCACTAGGGCTATGTTAAGGATTGGTAGTAGTCTATTTTGGCTTCTAGAGCTTCTTGCCAGTTGAAACGAACATTTCTCTGAGAGATGGTTTATCAGTCAGTGTGTCAGTACTTTTTTTTTTTTTAGCCTGGCCATTAGGGGAAAAAAAAAAAAAAAAAAAAACTACAGAAAGTAACATGTCAGAATCTGTTCCCCCTGTGCCTACTCAAATGGTCTGGGGCTTTGGTCCTATATTCTCTGCGGTAAACTGCCCCGGTATGGAGAATGGGGCTAAAGATCTGAACCCAGAAACAGAGCACCTGAGTGAAAATTTTTTCCAAATTATCTTACATAATATAAAATAACTTGATGGCGCATAACAACAACAACATTTGTTTCATAAAGAAGACACCCTTTAATTTATAGCACCTATACTAATTCTCAGGAGCTCTGGTAGCGTAGTGCCTAAGGCACTTGACTGCTAACCAGAAGGCTGGTGGTTCAAACCCACCAGCCACTCTGGGAAGGAAGGTTGGGCAATCTACTTCCGTAGTGACACCGCCTTGGAAACCCAAGGAGGGGTCACTATGAGTCGGGTCTGACTCGACGGCACATAACAACAACAACAACATGTGCTAGGTAAAAAAAAAATGTGCTCTGGTGGCATAGTGGATAAGGCATTTTGGTGCTAACCAACTCAGTGGTTCAAACCCATCAGCTGCTCCATGGAAGGACATTGGGATAATCTACTTCCATAAAGATTTACAGCCTCAGAAACCCAGTGGTCAAATTGATGGCAGTGAGTTTGGGTTTTTTGGATGTGCCCGGTACTATGTTACCAAACCAAACCAAACACACTGCTGTTGAGTCGGACCTGACTCATAGTGACCCCTACTTGGGTTTCCAAGGCAGTATCACTACGGAAGTAGATTGCCCAACCTTCCTTCCGAGGAGTGGTACTATGCTAGGGGCGGGGAATATCAAATGAGTATGACATAAAAAATAATAAATGAAAAGTGTAAATATTCTTAATATCTTTGTAGGACTCTAAAAGCAAGGTTGGAAAGTGAACTATTGTACTATTGCATGTAAGCACATAATTTTCCAATGAGTGTCATGATCGTAAAGTTATATTATAAAATAGTCACCAACTCGGGGCAAGTACCAATTTATGTCAAGTAAGACATACAGTATTCTTCTCTTCTTTTATTATACTGTAATTGTTAAAAATGTTAAAATTTGTAATTGCAAGACTGCCTGGTTCCTACTTTTAAGGAACTCACTTTCTTTTGGAAGACAGACATGCACCCATTCATTGCAGTGCAATGTGAGAGCTGCTAGTGTTTTGGGCAGAGCTTTTCCCAAGCTTATTCAGGTGAAGTCACCAGACTTTGTGAAATGACATCATATTTTTCTAGAAGAAAATGACTGTATTTTCATAATTATACTCATTTGCAATAAAAAGAAGCTGTCACACTCAACAAGATTGACTGAGTTTTTCAGTTATTATTCAACCAAAGACTTCTTCATTTGTTTTGTCACCAGCTAGAGCCTCCTAGCAGCAAGCAGGAGAAGGTAAAAAAGATTATGAAAAATATTTAAGAGAAAAAATTTAAAAATTACTCAAAATAGGAAAAGATGATCATTATTTAATTTAGCACAGTAAGACCCTGGTTCATCTAAACACCTTCAGATCTTTAAATACTACTTGGAATGAGGTGGGATAGAAGTAACAATGTTCATTAAACACTCTAGCTGGCAAAACAATGTGCTGTAACATGGGAGTGACTGACCCTGAGGTAGTTGAGAATATCTGACAAGGCTTAACGAGTCTGAGTACACTTAGAGGAGAACATTGAATATGGAAGTCATAGGGTTTGTTTTGGGTGCTGACATTGACTGCCTCTGTAATTCGTGACAAGCTCTAACCTCTCAGGCCTCTGTTTTCCCATCTTTAATGAAGTCAAAAGACTAGATCAATAGATTTTAAACTTTGTTCCTCGGGGATCTAGGATTTACTGAAATGTTCAGGAGCTGCCTTGGAGGCCTAAAAGTTGTTGGTGGAGATAGTTTGACACTGTCATCTCTCCCCTAACCACACACATACTTTGAGTGGCTCAAAACTCCTTTGAAAAGTATTCAATTGGGAGAAAGAAACTTTAAAAACCATTCAACTCATCCAGTTCCCAGAAGTCAATGGTTTGTCATCTATTGTGAAGGAATGATCATCAAAATGATGGTTAACCTGAAAACAGAAATGCCAGGGATTCATGAAAGTCAAGACATTTTAGCAGGTAAAAACACCAGTAATGAATACAGAGCTCAAACTTGTTTAATATATACTCCAATATAATGATGATGATCTTAAGTTTACTGACTATTATCCATTTATATCCATGTTTTTCTCAAACTAGGGTCTGAGGAAATAATCTTGGGTGATCTGAGTTCTCAAGTTTGAGAAACATCAGATTCTAAAACCTTCCAGAAATACATATGCTGAGAAACTTCAGGGCTGATAAAGATTGTTTACTATATTTGCCAAAGGCCTTTCAAAATCTTGAGATCTGATGAGAATCTACTGACAGAAGACCTATGTACAAGTTGTCTGCCTGACACAAAGATGGTCCTGGAGAAAACATTTCCAGGCCTCTCTTTTCCATCTTTCTCCCAGTTCAACTGCTAGTCCTATGCCAGGCTGACTGAAAAGTTCCAGGCCTCAACAAAGGAGGACATCAAAAGAGACTTAGCCACAACATGGATGAACCTTAAAAGCAATGCAGAGTGAAGTCAGTCAGAGAAAAAAGGACAAGTACTGTATCATCCCACTTATGTGAAATATCTAGAATAGGCAAATGCATAGAGACCAAAGTTTTCTACTGGCTACAAGGGATGAGTGGGTAGAGAAATGGAGAGGTACTGGGCAGTCTAGTGGCGTAGTGCCTAAGGCATTTTACTGCTAACCAGAAGGCTGCTAACCAGCCACTCCTCGAAAGGAAAACTTGGCAATCAACTTCCATATACAGCCTTGGAAACCCAAGAGGGGTAGCTACGAGTTGGAACCGACTCAACGGCAGTGAGTTTAGTTTGGTTTTCTTGAGCTTCTGTTTAGGGTGATTAAAAAATCTGAAATGGATAGTGGTGATGATTGCACAACATGGTGAACATAATCAATGTTACTGAACTGTACATGTTGAAATAGTGAATGTTTTGTTGTATATATTTTACCACAGTAAAATTCCGAAGACAGACTTTTGTGTTGAGTCTCCAAAGTCTTTGCTAAATCTGAATACAGACCTGAAGTGGTTTAAAAGATACCAAACTTGAACCAAGGACAGGAGGGAAGGGGAAAGGAGGGAGTCTTCGTTTAGAAAGCACTGAGTAACTGTTTCTGGTGATGGAAAACTTAGCAATGAATACTGGTGATGGCTGCACAACATGATTAATATAACTGGTGTACACGTAAAAAAAATGTTATTGGGGAAATGTTGTACTACGTATTTTTTATAACAATTAAAAAAGAAAAAAGGAAGAAATACCAAACTCAGAAAGTAACAAAACCCTACAGCATCAGAGGATGCTCTTACCTTCCCATTCTCTCCCATTCAGGAGCTAGTAGCGGGAAAGTTAAGGATATCAAGGCACAATCATAATGACTAAGAGGCTGTCTTAAAACTGAAATGTTACTAACAGAGTACCAAGTAAAAATGAACAGTATAAGGTATTACTGTAGTGCTACTTTTAAAAGCAAGAATCCTGTAATATTCACCTTCATATCCCCAGAAAATAGCATATAAATAGGTATAATAAAAACAATAAATATCCATAATTTAAATATAGGAATGGGGTGATGAAAAAAGCTTTTGGAAATAGATAGTAGTGATGGTTGCACAACACGGTCAATGTAATTAATGCCACTGAAATACACATAAAAATTAAACTTAAAAATGCAGTGAGTTTATGTTAGTGGAGGAGGAACAACTCGGAAAAGGAGGGTGAGAATGGTTGCACAACATGAAGAATGTAATCAATGTCATTGAATTGTACGGGTAGAAACTGTTGAATTGGTGTATGTTTTGCTGTGTATATTTTCAACAATAAAAAATAACATATATCAAAATTAAAAAATTATAATTAAAAACACATTTTGGGGGGGTTATATACCTTTTACCACAATAAAATTTTAAAAGTAAATAAATATAGAGCAGCTGTATTTTATGTAAGGATTGTTCCAAAGAAATCCTTGCATAATTAGAAATTCATATAATTCTACTTTAATGCTGAAAAAAGAAATTTACTATTTTCTAGAGCCCATCAGCTTTGCAATTATAGAATTCTTGATTAAATAATTAATAAATTCCATTAAAATTTTAGATGAGATAATAAAATCAGGTTTATATTTTTTCAAAGAACCTGTATCTTTTAGAGATTCATACTAAGACAGATATGAATAACATAATGACATCTTTGATTTGCTTCAACATAATATGGAATGAGAGAAAGATGGTAAGTGAGGGTACGGGTGAAGTTAGTTTGGTCAGGAGAGGGATGAGTACAAGGGTTCATTAAATCATCCCCTTTATCTTTGTACTAGACTGAAATTTTCCACAGTAAAAGGTAAAAGAAAAATAAACTTTTGCAAATAAAATGAGACTTTAACTTCTTTCTGAAAGTGCTTCATGTAGTTATCCAATTCTGAATTTAAAACATCGCTGTATAGTAGAAAGGCAGGAAAATAATTATCTTTATTTTAGAGACCAGGCAACTGAGTCCCAAGTAAAGCAGAATGATTTGCTCAGAGGCACGCAGGGTGTTGGCAGAGCTGGTGAGAAAATGGAGCTGCTGACATTTTTTCTAGCCTGGGTACAAGTCTGGCAACACTAATATGGAAATCAACTTCTCTTGAACTAGAGAAAAAGGGCAGGTTAGTTCTAGTTGCCTAAACTGAGTTTGAAACGTGATTGCGTCACTAGCTTCTGTAACAACAACCTCAGATAAATCATTTATTCTCTGTGTCCAGACTTCCTCATTAATACCATTGAGGAAAATCCTATTTGTTTCTAACTGAGGGAAGTAATTGTCATTGTTGTTTAATGCTGTCGAGTCGATTCTGGCTTGTAGTGACCCCATGTACAACAGATTGAAACACTGCCTGGTCCTGTGCCAGCCTCCCAGGCATTGCCATGGTCGAGCCCACTGCTTCAGCTACTGTGTCAATCTGTCTCACTGAGGGTCTTCCTCTTTCTCCCTGACCCTCTGCTTTACCAACCATGAGGTACTTCTTCAGGGACTGGTTCCTCCCCATAACACGTCCAAAGTAAGCGAGACAAAGTCTCAGCATCCTCACTTCTAAGGAGCCTTCTGGCTGTACTTGTTCCCAGACAGATTTTTGTTCATTCTTCTGGCAGTCCATGGTATATTTAATATTCTTCACCAACACCGTAATTCAAAGGCATCAATTCTTCGGTCTTCCTTATTCACTGTCCAGCTTTTCCACGTATATGAAGTGAGCGAAAATACCATGGCTTATGTAAGACGCACCTTCATCCTCAAAGTGGCGTCTTTGCTTTTGGACATTTTAAAGAGGTCTATCGCAGCAGATTTGACTTTTTGACTGCTGCTTCCGTGGACACTGATTGTGAGTCCAAGTTAAATTAAATCCTTGACAGCTTCAGTATTTTCCCTGTTTATCATGATATTGCTTATTGCTCTGGTTATGAGGATTTTTATTGTCTTTATGTTGAGGTGTAATCCATACTGAAGGCTGTAGTCTTTAATTACTGATGAAGAGTAAGTGCTTCAAGTCATCTTCACTTTCAGCAAGCAAGATTGTGTCATCTACATATTGTTAATGAATCTTCCTCTAATTCTGAGGCCGCATTCTTCTTCATATAATTCAGTTTCTTATTATTTGCACAGCATACAGATTGAATAAATATGGTGAATGGAGACAACTCTGATGTACACCTTTCCTGATTTTAAACCACACCCAGTATCCTCTTGTTCTGTTCAAACAATCACCTCTTGGTCTATGCACAGGTTCCTTCCTCATGAGCACACTTAAGTGTTCCAGAATTCCATTCTTCAAAATGTTATCCATAATTTGTAATGATCCTGCCAAAGGGTCAGGGAGGCCACATCTTCTGACCTCCTCTAACCCCACAAGAGGAAGACAGAATCACCATCAGTAGCCCAAGGCCTATCCCTGCAAGGCCAGACATGACACCTCCCTCCAGCCCTTTCACCAACCCTGACACCAACTGTTCCTCCCACAGCACCCACCACCTCTCTGTTGGGTTTAATAATTTGCTGCAGTGGTCACACAGAACTCAGCAATTATGGCGTTTATTAGGGAGAAACAGGCTACAACTCAACTTCAGAAATGTACTCAGTCTCTCACAGCCTGCCATCTCTCAGCTGACAGTCTCTCTCAGTCTCAGGCAGTATGTGTCTCCTGAGGTCTCTCTCAGCAATTTGTGTCTCTCATGTCTCTCAGGAGCACATTTCTCTCAGCGGCATGTCTTTTTCGGCCAGCAATCAGAGAGACTCCTTCTGCCTCTAGGAGGGCTCCTTTTGAGCCTGGCAGAGTGGCCTACCAACCCATTCCAACATCAGAATTCTATATACCTGAAAGACAGCGAACTTCCCAGAAAATTACTTGGTACTATGCTCAACAGAAATACCCCAGGTGGATAACTTTAACAATCAGGAGCTACTCAGTTGCTCATGGCAGATTCCACCATGGAGTTCACAGAGACTTATGGCTAGAAAAGCCACACTATGTAATTTACTACACCACAGATCCACATAGTCAAATGCCTTTGCATAGTCAATAAAACATGGGTAAACATCCTTCTGGTACTCTCTTGCTTTCAGTCAAGATCCATCTGACATCATTAATGATATCCCTCGTTCCATGTCCTCTTTTGAATCTGGTTTGAATTTCTGGCAGTTCCCTGTTGATGTACTGCAGCAACTGTTTTTGAATTATTTGCAGCAAAATTTTACTTGCATGTGCTATTAAGGGAGTTCTAGTGGTGTAGTGCCTAAGGCATTTGACTGCTAACCAGAAGGCTGGCGGTTCAAACCCACCAGCCACTCCTTGGAAGGAAGATTGGGCAATCTACTTC
>NW_006921621.1:15757556-15783798 GCF_000298275.1 Orycteropus afer afer
TAGTAGACTAACTCTTGAGCTTTTTTCTTCCATACTTACTTCTTTCCCTGTTTATTTACTACATCTTTAAAGGGAGCTTTAGTGGCCTAGTGCCTAAGGCATTTGACTGCTAACCAGAAGGCTGGCGGTTCAAACCCACCAGCCACTCCTTGGAAGGAAGATTGGGCAATCTACTTCCATAGAGATACCTCCTTGGAAACCCAAGGAGGGGTCACTATGAGTAGGGACCAACTAGATGACAGTGAGTTTGGTTTTTTTTTGGTTGTGCTATTAATGACAGTCTTAAAAAAATAAGGCAGTAGCTATGCATATATTTCAAACACTTATAATATTGGGAAAGAAATTGGACAATACTATCTTCTATTTTTGATTGAATTATGATCATGTTTATGTGTTTCTACCAGACTTGGAAAATGAGTAGAGTCAAATATGGGTAGGTTCGAATTACCAACCTTTCAGTTAGCCGAGCACGTAACGTTTTGTGCCACCATACTCTCTGGAAAAGCACACAAGCAGTGCTCATTTTTTCTCTCACAGACATGGAAACGTGCTGGGTTTAGGCTGTTTTCCCTAAGGACTGTGTCTGGGGAATAGGTAACCTGGGGAACTGAAGCTGAGGATTATCCTGTAAAGGTTTTATTATAGGGTGGTGCACATTCTCAGAAAGAAGCTTAAACTAGCTATGTTATAACAACATAGTAGCAAGCATTAATCTTTTAAAAGGTTAGATCAGTGACGTGTCTCCTTAAAACACAATTGGGACTCCCCATCTTACCAGCATCAAGGCCAAAGTCCTCACAAAGGCCTACAAGGCCCTTTGTGATCCCACCCCATGACCTCTCTGATCCCAGGTCCCTTGCCCCTTTTCCCTGCTCACACACAGCTCCAACACACTAATCTTGCCCTTCACCTTCAAAATTTCACAAGGAAGCCTACCCTGACCACACCTAATTCCACTTCCTCTCCTCTACATTTTCCCCCATGGCATTTATCATTCTCTAGCTATTACATGATGTACTAATTTATTATTATTTTATTTCTCCCCTCGTTATCTCCCTCTCCCCACTAACATGAAGATCTCATAAGGCAGGGATTTTTTTCTGTTTTGTTTACTGATGCAAATCTCAAGGGCCTAGCAACATAGTAAGTGCTTGGACACTGTAAAAGCTCAATAGATATTTGCTGGGTGATGAATTAAAGGACAGACAGGAGCTATAAAATTAGTATTGATACAATGGCAGAAGTGGAGGCTGCCAACTAGAACTGTATTCATTCTTCTCTAGTAGGGAGTGGAGAACATGCAAAGCCTCCAATGACACACAACTGTACAGTTTTAAATGAAGGGTGGCTGCTGGGTTTCCCAAAGTGTCAAAGTTGACTGGGAGCACTTCTTAAAACGCAGATCCTGAGTCCCATCCCAAGTCGGCTGAATCAGAATGTCTTTGGGCCCAGAAACTTGCATATAAATGTGAACTCTATCTTCTGGCAATTCTTAGTGCACACACAAATCCGAGAACTACTGATTGTATTTTCCAGACTTACCTGTTAAGGATCACTGGAGTTGAGCATTGAAAACATGGATGCTGTCCTTGCTCTGCCTGTGCCCCGTCCCCTCCCCTCCAAGATTCTGATTCACCAGGAATCCAGAGTTACCAGTTGCTCTCAGGTAAATTGTAGGAAAAATAAGGAGACTGTCCCAGGACAAACTGGCATCAAGTGGGACCTACAAATAAGAGTCAGCTGACAGACACAAATCTAAGCTGCCGACTCCCACTGGGCTCAGTTTCTTGACACTGTCTGAAGGAAAATGCTGTAGTTGAAATCCTATTTGAGATGTATTACCTCAAACCACCTTCAGCATCACTCTCTTTCCATTCCTTCCTACCAAATACTTTATTTCTTCCTTCCCTTCTTTACTGGGAGCTCTGGTGGCCTACTGCCTAAGGCATGTGACTATTAACCAGAAGGCTATCAGTTCAAAACCACCAGTCTCTCCTTAAAAGGAAGACTGGGCAATCTACTTCCATGGAGATACCGCCTCAGAAACCCAAGGAGGAGTCTCTATGAGTTGGAATCCACTCGACAGTTTTTACTATATGTTCATTAGAAGGTCAGCTCCAGAAGTGCGGCAACTAGAACAGGGCCTGGCACATGATAATTGTTGTTAAGTGTCCTCAAGTCAACTCTGACTCATAGCGACCCTACGTACAGCAGAACAAAACACTGTCCAGTCCTGTGCCAGCCTCACAATATCTGCTATGCCGAGATAGGAACTCAACAAATAATTTTAATGATGTCATCACCCTTTCCAGTGTATTTGGCCACAAGATGGCAAACCTGCCACAGTGTCAGGCATGCCAGGGAAAGTTCTTCTTCCCTTTTCCTTGAAACCTTTTTCAGCTTCCAAGATGTTTTTTCTTTTGGAGACCCAGTTATTCTTGTGGAGAACAATCTAAAGCAGAAAATTAATAACGAGATTTTAATCTAGAAAGTACAATGGAATAAAGTCTCTGCCTGCTATTCCTCTACACTTTATTCTAGACAAAATGTCACTCTCCTAGCCCGCAAGCACACTACACACCTTCCCAGCATTTACCCTCATCCAAGCGACAATTTCCTTACCTGAAGCATGCTTTTTCCTCTTCATATCTACTTAACATCAATCATTATTCAAAACGTAGTTTGAACACTACCTCTGTGCCTTGGGCTGTCTTTAGAGTTCTCTCCCCAGACTTCTAAAATCAACAACTGTGTCTTTTGACACTGATCAGATACTTCTCTCTATCTTCATGATGCCCATCTTCTGTTTCCAACTAAAGCAGAGCCAAATTTTAAACGAGTATAAAGTGCTATGGGAGTACTGACGAGAGAGCAACTAATTTTCCCATCCCAAAGCTAAGCAACTTTTAGACTGTACGCTTATTTGTTTTGGAGGGAGTAAATCAGTAGACTGAATACGCTATAAGAAAGTATGGAGATGGTGAATGCATGAGAGGCAGTGACTGGTGAGCCTGGTGTATGAAAGGCCCATTATAACAGGCATGAGACTTATTATAATTGTGCCTCTACCTTCCCCGTAGGAAATCCTTGCTTCTTTGCCCCCTTGACCATTTGATGTCCTCAAAACTTGTCTCTCTTTCTCAATTTTTGGCTTTACCTTTGGCTTCTACCTGGAAGACAAAAGACCTCCCCACCCATCCTCAACTGACAATGCCTACTGATCCTTTAAGATAATGAGTAAAATGATAGTGCCTTTCTTTAATTTTTTTTTAAATCCCCGAGCAAAGTTAATTGCTCACATATTCATATCCCTAGAGAGCACAAACGATACCCTACCAGCACGTGATACATGTATGACAACACTCATTTTGGTTTTCTCAGACTTCGTTTTCCTTAGCTTACAAATTTCACGAGAGCTGGGTCACTTTCTTTTCCACTTTTGTGTCACCAGTGTTTAGTGCAATGCCTAATACGTATGTATCCAATAAATGTATAATCAATCAAATTACTTTCATGAGATTTTGGCCTCCAAGGAACTGACAGACTTCAAGGAAAATGTCAATTCTTTATCATTTAGTTTCAAGAATATGAAGTCCACAAATCTTTAGCACAGTAATTTATTATATTAGTAATAGTTGTGCTCATTAAAAGACTCAAAAGTAAAATTCTAAGGTGAAGAATTTCTGGCATAGCCACATATGGCTTTTTGAGGGTACCAACACCAGCCACTCCTCGGAAGGAAGGTTGGGCAATCCTACTTCGTAATGATACTGCCTCGGAAACCCAAGGAGGGGTCACTATGAGTCGGGGCCGACTCGACGGCACGTAACAACAACAACAGTGACTCTAAGAAAGAAAAATCCCACCAAAACTCTTACAATATAGAAATAAATAGATATCTCACCAAAAACATTTCTGTAATTTCTTTATTGTATTTTCTATGAGAATCAGGACACTTTAATGACTATGAAAAATAATACATAGGAAATGACTGAAAAATGATACAAAGAAGGGCTGCTATCCTAATTGCTATTAAATGTTAATGCAAAAGCAGTATGGCGATTCCTTCAAAAGTTGGAAATACAAATACCATTTGACCCAGCCATCCCATTACTAGGTATATACCCTAAAGAAGTGAGAGCCATAACAAGAACAGATATATGCACGCCGATGTTCATCGCAGCACTATTTACAATAGCCAAAACTTGGAAACAACCTAGATGTCCAACAACTGAGGAATGGATAACCAAACTTTGGTACATTCACACAATGGAATACTATGCAACGCTGAAGAATAATGTAGAATCTGCAAAACACCGCATAACGTGGATGAACTTGGAGGACATTATGCTGAGTGAAATAAGTCAGTCACAAAAGGACAAATATTGTATTAGTCCGTTATTGTAAAAGTTAAGGAAAGGTTTATATATTGGAGGACATTTTCTTTGTTGGTTACCAGGGGTGGGAGGGGAGGGGAGGGAATGCTGTTAGATAGATAGAGATAAATATTGGTTTGGGTGAAGAGAAGGGCAATGTACCAAATGTGAGTGACCAATATGGCAGCATTGAGGATGAGAAAGACAGAGAGAGTTACAGGGGCAGTACAGACAACAAATATGAACCCTTTTGCATATACAGTACTGAGTTGTCAGTGAAAGCAAACATGGGTATAGGGACGGATAGATGGGTGAACAAGCTAAACAATTAGGTATGTCTAAATGGAGAGTGTATCCAAGATCATATATAGGGTTGGCAGACAATGGGCCTATAAGTTCATGTGAATGATCAGAATTCCCAGGTGTATAGTAGAGCTGACAAGAGGCAAGGTTATGGTCATTGCTTGGTCACAGCCAGCTACCCAGAGGGACCGAGTAGTTGATCCTGCGGGCTTGGGAACATAGTCGCAGGGGACATCAAGCTCAATTGGCATAACATACTATACAAAACATTGTTCCACCTACTACTTTGGCGAGTAGTGACTGGGACCTTAAAAGCTAGGAAGCTGCCATCTAGATGCAACAACAGGTCTCTCCTCGTCAAGAAAAAAGAAGAAAACCAAAATTAATGGAAACAATCAGTCCTAGCGACTGGTACACCATCCGATCTGCAACCTATACAACTATGAGACCAGAAGAACTAGATGGTGCCCAGCTACCACTGCCATCCACTTGGAAGGGATGTAAGAGATCCTGCATAAAGAGGGAGAACAATGTGGAACAAAACTCAAAATCATTTGGAGGCAAAAAAAAAAAAAGAAGGTGGGGACCAGGTTTGCTGGTCCAATAGAGCCTGGTGGAACCACTGACACTATGGCCCCTAGCTGCCCTTCAGGTCTGGAATTGAACCCACACCTGTGGTTTCCAGCCAAACAAAGTACAGGCATGTGAGTTAAACATTTACCTCAAGTAGACACACGCCCTGGAGAGAACAATCATGGGAGAAGGAAGGGCTGCTTATGCACAGGGAGATAGCTCAGGGTGCAGAAGAGTATGAAGGGATGGACACTGGGAGGAGGTAACTATGGGGAGGAAGTGGGAGGGGAGCTGCTGCATTGTAAATTTTGGTCAATGACATGAGACAAAGTATATGTGAACTGCATTGTACTTCCCAATAAATCAAACCCAATGCCATCGAGTCAATCCAGACTCATAGCAACCTATCAGGACAGAGTAGAACTGCCCCATAGGGTTTCCAAGGCTGTAAATCTTTATGGAAGCAGATTACCACATCCTTCTCTCTCAGAGCGGCTGGTGGGTTTGAACAGCCAACCTTCTGGTTAGCAACCAGATGCTTTAAGTACTGTGCCACCAGGGCTCCTACACTTCCAATAAAGGCTGAATTTCTTTTTTAATAACTGATTGTGATGTTCACCTTTTATTTATTTATTTGTCATATTAACTAAAAATAACCAAGTTTTTTGAGCATCATCTGCCAATGATGTTGACTTAGGCAGCAAAAGGAAGCAATGTCAACCTTGAACCAGCTAGTCATAAAGATGTGCTTGGTCGTCATGTACTAACCAATCACACAGTAGCAAAAGTTTTAGGAACACAATTAAAAACTAGAAAAGTCAAAAGTAAGTCTTCTATGAGACGAGAAGAACTAGATGGTGCTAGGCTACCACTGTTAACCACTCAAAGGGGGATCAATGTAGGAGATCCTGGACAGAGTGGGAGAACAATGTGGAACAAAACTCAAAATCATAAAAAAAGAAAAGGACCAGGTTTGCTGGTCTGATAGAGCCTGATGAAATTCCTGAGACTATGGACCCTACCTGCCCTTTAGGTCTGGAATTGAACCCACTCCTGTGGCTCCCAGCCAAACAAAAGACAGGCATACAAGATGAACATTTACATTAGGTAGATACACTCCTGGGAGAGATCAATCATGGGAGAATAGAAGGGCTGTGCATGCACAGGGAGACAGCTCAGGGGGCAGGAGTGCATGGGAGAAAAGGGAAGAGTTGACTATGGGAAAGAAGTGTAGGGGAGCTGTTGCATTGTGGGAAACTGCAGTCAATGTCATGAGACAGAGTGTATGTGAAGTGCTGTATGGAAAATCAATTTGCTTTGTAAACTTTCACCCAAATCACAATAAAAATTAAAAAAAAAAAAAAGTATGTCTTACTTGCATTCTCACCATAAAAACAAGCTCCCTAAAGATTAAATAGAAGCTGCTTTGACACTTTTTGATTTGTAATTTCATTGAGAAAAGTATCTCTTTATTAGAGGTTTATCTAAGTCATTTGTGTTTTTCCTATTATAAAAGGGATTTATCTTAGAGGATATTTTAAATGATGCAAAAGCAGTAATCCTACCAATGTGACTTTTTCTACTTTTAAGAATGGACATTGTTGTGAGACATCAGTTAAAAATAAAACCAAAAACTAAACTCATTGCCATCAAGTTGATTTGATTTATAGCAACCCTTCCTTAGGTTTCTGAGGTGGTATCTCTACCTAAGTAGATTGCCCAGTCTTCCTTCTAAGGAGTGGCTAGTGGGTTAGAACCACCAGCCTTCTGGTTAGCAGTGAAATGTCTTAGGTACTATGCCACCAGAGCTTCTAGTTAAAAATAGTAAACAAAACAAAACAAAACAAACAAACAAACAAAAAAACCTCTTTCTATTTTCATCCTACAGTTATAACATTCACTAAAATACTGTGTGGTAATAATTAAGCTATTAAAATCAAAACTGCCTAATCTTTCTCTCTATTTGCTCAAATATAACAGGGCACCATTGCTCAGTGTTAATGCAGTTTATATATGTTATTGTCCCTAAGTACAGAACTGCTTAAGAAAACAAACTTGAAATGCTAGCAATTATAGAAAATATTTTTATTTTATTAAGCATTATACTAGCAATCTGGTTAAAGTTATTATGCAAACTCTTGACTCAAGCTGCTCTTTCAATGATAACATTCAAAATACTTTGGTTTACAGTAAGTTCCAAGAAAAACAAGCCATGCAAAGGCAACTAACAGTATTAACAAACAAAATTTCGTTTTATAAAATCAAATGATGGTACCAAGGACGAAAGGCCAAGGATTCCCTTTTATAAAAGCAGATTTCAAAGAAAGATGTGTACACAAAGTCAGTTTTAAAAGGAAAGAATTTTTGCTTCAAGTTTTAAAACAACTGAAGAAAGACCACAAACATATAGTTTATTACTACAAGATTTCCCGGTTAGCTCCTAGAAAGATGAAAAAGAAGCTGAATTAATCTCATCTCTCTAAACTCCCTTTAAGAGACACAAACTTGTATCTAGTGTGAAATATTTCACAAATGCTAAGAAATGCTATGTGAAACGGAATTTGTATTTGTAATTATTTTTATCAAAACACCGTAAGAGCTTGTTTGGATACAACTACTAGTACATCTTTGATCAAAAGTCTATTTCTGTAAAAGTATTGTCTTCTTCCAAGTTGGCAGCTTCAGGAGGGATGTTCAGTGAGAGGAGAAGAGGGGCTCATGGCCCGTCAATTAATATCAACCCTAGAAAGCAATGGCGAGAAAGAGGTTGAGGCAGCTCACCCTCATAAAACTCAGTGGTAGTAAGAAATCATTCTAAGGAAGGAGGCTTTGTGTGTGTATGTGTGTGTGTGTTCCCTCCCTCCCCTCATACCCCTGGTTACCAACAAAGAAAGTCTCCTTCCATATATAAACCTTAGGAAGGAGGCTTCTTGAACTTTATTGCACCTTTTGGCAGTCTGGTAAAGCCCTTCTCTACAGATGCAAAATATATTTTGGATTTTATTGAAAGAGTTATAAAAATATAGGAAACATATAATATAACTATATATGTGAGTCTTCATCAAAGTATTAAAATACATGATTTAGTGGTGAATCTAGTAATTACTTTCACTCTCATTTAGAAGATGGTAATTGTTATGGATTGGATTATGTCCCTCAAAATATGTTGTAAATCCTAACCTCTACACCTGTGGTTTTAATTTCATTCGGCAACGGTTTGTCTTTGTTATGTTAATGAGACAAGATTAGTGTAGGGTATGTCTCAATCAACCCCCTTTTGAGATATAAGAGATTAAATAAGCAAGCAAAAGCAGCAGAAATGGGGATAAACAGATGCCAAGCCCCATGCAGACTGTCCAGAATCAGAAGCTCAGAAGAGACAAGGACCTTCCTCCAGAGCCAACAGAAAGACAAAGCGTTCCCCTAGAGTCGATGACCTGAATTTGGACTTCTAGTCTCCTAAACCGGGAGAAAATAAATTTGTTAAAGCCATTCACTTGTTGGGGATTTCTGTTATAATACCACCAGATAACTAAGACAGAATTTGATACTGGTAGAATAACTCTAACAGATACCTAAATTGTAGAAGCCGTTTTGGAATTGGGTAACATGTACAGGCAGGAAGAGTTTCAAGGCACCTAACAGTAAAAACCTAGATTGCCTTGAAGAAACTGTTGGTGGAATTATGGACATCAAAGGCAATTCTGGTGAGGGCTCAGAAGGAAGTGAGGAGAGCTATAGACAAAGTCTCTATCATCTTAGAGAATACATATGGCACAAGCAACAGAATGTTGTTAGAAATGTGGACATTAAACGTGCTTATAATAAAGCTTTAAAAGAAAATTATAAACATGTGATTGGACAAAGGAGGAAGGGAGAGGCTTTTTTTGCAGTGGCAGAGAACTTGTCGGTTCAAATGTTTGGTGGGAGGTAGAACTTGTAAGTGATTAAGTTGGATATATGGCTGGTGATATTTCTAAGCAAGATCTTAAATGGGCCATGTAGACTCTGCTGCTGCTTATAGCAAAACGTGAGAGGAAAGAGTTGGACTTAAGTATGAACTGGGCAAAATGAAAACAATTTAAGGATTTGGAAAATTCTATTCTACAAACTAAGATCATGTGCCCTAGAACATTCACCAAGGGCATGGCTACACAGTCTTTTGTGAAAGGTATTATAAGCCTGTGACTGATGGATCTAACCAACTACTACAGCAGAAAACCCATCAGCTTAGACTGAAGTGGGCAGAGAAAGAAAGAACAGAAAGATGCTGTTTGTCTCTTAGAATTTTATAGGCAGGAAACAGGCCAAAAAGATCTACATGTGTTGTCCTCCAAGAAAAGAAAAGAAAAATAAAAACATCCCTAGAGCAGCTCAGAGATCAGCAGAACAACTGTTGGAAGGAGCAGGGAAAGAAGTGGCCTCTATTTCAATGGTTGGGGCCACAACCCTGTAGGTATCAAAGAGACACATCTCCACTAACTTGGTTCTGGAGTGTGGGGATACCACTGACAAGTGCCAGGGATATGGGGCTGCTACCTAGTGCTGAGGGGGGTAGGGCTGCCATGCCCAAGGAGCAGGAGAATGGGGCCCCAGGAGAATGGGGCTGCTCAGGCCCAGGGAGCACTGTTGCTGTCCCAGTGGGCCTGGACAGCAGATCTGAAGTACAGGGCCAAGGCCTCCACCCAGAGTCTGGAAGACAAGGCCATTGCCCAGAGGGCCTCAGGGAAGAAAGGATTATTTTCAAGCCTTGAGAGCTAATGTACTTTGTACTGTTGGGTTATGGCCCTGCTTGGTGGCTTTTATCCCTTCTTTCCCTCCAATTTCTTGCATTTATAATGGAAATACCTACTCCGTGCCTGTTCCACTAATGTACTTTGGAAACTGATAACTTGTATCCTAGATTTCACAGGTTCACAGATGAAGAAGAATTTTGCCCCAGGATGGAATATACCTTAAATCTCACACATTATTTGATTTAGATAATTCAGAAGATGAGATTTTTGGACTTGGAGTTGATTTGAGACTTCTGGGATGATGTGATGGGGTGAATGTGTTTTGCATGTGGCAAGGACATGAATTTGGGGGGGCCAAAGGATGAATGTTATGGATTGTGTATACGCTCCTTCCCCCAAACATGTGAGGTAAATCCTAACTTCCATGCATGTGGTTATAATCTCATTTGGGAATGGGTTATCACTGTTATGTTAGTGAGACAGAAATAGTGTGTGTGTGCCTTAAACTAGTCTCTTTTGAGATATAAAAGAGATTAAACAAGCAAGCAAAAGAAGCTGAGATGAGGGAAGAGAGATGACAAGCCACATGAAGACAGCTAGCAGCAGAAGCTCAGAAGAGTCAAGGACCTTCCTCCAGAGCCAACAGAGAGAAAAAACCTTCCCTAGAGCCAGTGCTCTGAATTTGGACTTCTAGCCTCCAAACTGTGAGAGAAGAAATTTCTGTTAAAGCCATCCTCTTGTGGTATTTTTGTTATAGCAGCACTAGATAACTAAGATAGTAATCTATTAAGATACCTGCAAATGTAATGTGATATACAAATATTTCTACTGGTAACAAAGGTCCAGGGACTGTTGCTACTACTGTGTTTTGTAGCCTTCATTCATAGATTTAGGAAATAATACATCTCAGTTGCAGTCTAGTGAGCATAAAGACATATTACTTTCATAGCCAATTTCCCTTTCTCTCCCCAACTCTATCCACAGATCCCTCAGGGGTCAAGTCCAGGGAGTCCAAGTGAAGAACCTTGGTTTGTATTCTAAACATCTGAATATAATTCACAAGATGTTTTTCTAGTTGCTAAGCATACAAAGGTCATTTCTATGTATCACCTTGATGTATTTTTTTTTCAATGTAAAGGTTAATAGTGTGCCAGATGCACAGGATGGTAGTAGTAAGGTACTGATATTAACAAGTACAGAAAGGGCACTTCTTAGTGTCACTAAAGTTGAAGAGCAAAGATGTCACTTTGAAGACTAAGGTGCACCTAAACCAAACCACGGCATTTTCAATTACCTCATGTGCATGTGAAAGCTGAACAATGCATAAAGAAGACCAAAGAAGAGTTGAGGCCTTTCAACTGTGGTGTTGGCTGAGAATACTGAACATACCGGGTACTATGAGAAGAAGGAATGAAATCTATCCTGGAACAAGTGCAGCTGGAATGCTCCTTAGAAGAGAGAATGGCCAGACTTCGTGTCACCTACTTTGGTCATGTAGTCAGAAAGGACCAGTCTCTGGAGAAGGATATCATGCTTGGTAAAGCAGCAGGTCAGAGAAAAAGGGAAAGACCCTCAACAAGACGGATTGACAATGGCTACAACAATGGGTTCAAGCACAGCAAGGATTGTGAGGGTGATACAGGACAGGGTAGTGTTTCACTGTTGTACCTGGGGTTGCTATGAGTCAGAATTGACTTGACGCCACCTAACAACAATCAATGAATTCCCTGAGTGTGAAAGATCAAGTAAGCTAACTTCCTGTAAGCTTTGTTGTTAGTTGCCATCCAGTTGATTATGATTCAAGTCAACCCCACACACGCAGAGTATAACTGCACTCCATAAAGTTTTCAAGGTTGTGACCTGTAGGAAACATAAAACCAAGTAGGTGGGTTTGAACTACCATCCTCTTGGTTAAGGCAAGCACTTAACCATCTGCGCTACTCAGGAACACCCCAAGCTTAGTAGGGAGCAAGATAAATATTTTGTTCTGTTGTGTATGAGGTCACTGAGTTGGAACCGACTAGACAGCAGCAACAACAGCAGCAACATGCATGATCTCACTTAATCCTCACAAGCTCCCTCTGAAAGGTAAATCCTCAATCCAGAGAAGGAAACTGAGGTGCCCTCACTCAAAGGTTACAAAACTTAAGGCAGCACAGCAAGGAAAAGAGCTGAGGCTGGAACTCAAAATTAGAAACTTCTGCCTTGCATTTAGTACACTAACAAACTGATCCTAATATCCCTACCCAGACTTCTTTTTCTCTCTCCTCTTTTGCAAACTTCACACTCCATCCAAGGACGTTTCCTTAATGTCCCCATTTTGTTTTTTCCACTTAAATTCCACATCCTATGCCATCTTCTTCTGCATGTCTTCTTTCTGTGTGTACATATTATCCACTTAACTAGAGTGTGTGTTCCTATACCTGCCAAGTGCTCTGCACATAGTTTGCATTTAATAAACATTTTACAATAAGAAATTAGTGCAGTGGCTTTTCCCATCAGAGTAGACAATTAGTTAGATTTTTTTCAAAAGAAGATACTCTTTTTAGGAGAGAAACGTTCAAGAGAAAGCAGTATGATTTAAGAAAAAAATTAAAATGTTTAATTATAAATTAATCTTAGAAAGGTGGAAAGTATTTTAAAAGTGTATATACATAATGTATATCCATTATAACTAATCCATACCATGCTTTGAAAAGAAAATATTTGTTTTGTGACTCTCATAGAATCTTAGAGGAACTCCTGAAAACATTCTTGAGAATGAAGCTCAAGGTAACATTTTGATGGTAAGGTCATTTTAAACATAGAACATATCTTAAATGATAATTACAAGTAATACGTGCAGCTATTGCAATACATGTAAGCAATATTATGTAATATATGACAAAAATAAAAAGTTAACATCAAATAGGTTTTGTCACATTTTTTGATCTAATGATACCAGAAAATTCTAGACTCCAACTGTAATGAAATGTGTTCTATAATTTATCTAAAATAATATTATATGCATATTTAAACAGCAACAACAACAAAAAAACTGTTGCCCTGGAATTGATTCAGACTCACAGCTACCTATAGGACAGAATAGAACTGCCTGATAGGGTTTCCAAGGCTGTAACTTTATGGAAGGAGACTGCAGAGGGGTGGTGGATTCATACTGCCAATCTTTCAGTTAGCTCCCTAACACTTAAGCACTGCACCCTGATTCATTTACATTAAGTCTTTGGCTTATTTCTCTATATTGATCATTTTGCACTGCATACCCAAAATGCATTATTATTGAAAAACAATTTTAGACAACTTTCTAACACTGGATGCAGATCTTTTCAGCTGAGTTGACTTGAACATATGCATAGTTCTCATTGTGAGAGTGTGGTAGGGGGAAGATCAGCAAAAAGACTGTTGTTGCATGATGGGGGATAATTTCTTAAATTGATTACTACCTAATTTAACCTTAAGACCTTAACATCCAAAAAAAAAATATTTTAACATGACAGTGTAACTGAAAAAAGAATTAGAGTAATATATCAGTATTCATAAAATATCATTAAAAAGAAAAGCTAATTTTCTCTGGTACGCATCATGTATTTTCACTCGGTACAAAGTCCCTATTACAATTCGAGGTAAATTAGTGTCCTCCCACCCTCTTTATAAACAACTTTGGTTACCTAAATGTCATTTTTCTTTTTAGCATTCTCTTTAGACATCAACTTTCCAAATCTTTTATCTATATCATATATGCTGTAACAGAAAATAAATTCTAAGCATATATGTGACATATAGCCAGACATACGATGTTTAGGGAAAGAGTAGTGAAGGTAAACAAACAAAACAGTTTTACAATTCACAAATAAAAAAGGGCATCTTTAGATCTATGAATAGAAGCAGCTCCAAACGTGACCCAGTTGTAAATCTGCATCTTTTAAGTGTGGTCACACCTAAAGAAAAGGGGCTGAACTTTCACGGATCTCTCCAATCCTAAAATTTTCACAAATCTAGAGAATCAAAATGCAAACAGGAAGTAAGAATAAACTGACCTATTTCTAAATATATTTGGAGGCACCTCTAGGAAATATCAGAGCTTTCAAAAGTCAAAATCTAAATACAGCAGAATTCATTTATTTTAAATCCAAGAGGGAAAAAACAAAAAATTTCCAAATCAAAACCACACAATCTAAAGAGAACTTTTCTTCTCAGTATTCAATGAAAAAAAATCTGTTTTTTTTCTATTCTGCTTTTGGTGGCTAACAGTCTCTATACACTTTAGAAAGAGTTACTTCTAAATTTGAAACTTTTTTTTATATTTCTGAAAACCTACCATTCTACTGCCCAGGGTCAGTCAGTCTAAAGGAAAAACTAAAATTTGTTCTGCCAAACTTTGAGGTTAATTCTAACTTCACATATATTCAAAATACCTGTGTGCCAAGCACAAATATAAAAATTTTATATTTAATTGCTCAAAATGGTATCCAGGTTTCTCCAGTTCTACTAATTATTGAAAAATGTTTTCTGTGAATAATAAATTACAAACCACTGTGTTGTTTTATATTCCTAAAACTCTCTCATGAATACTGTATTAAAACTAAGTTTATTCAACAACCATGGCTTTTTTTTCCTAATTCAGGGGAAATGCTTTAAAAATTATATTAAAAGTCCAATGATAAAGGGTGGGCCCAACACTGCTATTTTCTAAGGATTGCTGAATACCAATTCTAAAATAAAAACTTAACCATGCGACAAGGTTTATCTAATTTTTTAAAAAATTATAATAAAAATAAGTCACATCTGAAACATACTGCAGGCAACTCTTAAAGATGGTCAACTTTAATACATGTAACAGCAACCTCAATACTTGGCCTTGCTGTTGTTAGGTGCCGTCTAGTCGTCTCTGACTCACAGCAATCCTATGCACAGCAGAACGGAACACCGCCCTGTCCTGTGCCAGCCTCACGATCCTTGGCTAGGTTCATGACTTTTACAGTCTATGTAACAAATCTCAAATTCTCTCCCACTAGATTTTTAAATTCTTCATTTCCTCAAATTAGGCTTCCCACTGATAAGCAGTGAGGAAGTTGCTCACAAATTACCTCAAACAGTTCACTGAGCAAGCGTGCTCAAGAGCTGTGGGTCAGAGTTGGAATGTTTCAGGATCTTTTAATACAGCTGCTTATCAGGGCTAACCTTTCCTGTAAAGAGTCAAAAAGAAAAAGGATTCTTTTTGACATATTATTTTACTGGCCACAAGTCAGTAAACGTGTTTTACATTCATCCTACAATATGGCCTCTTTAAAAGAATGTTTAAGGTAAGTAACACTTTGTATATTTTAAATACCTTTTTCCCAAACCTGTACCATAATTACTTTGCTTACATTGACAACACTCTAAGCAAGGGCACAAGTTCTTGAGCTACACTGTACAATGTTTAATTAAAGTGCTAAGTATTCTCTTTCCAATTATGACCTTTTAAAATGAAAGGTATGACTCATAATCCCTGACAGCAAATAGAGCTAAAATGGGCCCCAAGTTTGACTCACCATAGATGCAAATAGAATCTGAATAATCTGCAAGAGGGGCAGAATAATTGCTTTGACCCAGGATTTGACTGTCAACAGATTAAGAGATTCTGGTTTTTTGTCTCCATTTTTACTTATCAATAAAAACAATTCTTTTCCCTATTCCTCCTACTGAAACAAAGGTTATTCAATTTCAAGACTTCAAAATGTCTAGCTACTAGGCAGTCTAATTTGTAAATCTTGTAATTTATAGATATAATGCCAATACAGAATACATGATGCATGGATCTGCATTATATATTTAAATCCCAGCTCTGCCTCTTAGTAATGTTATCTAACCTTGGGCAAATTACTTATCCTCTCTAAACCTCAATTTCATTATCTGTAAAATGGAGATAAAACCTACCCTTCAGTGTTGCTGGGAAGATTTACTAACATCTGCAAAGCATCCTCAGTCTGAAACAATGTAAAGGTTAACAAATATTACTTATGCTGTGCTCCCCTCCCCTCCCCCAATTTTCTTCCTTGTGAAAATGTTTCAATTGCAGGCCAGGACATAAATTTAATTCCTAAAGATACAAGGAAGCATCCTGGATTTTGGCTGAACTAAGTCATTTCTAGAAAGGCAATTTCTTTCACATCTTAGTCTCACATTTAGGATTATATTTTGGGTAATATAAATGTTTAATGCGTTTGCAAGACAGAGTCAAAGAATCCACAAAAACAGAAAATGTTCCATTCCATGACTTTATTAAAAGGAAATTTATAATTAAGAAATCACACAATTTTAAAAATTAAAGTTGATCAGGATTAGAGGGAACCTGGGCATAGGAAAATCTGATACAGTGTCAGGACCTTTTCCTGAATGGAAGGACAAATGAAGCAGGGGAAAAAAAAAATATCAAAGCCTACAGCTGCCCCAGGACACCTCCTTCCCTTTTTGGTCAGCTCGCTTATTTTTCTACACATTTTTAACTACTCCCACCTTTCTGCCAGCCCCATCACCCTACTATTTACCACTCCTACCACAGAACACTAGGTAGCCCTGGTGGTACAATGGTTAAGCGCTCAGTTGCCAACAAAGATCAGCAGTTTGAACCTACCAGTGGCTCTTAGAGGAAGATGAGGCAGTTTGCTTCCATAACGATTTATAGTCTTGGAAATTTTATGGGGCAGTTCACTCTGCTCTGTGGGGTCATTATGAGTCAGAATTTACTTGAAGGCAACAGTTTTGGTTTTACCACAGAACATTACTCATGAGAACAGATACATGCAGGTGGATCCAATACACTACTTAATTCATGTTGCCTCTCTGCACTAAGCACCATTTGTTTTACCCATTTCTTTCCATACTGATACATCCCACAAATTACTCCTCTTTCAACTCAAAACCTTTTGCACCTGCCCCCTCCAAGGCATTTTTCTTAGTGAAGACATCTTTTCTGACTCCTCTTATGTACCCTATTCTCCTTTTCTCTGTTTTTATTTTCCTGATACTTTTTCTGAGGCTAATGTCAAGAACAGAGGAATCTTGTGGGAAAATAAAAAAAATGAATGACAGCAGACGCAGAGGGAGAGTATAGGAGAGAGGGGGGAAGCAGGGGGAATGCTATACACTTCCATTTGGTATTATTCGGATCTTTAGAAAATAGTTTACCCAATACTCATTGCTCCCCACTTCATCCCTGACTTCTTCTCTTTACCACCCCAGTCTGGACTCTCAAAGGCTAACAAGGGCAACATCCAATGGTCTTTCTCATGAATCCCACTAATAATATATGGCCCTTTCATCTCTATCTCCAAAAGCTGTGTTCCCTCTGGTTCTACTCTATCTTGGTTCTGTAAGTATTCAGTCAGCAATGCTAACATGAGTACCCAGCATGTTTTAAATACTAGGCTAAAGGCTTAGAATAAACGTATCAATGAACAAAGAAACACTAAGGTTCTCCCTCAAAAAAAAAAAAAAAAAAGTAAGACTCCCATGTTGCACTCCAGGCACTCTGGAGTGGGAACTAGGCATCTATTGTGAGCTGCTGTCTGATCAATTCCGGCTCACAGTGACCTTATGTGTGTAGAGTTGAACTCCACAGGATATTCAAGGCTGTGGCTTTCCAGAAGTAGATCACGAGGCCTGACCCTTCTGAGGCACCACTGGGTGGGTTCAAACCACCAACCTTTAGGCTAATAGTCAAGCACTTTAGCGTTTCTGCCACCTTGGCATCTATAAGTGACTATTACTGACACTCCAGTTTGGGACCATGATGAGAGAATACTTTTCTTTGTAGTCTCAATAATTCGAGACTTGATGTCTAAAGCAACTTTCTACCCCCAAAAAATACAGCCATACCTCAGCGACATTGTGGGTTTGGTTCTAGACCACTGCAATAAACGATTATTGCAATAAAGTGAGTCATATGAACTTTTTGGCTTCCCAGTGCATATGAAAGTTATGTTTACCCTACACTTTAGTTTGTTAAGTGTGCAACAGCATTATGAAAAAGTTTAAAACACTGTGAGAACTGCCAAAATGTGACAGAGACACAAAGTAACCACATGCTGTTGGAAAAATGGCACCACCAGACTTGCTTGACACAGGACTGCCACATTCAATCCATAAAAGATGCAGTATCTGCAAAGTGCAATAAAATGAAGTGCTGAAAAACAAAGTATAGCCTGTGCACACCAAACAGCTCTAGGCACTGGCTACTTCGATTTAAAACATTAACTCATTTTGAACCGGTAATGATGTTCACAGTTACATTTGTGTAGTTCCCGCCTAATAGTCCAAGGTGATTATCATCAGTCCATTGCAGCTACCCTTAAATCCCGAGCTGTTCTCTTCCTCTGCTGTATCTATCTGTGGTGCAAAACTCCAATCTTGGGTGAATCAATCACCTGTCTGCCTTTTGCTGCCCTTGTAACAGCAGGAAGTCGGGAGAAAGGGGAGCAACACAACTAATGTGGCCCATTGGTTTCATTTTAAATTCATGATCCCAAGCCTCAACCAGACAACAACGTTGGCCATCTGCTGACAAAGGTGTCCTTCTCCTCAAACCATCCACCATCTCCAAGTTGCTGGCCTTGTCTCAGAGTGAGAAAACACACGCCATCAGAATGCACAGCCCTGTGTTCTATACCCTATTCATAAACCTTCTTACACTTGGATGCATTTTCCCTGCCTTCTCTCCTGCTACCACAAGTCCCACCCAAGACAAACTATCTTCTGTGTTTTAGATTCCTTTCCACATACTTGAAACATTATCAACTCTCAAGAATTCTAGAGTAGTCTCTGTCTTAGTTATGTAGTGCTGTTGTTGTTGTTGTTGTTGTTATGTGCCATCAGAAATACAAGTAGGTGGCTTTAACGAACAAACATTTTTCAGTTAAGGAGGTTGCTGTTGTTGTTATGTGCTGTCAAGTTGGACCAGACTCACAGCGACCCCTCCTTGGATTTCCGAGGCAGGATCATTACAGAAGTAGATTGCCCTATCTTCCTTCCGAGGAGTGGCTGGTGGGTTTGAACCGCCAGCCTTCTGGTTAGCAGTCAAGTGCCTTAGCCACTATGCTACCAGAGCTCCCATTAAGGAGGTTAGATGTCTGAATTCAGGGTGCCAGCTCTTTGTTGTTGTTAGGTGCTGACGAGTCGTCTCCGACTCAGCGATCCTACGTACAGCAGAACTAAACACTGCCTAGTCCTGTGCCAGCTCCATGATCCTTCCTATACCAGAGTCCATCGTTGTAGCCACTGTGTCAATCCATCCATGCTTTTTCATTGACCCTCCTCTTCACCATGCATGCTATCCTTCTCCAGGGAATGGTCCCTTCTAACAACATGACCAAAGTAGGTGAGACAAAGTCTGACCATTCTCACTTCCAAGGAGCATTCCAGCTGCACTTCTTCCAGGACAGATGTTAATTCTTTCAGCAGTCCATGGTACTTTCAGCACTGTTCACCAACACCACAACTCAAAAGCATGGACTTCTCTTTGGTCTTCCTTATTCACTGTCCAGCTCTCACATGCATGAGGTAATTGAAAACACCATGGCTTATGTCAGATGCACCTTAGTCTTCAAGGAGATATCTGCTCTTCATTTGAAAGAGGTCTTTTGTAGGTGCCAGCTCCAGGCGAAGGCTTTCTCTCTCTGTTGGCTCTGAAGGAAGGTCCTTGTCTCTTCAGCTTCTGCTTTGTGGTTGCTTAGAGATCTCCATGTGTCTGTCTTGGCATGTTTTACACCACCTCTGCTCGCTTGTTTGCTTATTTAATGTCTTGTATCTCAAGAGACTGATGCAAGACACACACTACACTACCTCTGCCTCATTAACATAACAAGCACAGCCTATTCCCAAATGGGATTATAAACACAAGCATAGAGTTTAGGAGTTACAACACATATTTTGGGCAGACATAATCCATACATAACAGTTTCTTTTTTCCCTACTAGATGTCTTAATAAACCAAAACCAAACTGTCGATTTCAACTCATAGCAACCCCTCCCCTTGGGTTTCCAAGGCTGTATCTCTACGGAAATAGATTGCCCAACCCTCCTTTTAAGGAGTGGCTGGTGGATTTGAACCTGATCTTCTCAATAGCCTTTGAAAATGACCTATCTCCCATTGTTTAAAAATAAAACAAAACTCTTCTTGACCCTCTCTCTCCAGTCACTGCTGTATCATTTTTTTCTTTCCGTTTACTGCAAAACTTCCCAAACAAGTTATCTACATTCACCCAGTTCCCATTGTTTCTTCAACACAATCTGGCTTCCATTCTCACATGTGACACACTGCTTGTCAAAACAGCCACCTCCGTGTTGCCAAATCCAAATGAACATTTCTCTATTCTCATTGTCTGACTTCTCCACAGTATTTGAGAAGTGACCATTACCTCTTTTTGAGAAGGAAAAAATATTCTCCCATTTTAATGACTGAGCCTTCTCAGTCTGCTTTGTAAACTTCTTCTGTGCATAAACTTTAACCATTAGAAATGTTTTAGGCTTGTGGAACAAAACTCAAAATAAAAAAAAAAAAAAAGAAAGAAAAAGACCAGGCTTACTGGTATGATGAAGACTGGTGGAACCCCAAGACTATGCCCCTTAGATACCTTCAAAGCTAGAAACTGAACTTACCCCTATGACTCAACAAGCAGTCAAATGACAGACAAGACTGATGAGGAGAACAGTAACATGAGAAGGGTCTGCACTTATCACAACATATGAGATCAAGAGGAGAGCATGTGCCCAGGGACAGAGCTAAGATGGTGGGAGGGGATGGGAAGGAAGAATGAAGGGAAGAGGTGGGCATAGGGAAGAAGTGGGAAGAATATCGTTACAGTGTAGAGACCGCACTGTCACAAAACAAAATGTGTATGGATTGTTGGATGGAAAACCAATCTGCTCTGTAAACTTTCACCCAAATCACAACTTAAAAAAAATTAAGAAGTTTTAGGCCTTGATACTGAGGCCTCTATGATCACAAGTGATCTCAGTCAGTTCCATGACATACTTGTGTGCTAGCGACACCCAAAATATATGTTGTCGAGCGCACTCCTCTCAACTTAACTTGGAGTATTCACTGCATAGCTGAATCTCCACAGGCATTTAAAAAACGTAACAGGCTCAAGTAAAACTCTTGTTACCTACTCTTTCCACCCATTCTTCCTGTCTTCCCTGACCAGGTTATAAACAAACAAACCCAAAGGCATCCTAAATTCCTCTCCTCTCCCTTTACTTCTCAACCATTAAGTGAATCCTTCTGATTTCACCTCCAAAATATACCTGAAATTTGCCATCAACTCTTCTCCATTCCATTTCTACTGCCACTGTACTGGTCTAAGATTCCACCAACCTCAAAATGACTTTGTGAGAGCCTCTCTTGCTCCACAGCTGCCAGTGATTTTTGAAATACAAACATCACTGCCTTAATGAAAACCCGTCAATAGTTCCTCACTGCCCTGAGAACAAAATCCAAAAGTCCTACACATGGCCTGATACCAGAGCCTCTGCAGGATCTTTCCAACTTTATTCTACTGCCTCTTGCTCAAAGGAAACTTCTCTGTTCCAACACCCACACCTTCTGGGCCTTCAAGTCTTGTCAAGTGTTTGAAGGTCTTAGAATGTTTTCTCAGCTTTTCACACCGGTTAGAACAAACTCACATTTCAAGTCTCACCTCAAATGTCACCTCTTCAAAAACACTCTCCTTGACCCTTTACTCATCAAAATAATCTCCCCCCAACATACTTTTAGAGGCCCCAGTTTATTAACTTCCTGTAATTTATCTTAATCTGTAATTATCTTAATTCTTTATGACTATTTTCTGTTTTCCCCATTATGATGTAAATTCTATGAAGGCAGGAAAGCTACTCTTCCCCTCCCAGCAAGTACTTCAGATTTTCCCTCACTTCAAGTTTTATTGGATTTTAGTCAGAGAATTACTTTGACATTTGCTATGAACGTGGGGAGAAAAACCACATGAGAAGTTAAAAAAGTAGAAGTTATTCCACTGACCCAGGGGTCTAGAAGTTGCTCTCGTAGTGTAACACCTAAGGCATTTGACTGCTAACCAGAAGGCTGGGGTTTCAAACCCACCAGCCACTCTGCAGAAAGAAATTGCAGAAGAATCTTCCATAAAGATTCACTGCCCTCGGAAACCCAACTGGGGTCTCTATGAGTCAGAATCAAGTCCATGACAGTGTGTGTGGGGGGTGTATGAGTGGTCTAGAATGGGTGTATACTTCACACAGGTATTCCACTGTTCCTTCCACAATTTTCAAATCTAGAAGGAAAGAGACTGTGCAGAAATATGAACATACGCAAAGGTATAATTTTGACATCTGCACCAAACACTAGTTTTCCACCACCCTATCTAGCAGCTAGTGAAACTAATACTGATTTGAGAGGAATAAAGGTAAAGCACAAAGTAATACATGATCCTCATGGCCCCTGCCCCAGAGAAGCTAATGATTCCATCACTCAACAGGTTAGCGCCTCATCAACTGCTCTGCTTCTTTCTGACCTTCTGCGTCTTTATCTATACTCGGTTCTCATCAGGGCTCATGTTGAGAATAATTTCCCCCAACCTACTTTCCAAAACCTCAAAGATACTGCCACAACTCAAAATGCAGGAAAGAATACTTTCTTCCTAGTATTTACCTCTAGGTCTTTATCTCAGGGTCTTCTGTATCCTATCCCTAACTGTTGTACCAATTTTGGATGCAATTCTATTTTTGTCACGTAACTGTCTTGCTTAAACTAGATTACTTGGCTAGGCCTAGAAACTTGTATGTTATGTAACAATGTCTCACTAGAATAAGAAAAAAGATACTTCCAACATTCTCATGTTCAAATTCATATGTGACAGCAGCACAGAGCATAGTACAGTCATATCTCAAGTGCAATAATGTCACACTGGAATAACCTGGAGTGTTTTAGAATAACATTGATTCCTAGATAGGCAGATGTAATAGGACTGGAGGAAGCCATAATTGCATTACTAGAGGGGGTTGGGAGCCCTGGTGGCATAGTGCCTAAGGCATTTGATTGTTAACCACAAGGCTGGTGGTTCAAACCCACCAGCCACTTCTTGGAAGGAAGACTGGGCAATCTACTTCTGTAGATACCACCTAGGAAACCCAAGGAGTCGACTATGAGTTGAATCAACTCGACGGCACTGAGTTTTAGAGAGGCGGCTGAGGCAATAAGAAATTGGAAGTCTCAGTCAAAAATGGGATTGCCTTACATATTATCTAAGCTCAGGAAAATTCCAACTGGCCCTAGGAAATAGTAGAGGAACAGTGATGTTACAAATCTATATTTAAAAACACTTCCCCCAGCTGATTCGGATACTTATTCAATCAGATTTAAAAATCTAAGTGGAGAGCCAAGAACATGGCTTTTGGGATCCAGGGCCAACTATCACTTAAAACCACAAGACTTTAGGCAATTAGTGTACCTCTATGAAAATCAGTTCCTCCACTGGTAAATAGATGATAAATTCATTACTGCAGGGCTGATGTGATAATTAAATGAGTTACATAGAACACCAAGCACAGTTCCTGGCATACAGCTGGTGTTCAGTATGTAACAGTGGTGGTGGTGTTAGCTGCTGTAGAGTGGGCTCATGAAGACCCCAGGTGGGCAGAGCAGAATAGTTCAGAATAGGGTTTTCAAGGCTGTCCCCTAGGCTCCACTTCAAAGGCACCTCTGGGTGGGTTCCAACTGCCAACCTTTCAGCTGGTAATCAGTGCTTAACCGTTTGTGGCACTCGGGGACTGCAAATATATGCTGTATATTCTTTAAAAGTCTTAAACATTCACTTAGAAACAAGGAAAATACTAGTGGCACCACTATGTTACTTGCATCCAAATGAAATTAACTCTTTGGACTCCTAAAGAGATCAGAACGTTACAGAAATTTCCTCCAAGAATCTTTTCAGTAACAATGTAAAACACACACACACACACAGTCTAATACAAGCTACTAAGGACAAATGAACAGTTAAATTATGGGAGCTTTTAAGGAAATACTTTTACTAGTCAATCAGGAAAGTGAGACCTCTTACATTAATGAGAAAAAGATGACGAAATCACAAAGGGAAGGTTTTTTTTTTTTTTTAGAAAAACAAAAAGTCTTTTCTTTTTTTAAAGCTAGTTTCATTTTTCAGAAGAACCTGTTTATAATTTACTACCATTTAGAACAAGTAACATGAAAGCCAACAAAGAGAAATTTTCAATCACTGAACCTAGCACCTTTGCACAATCTAACTAGAAAGTGTTCTAACAATTTGCGAAAGTGTAAAGAACTCAATTTAGAAACGCAATAGAGCAAAATTAATTTCCGATTTCACTAATTTCCCTCTCCAGGGTTGTTCTACAACACAACCAACTTAAAAAAAAAAAAGAACGTTAAGTTATCCAGAGAGAACTATGTTACTGGAAGGCACACAACGCCCTCGACTCTGCAATTTTGTAACTGGTTTGACTCTAAATAGTAACTGGAAGAGGATGGAGGAGACTCGGTACCCTGCTCCCAGCCGGGCCAGGGGAGACAAAGCCTTTCAGTTTCAGGCCGTGTGAGAGAGACGGCCGGCATCCCCCACCTCCAGTTTGGACGCGGGGCTTGTGGGGTCAGGGAGGGAACCTATCAACCCCGAATGCTGACCCTCGCCACGCTTCTTCCCTAAGAAACAAATGGAAAGGAGCGACACGCCGGACCCCAGCCCCTCCCGCTGCGAGCCGGCGGCCTGGTCTTTTCGGGTTGGGGGCGTCAGGAAGGCGCCGTCGGGGGCGCCACCCCGACTTTGTTTGCAGAAAATACAGCACCCCAAACGTGAGAGTCCCTTTCGCGCCGGACCCAGCAGCTACCGGGCCGGAGAAACCTCCACGAAGGGCGCCGCCCGCGCCGCGAGGAAGATGGCGTCTGCGGAGCAACTGCGCCACCAGCACTGGCGACGGGCCAGACCCAGCGCCATCTTAGCGCCTTCCAGCCGCTCCCCCCAGCCCCGGCCCAGGTCCCGCATCCGGGGCCACTCGAGGGGCGCGAACCGCGTCGGGCCAGCACATTCTCGGCCAAAAAAAAAAAAGTGCCACCACAGTCTCTGCTCTCCGGACGGCGGGGAGGGCAGCGCGGGCCCTGCAGAAGGCGCCTGGCAGGGGCCGCGGGTCGTCCGCGCGGCGCGGGGACTCGTCGGGGCCCGTCCGCGGGGCCTCGGCGGAGCTGCTGGGAGACCGGGAAGGGGCATTCCGGTCGGCAGGTGCGCGACGCCGCCGTGGCTTGGGCCGGGGCCGAGGCCGGCGGCCGGGCCCGAAGTCTCCCCTCCGTCCCCTCGGCCTCCTCTGCTCGCCGCAGACGCCTTCAGACGCGACGGGAAGGAGGAAACCAGGATGAAAAATAAAACCCGTCCTCGCCGCCGCCGCCTCTCTCCCCACCCTCTCCCCTCCCCCTCCCGAGGCGCGGGGTCCATTTTGCCGAGAAGAAAGAAAATGCGATTCACACCCAAGAGCTTCCGAGAGAGAAAAGAAACGAGGGGGGTGAAAGACGAGGGGAGGAGATTGGAAAAGCTTATTTTTCTTCCTCGCCCGCCGTCACTCCTCGCCCTCCCTGCCCCCTTGCTCGCGGCCCCGCCGCGCCGTCCTCCCCTCGACGAGCCTCACTCCCCTCCTTCCCGGCTCCCGGCGGCTCCGGGGGGCGGAAAACACTCGCACACACAACTAATTTTAAACCGGCTCAATCAATGAGTCATTAAAAGGCTTCCCTCCTCTCCCCTCCCCACCACCAACCGCCACGCCACCCCCCTTCCCAGGCTCTCTCCTGGATCCAGAAATTTGCATCCGCCGGGAAAAAAAAAAAAAAAAAAGGCGTGCTGGCCCCCACCCCGCCGAGGCGCCCCCAGCCCGGCCTCGCCGCCCCCTGGCCGCCCGCGCCCCCGCCCGAGACACTGAACTTGGTGTTCCCGGGGCCCCGGCGGCGCTGGGAAAGGCATAAACACACGATTCCCCTTTTCTCCGTGTCCATTAAACATCCACCCACCACTACCATCACCCACCCACAAACCCACCCCCCCCAAAAAAAAAAAAAAAAAAAAAACAGCCTTAGCCAATAGCTCTCTGGGCTGAAACCTAATATCCTGGTTTTGGCAACTCGGTGTTTAATTTGCTCCTCTTTCTTTTCTGTCTGTCTGGAGATAGATCTCCAGTCTCCCCCCTCCCCGCCCCTGCTTTTCCCCTCCCGAAGGAAAGAGGCAGAGG
>NW_006921621.1:15783985-15793789 GCF_000298275.1 Orycteropus afer afer
CGGCCACACGCGCTCCGCTCTCTCTCTCGCTCACCCCCGCGCCGGGCGGCGGGCGCCCGCTCCCCGCGCCCGCCCGGCCTTCATGCTCTGCACCCGGGCAAACCGCTCGTCTGCTTGTCTACCTCCAAACTTCGGTTCTCGCCTAGCAAAAAAATGTGGAGATTAGGATTTTTTTTTTTTTAATTAAAAAAAATTTTTTTTTAAATAAATCAAGCTCCAAGGCTGTTAATTCCTGTTTCCTTTGGGATTTTTTTTTTTAACTTGAAAAATGCATTGGTTTATTCAAGAAACAGGTTTATTTCGCTTTTTGCCCCCTTATTAAGATCTACAAGATGTGTGCTACTTCTCCGCAGGCGCCCTACACACACACTCACACACACACACCCCTTCCAGTTTTAGCTAGACATGGGGGGAGGGGGGGAAAGAGGTTAAAGACAAAAACACAGTATTTGTTTAGAACTCCAATTAGAGCTGCCTGAGTAAACACTTTTTTTTGCAAATTCATTTTCAAGGCTAAAACATCAGTTTTAAACTTGGTTATTTGGCAAATCACTGATTCATCCTAACTCAAATCTACTAAGGTTTCCTCTTTTTCTATTCCAAAATGCTGTGAAATCTTATCTGTGAAACCAGTATGTCAACATTCAAAAAAAAAAAATCTTTAGTGACCAAGATGAAGGTGAATATACAAGTCACTCTCAAAACATCCAATTCATACTGTCTTCTTTTTATGCAGGCATCCTTTAGTGCCACATTTATGGGATTTTCGTTACATAATCCCCATTTTTAAAGGGAGCTACCCAACCTTTTAACACTCTTTGGTTTAAGTATAATTACTACTCCTTTTTAATCTCAAATTGTTGAGACTTTTCCATAAACCATCTAGCAGCCAGAGTGTTTAAATAAATGTTAGTTATGTTAGCCCAGAGTGGGAGAGGGTACCTACATTTATTTTTCATGTATATGCCCATGAAAATAGAGTCAGGGCTTTGCTGCTGTCTTTTATTTTAAATAAACATCAAGGAGATGTAAAGTAATCACTCTACAGAAGTGTGGTTCAGATTCTTTAAAAAATACATCAGTAAGCTCCAGAAATGTTCTAGAATTATTTAAAATGTTTGTAATGGTGATAAACATACCATTCAAACCCATGTTCTCCAGATAGTTGGTAAAATCTAAATGAAAGTATCCCTAAATTTTAATTAAGTGAAATTATTGTTTAGTTTCTCTATCTCCTTAGCATTAAAAAACTTAATGGTGGTACACATTGTTTGCCTATATAAGGATACTGTAATTCTACAATATTATACCCAGCAATAGGTGAATAAAAAATAAATATGTTAAAATTGGCATACAAGGTTGTCATATTGAAGACAGTGGATCTTTTTTAAAAAACAAACCATATCGCGTTCTAGTAACTGCCACTCTGTCATTCATAATATATGCTTTGTATTTAAAATGTGCCTTAAAATACATTCAGTGACTTAGTGTCCCATAGTATCATGGAGGTGTTTTCTCAGATGTACTTCAAATTTAGCCAAGGCCTTCCTGGAACAGTAAGTAGTCTTTGCATAAATTAGCCTATTTCTGTACACTTGACAGTGGAACCAACCAGTTTTCTAATTGGCTTGGGAAATTTTTAAACATGGTTTAAAGTACCCTTGGATTGGCTGGAATTTAATTATAATACCCATTTCGAAGAATTACATTTCAAAAGAGACCATGGATTATTCATTGCAATTAGAGCCCACCAAGCAAGTTTTACAGCTGTTGCTCCACAGCTCCAATGAAATATTAATGCATTTCAGCAAGAGATCCTCCCAAGTCAGCTAAAACCCCAAAGAAGCATGAAATCTGACTTTTAAAAGTGATCTACAAAACTGAGTTTATATGCTCCTAAAGAGTATATAGGGCACTGCAGAGTTTTAAACAAATGCCCAAATGGAAGAGCACTGAAAGTGAAGACTTCTGAACACCTCCAGGCACTACGCTAAATATTTACAGATACTATCCAGGAACCTTCACCAAACCTGTCAAATAAGGTTAGTTATCCTGATTTTTCAGATGAGGCTCCCAATGGGTTCAGTGAAGCCCAGTGTTATCAGTCTAGTAAGGGATATTGGGGGAACCCAGGTCTGGTTAACTCTAAAACTTTCCCTCTGTCAGGTTTGGAAAGGGTTTTAGGAACGAGCAGTACTTGCTGTTTCAATTAGAGTTCAGTGGTATGGAATAGGCAGAGAGGAAACGCTATAGGTAGTCCTTGGGTTACCAACGTCTGACCTACGCACAACCCGTAGTTATGAACCAACCCCTGTAAAGTGTCCGATAACAATTCCTCAAAATGAACTAGTACCAGGGTTCTATTAAGAACAAGGTAGATACAGAAATCTGTCACTTTCTACCTCTGAGTTCTAATTCACTCCTCTTGCTGCAATTCCTTATGAAACTGATAAGGCAGGAGGAGGGAAAGTGCCATTTACTGAGCCAGGTGTTGCAGATACAGCACAAACAAAGACAAGAGCCCAGGGAAGGCAGCTAGTCAGTCAGTGGCCAAAGGGGATCTGACCCCAGCTTGGGTTCTCTCCCCACTGCTAATTACTCACACACTGATCCTCAGTGTCTGAAGTCTGGGCCATGCCCCTCACCCGTAGAAGGTCTGCATGTGGGGGTACTTAAGTGGCACAGCCATGCAACCCAGGTGGCCTCATTGTGCACCATCGGTAAGTCCAGGCCACAGCATAGTAGCAGGTCCTCTGGCCCAGGGCCATGCCGCTCCACCAGCACCAGGTCTCACAGATCTCGTCCAGCTGCGGAGGCAGCAGCTGGCCACAGCCACCCACCAGCCACCCTACTAGGCCAAAGTACATACCACAGTACCTTGCTATGTGCATCAAAATATTACTATTACTGTATTATTGTGTTAAAGATGTTTTAGTTTATCTGGAAATGTTTCTTTAATGTTTTTTATGCATAGGAAGGTACACATATACTAAGATAAACATCTGACTGATATTAGATACAAAGGGTACCCAACTGTTGCAATTTATGTACAAATATGACTTACAGACAGATTTAGGAAGGGAGTAATCCCAGGACTTGCCTGTAATTAGTGAAGACCTACTTTTAGAATGCCAGTTACCAAATTTAATTTTAAATTTTTGGGGGGTTGGTGGGGTTTGCAAAATACTAGGTCAGCAGTAGGGAATGGGGGACTCTCAGATTCATCAGGTACCACCAATATGGAAATCATTCAATAATTTGACAAAGCAACAACTTCTTAATTTCCCCCATGTGATTAAAAACCTTAACACTTTAAAATAAGGGATACGCCTTTGTACATAAAATTTTAAATTATATACATGACTTTGACGTCTGAATGTAAGATGTCTGGAAACTTTTTAAGAGGAAAGCTCTTAAAATGGCTTTACTATATGCAAAAATAACTAATTGTATCACTTACAATTTAATTACCTACAATTAAATGGTCACTGCTATGATTCCCAATGTGTATGTGACCTAGAAAGAAGAGCAACTGGGTCCAGAAGAGAAGAAAAAACAAGAGGATGTAATTATAATGGAAATGTCCTAGCATATGTTGGACCTCTACATAAATAGGTCCAATGTCCACACAACAATTAAGAGTGAAAGTGTTAGTTTTCGGTATGTGCATTTGTGCCTCCAAATGCCCCTTGGTTGGCTGGGCAGTGTCAGAAGGGGAGAATGCAAATGGTGGAGATTAAGTGGTGATACGCATGACTGGATGTATCCAGACACCAAAACACACCAAGTGAGTGAATAAGTACTCTACATGGTATTTGTAAAATAAATTTGTAAAAATTTCTCAATGTGCATAAATTAGGAACATACTTTTCTTCGTATCTCTAGAGATACTTACAGTCTTTGGGTTAAGTGTGTTGGCTCTGTACCCAGACTGACTGGGTTCAAATTCCACCTTTGTTATATTCACCAGGTGTGTGACTTCGGGTGAGTCACTTCACTCGTCCAAGCTTCAACTTCCTCATCTATAAAACAGGGATAATTATAGTACCCTCCTCTGAAGGTTATTTTAAGGATTCAGGAACTAGTATACATGTTAAATGTTTAGCATAGTGCCTAAAACAATGAGAGATCAATACCTTTAGCTAATATTGCCCTATTTTCATAATCTATGTACCAGGTCAAACCATGTAAAGTTCTCCCATGTGCATATTCCAGATGACAATCTCATAAGCTTCAATCTAATATATCTCTCATCTTTCTTCCTGGGTAGGTAGTTCTTCAAGGACACCAAGTAATCTTCTCCATCTTTAAATGCTCTAAGGGCCTAGTCAGAATTGACCAGATGGCAATGGGAAGGGCCCAGCAGAGTATATACAGTACTTTGTATATAATTAGTTCACAATCAATACACATGAATTAAAGGAAAAACAGCCCAGTTCACAAAACCAGTAAGAATATATAAGAAACGAGTATATTTCTATCTGGAGACATATAGATGACAGGTGGTATAGCCCAGTGGTTTAGAGTATTTTTCTCTCTCTCTGGACAGTTTAGATCTGTATCATTGCCACTTTTTAGCCACGTGATCTTGGCCTACTTTTTTTTTTTTTTTTTTTAAAGCTTCTTTAACATCAGTTTTCTTATCTGTAAAATGGAGGTAACAATACCTGTTATCTCATAGGTTGGTGAGGAGAAGAATTAAATGAGACTAGATACATAAAGCCCTTGGTTTAATGTCTGTAATATAGTACATATTCAGTAATAGTTACTCTTACTGTTGTGGTTGTTGCTATTATGATGACTGGAAGTAATGTGGAATTGTTTCAAGGCAACGGTAAACAAGCAATCTACTGGAGTGATTATGTTTTCAATGCCTTGCCTACATTATTATTTTATATATCCAATAATAAATATAGGACTTTAAACCCTTGACACTATCTTGGTAGAGACTAAGGTTATTCTAGTCATAACATATTTCAAGCTGGCTATTTTCCTTGACAGACTTTTAAAAAATTCTGATCTCGTACAAGCTTCTAGTACAAGGATGAGTAGTTAATATATGGCAGAGCTGTTAAAGAAAAAAAAAAAAAAGGCATTCAGCACTCCCACTGGCCTTCCTGTCTTACACATCTAGCTTGTTTCCCCACAGAGTCTGTGAGGGGGAGGACAACCATTAGGTTAGGAGGGCACCACATGCTGCTGGAAGGCATGACTAGGATGCCTCACTCACCAGCTCCTAGGCCCCTCCAGTGTTCTGCCAGAATGCCTACCCTGTCCTAAATGGAGCATTTCTTCCATTCCACAATGCCCAGGAGGATGGTGGATTGCAGAGGACAATATAAGAGAGCTAACACAGGCAGCTCAAACCCACCCAGCTACTCTATGAGAGAAAGGCCTGGCAATCTGCTCCCATAAAGATTTCAGCCAGGAAAACCTTATGGAGCAGTTCTACTCTGTCACATGGGTCACTCTAAGTCAGAATCAACTCTATGGCACCCAACAACAATAAGCAAGCATGGAGGAGCCTCCGGTGGGGCAGTCGTTAAGCGCGCTCGACTGCTAACCCCAAGGTTGATGGTTTGAACCCACCAGCTGCTCCAAAAGAAAAAGATGTGGCAGTCTGCTTCTATAAAGATTTACAGCCTTGGAAACCCAACAGGGCAGTTCTACTCTGTCCCTTGCTATGAGTCAGAAACGATTTGATGGCAGCAGGTTTGGAGTGCCAGCTAATGCACCTCATGGACAGCCACCACCCACCTGACAGTGGAGGGTGTGTTGTTCTGATGCTGAACAGGTTTCAGCAGAGCTTTCAGACTACGGGGGATGAGGAAGAAAGGCCTGGTGATCTATGTCTGAAAATCAGCCATTGAAAACCCCGTGGGTCACAGTGGTCCCATCTACAATTGACCATCCATGGTGCATGAAGTCACCAGCTTGATGGCAGCTAACCATAACAACAAGAAGCAGGTCCGAGGATGTCCTCAGTACTGAAGAGACTCAGGGAGAAGAGACAGTAGGGAACCTCCATGAGAATTTTGATCACTAAAGAGCCACATTCTTATTTGAGGGCAGGAAAGTTAATCAGGCATTTCTAGAGCCCTCAGGAAATATTCCTCAGATCATATAACCCTCTTTTTCCTAAATCTTCTAACTGCTAATCCATTTCCTAGGTACCCTGATACTACTAAAAAGGAGCTCTGGTAGCATAGTGCCTAAGGCACTTGACTGCTAACCAGAAGGCTGGCGGTTCAAATCCACCAGCTACTCCTCGGAAGGAAGGTTGGGCAATCCTACTACCATAGTGATACCACCTCGGAAACCCAGGGAGGGGTCTCTATGAGTCGGGGCCAACTCGAGGGCATATAACAACAACTAATACTATAAAGGTGACATGCACCCTGAGCCAAGGTACAAGTACTCTTGTGCCTGAAAAGGTTTATAGATCACCCCCACTTTAAATCAAGGAGCTCTGGTGGCATAGTGCCTCAGGCATTTGACTGCTAACCAGAAGGCTGGTGGTTCAAACCCATCAGCCACTCCACGGAAGGAAAACTGGGCAATCTACTTCCGTAAAGATTTGTTGTTGTTGTTGTTGTTGTTGTTATGTGCTGTTGAGTCGACCCCGACTCATAGCGACCCCTCCTTGGGTTTCCGAGGCAGTATCACTATGGAAGTAGATTGCCCAACCTTCCTTCCAAGGAGTGGCTGGTGGGTTTGAACCGCCACCCTTCTGGTTAGCAGTCAAGTGCCTTAGGCACTACACTACTGCCTCGGAAATCCAAAGGGGGGGGGGTGTCTATAAGCGGCAATCAATTTAATACAAGTGAGTTTGGTTTTCTGGTTTGGTCACTTTAAATCATACCAATCCACTAGCAGTCAGGTGTATTTATCAGACCTTGTGATTCAGGTTAACTTGAGTCAGGCCTAAGACAATCAGGAGCTGTTAGACAGTTGAGGTCAGAGCAAAATTATTGCTGTCCCACCATGGATATGCAACAAAACTCAAGTGTTTATCTTCCCTTCTGAATTTGCTCTTTCTCTCTAGGCTCTATCTGTGTTCAAAGCACCCCAATGTTCATCTAGTCCCACCCTCTGGACATTGCAGAATTGCTATGATTCCTCTTCATTCAGTCTCATCTCCCAAAATCTCTCTCAAATCCATCCCCCTCTTCTCCACAGCCACCCCAACCCAACTGCCTTATGATCTAAATGTAGGTCCCCATCTCTTGCTTGGCCTCCCAGTTTTACTTCCCTCCAATCAATCTACTATCTACATTACTACCAACATCACCTTTCTAAAACCCAAAGGTGGTTGTCACACTTTTCTCAGCGCCTCACTCCCAGGGAAACCCAAACCCATAACCAGAGATTGTAGGGGAAAACCAGGGCCCCAAAGTGTATGCTTTCAAGTGTGGTTTGTCAATTAGCTTCACTTGCCTCTCCAAGCTCATCTCTAGCCCTTCCTGGTCCAGTGTCCTAACACCATCACAGAGAATACTCTGCCCCTGAACAAATACAACACGGCATTTGCACATCCTTTTCATTCTGCCTGGAACACCCTTCTTCCTCTGGGCAAATTCCACTATTCCCCAAAGTCTAACTCAAATGCCACCTCCTCAGGGAAGCCTTCTTCCATTCCCTAGACTAATGGCTTCCAAACATATCTGCCTGAGACTAATCTCAAGAAATACATTTTATACTGTGATGCAAGAGACAACTGAAACAAAAGTTTCAGAAAACAATATTTACACTTACAATAGAGGATGCAACTTGATATATTTCATTCATTTCTATGTCATTAAAAAAATGCTGTTAATCACCCTGTAAATGGCTTTCATGATCCACTGTGTAAGTGAACCCCAAAACCGAAGCAGTTGGCATGACTAAAATGGCTGCCCCAGATATTAAACACCATTTTGAATCAAACCGCAGTTTGGCCTAAAATCTCTGCTTCTGCTGCTCTGAAGAAATAATTCAGCTTCTTGTAAAAGTTTAGTTGCTTGTAACAGGAACAAGGGTCAAGATTTTAGTTTGTGCAAGGAATTGTTTGCTAAAAGATGTTTGTCCAGAGTGTTTTTGAGGCTTGATCAAAGAACAATGCTTGGTCAACAGTGTTCCAAGAGGTTAGGAGATAGAAATGATAATGTTAAGAAGGACCGTAGTTTAACAACCCCCTTGTAACTTTTTGTCATGTACCCTAGAGTGTCTGTGAGCAAGCAGTCCTTTGTTTACCCACCCAATAAAAACTTCACCCTCTTCTTGCCATTTGAAACACTACAGCATCCTACGCCAGTGCTAAAGTGTCTCCTGATTCATGGATCTCTCTATCTTTCAAGAAAACTCTTTGCTTTCACTTTTAACAGTGTAAGACAGGTGCTTCACTAAGATACCACTCTTAGAGGAGATCCTCACATGAAAAACAGTAATTTCAAGTGAGTAAATGACTCCCTTCTTTATCTTCTGAGAGGATTGACACACGCCTCTATTATGCCATATCACATTCTATGGTAATTATCTGTTTACAGCCTGTCTTCACCCCCATTTACCTCCCCCAAATAGTACACACAACAACCAAGCCAGCATATCTTTGAGTAGTTACACAGCTGTTGACAAATGCAGAAATGAGAGTATTAGAGAAGGAATACTTTAACTGTTTTTGCTCATGTTTAATGTTTTGTTTTTTCCTTTTCATGGTCATGGTTCACAGCATAGTCTATCAATGACTCTCATGAGACTGAGCCTGCGAATCATATTAACTTCAACTCTCAAGTTAACAGCAGTTTAAAAAAAAAAAAAAACAGCCATCATATTTTGGTATAATTTAACCAAAGTGTAAATTCCTCTTCCTCTCAAAAACAAAAACCACATAACACACACACAAAACCAACCAGAAAATATTTTGTTGGGTTGCTAGTTTGCCAAGATAGCACAAATGTGGGCAAACAAATCTCTTAAGATAGTTAGAAGCAAATATTCAAAAACCTCAAAACCTTCCTTCCCTACCACTTCAGAAAGGACACACACACACACACACAGGGCAGTGCGATGGAGCCCTCTCTATCCTATCTGTGCTGTCTGAAGCTTCAGTTTTCACTAGGTTGTCCCCCATCAACACAAACAAATAAGAAAAGTAGGAAAAAAGGAAAGAAACCAGAACCTGTGTAATGAACCCAGATGGCAAGTTCCGGGGCAAACTGTACCTATGATGCACGTGAGGGCATAAGCATGGCCACAGGGGGAGGGATCCTTTTTCTGCAGCACGTGGCTCCAACAGCAGGAAACCTGTCTGCAACACACAGACCCCCACTCCAAGCACTGCTGTTTTGGCTCTTTTGCAGCAGCATCGTTTGTGATGCTAATTTACTCAAAGTGCTTGTAAACCCTCTTAGAGAGATTCCAAGAAAATATATTGCAGGCGGGGCTGGGGGGTAGGAGGGTGGGGGCGTGTGGGAAGATGGTCCAGGGGCAGACTGGAGGTGGTGGACAGGGTAGGGACTCACAAGTCCAGGAGTGTGGTAAGGACACAGGTCATTCTGGCCCAGAAGAGGGGGAAGAACCATGCCCTCTTTCCAGAGAAGATACTTTAAAGCTGGGTTGTAAAGGATGAGTAGGAGCCCTGATGGTACAATGGGCTAGGCTCTCCGCTAAACCTAAAGGATGGAGGCTTGAACCCACACAGGCCTTCTGCAGGAGAGACTTGGCTATCTACTCATGAAAAGATTACAGGTGGGAGTTCCGGCAAGATGTCGGACTAGGCAGAAGGACTGCACAGACCCTCTTCAACAAAGAAAAGGGAAACCAATT
>NW_006921621.1:15796505-15821290 GCF_000298275.1 Orycteropus afer afer
AAACTGTGGGGCAGTGCTAAACTCACCTGGACTCACTCTGTGTCAAAACCAATTGGAAGGCACTTAACCACAAAGAGTTCTCCAAATGATATGGGGAAAGCAAGGAGAGAGGTCCAGGCAGAGGAAGCTGAGAGAGCCTAAGTGGAGGAATCCTTAGCAGAAAAGAGGGACACTGTGGACAGGTGGATGCTGAGAGGCCCTGTATACCAGGACGGGAGGCGGCATGGTCCTTAGGCTGCTGCCTTCCACCCTCCAGGTCTCAGTGCACAAAGCTGTGAAATTTAAGAGATTGTCACCAGCTTTTGTCAAAAAAACGAAATAGCCTAGGAGGGCAAAATATCAGATACATCACAGGCAGTAAGACTGTGAACTCCTGTGAAGTTTGTTATAAACATGTGTATGTATGGTTTGTGATATAAAATATATTTCTTACTGTGATGCTAGTTCCAGCTCATGGCACCTCCATGTATGTCAGAGCAGAACTGTGCTACCTGCGGTTTTCAAGGCTGTAACCTTCTGGAAGTAAATCACCTGGCCTTTTCTTCTGAGGTGCCTCTGGGCAGACTTGAACTGCCAACTTTTTGGTTAGCAGCAGAGCACATTAACTCTGGTGGTGTGCCCTAAAATATTTCAAATAAAATAAAAACTGTCTAAGGAAAGGGAACCCAAGTGAGCACTTTAAATAAGAAAGGTTATGCACAAATCTGAATTTCATGAGGATAAAACTAGCAGACAGAGGTGAGGGCTCAGAGGACACATGGTATTATGTAAGGTTGTATAAGGCTTTCCTAGACGAGACAGTGAGGTCGCAAGGGCAGAAACCCTGTCTTACATAGCTTTCGGTTCCCGCCCCTGGACACGTTGTTGTTGTTGTTATGTGCTGTTGAGTCGACCCCGACTCATAGTCCCTGGGTTTCTAAGGCAGTATCCCTACAGAAGTAGATTGCCCAACCTTCCTTCTGAGGAGTGGCTGGTGGGTTTGAACCACCAGCCTTCTGGTTAGCAGTCAAAGTACCTTAGGCACTATGCTACAAGAGCCCAGGCACAATGTTGTTGTTGTTATGTGCCGCTGAGTCAAACCCGACTCATAGTGACCCCTCCATGGGTTTCCGAGGCAGTATCACTACAGAAGTAGGACTGCCCAACCTTCCTTCAGAGGAGTGGCTGGTGGGTTTGAACCACCAGCCGTCTGGTTAGCAGGCAAGTGTCTTAGCCACTATGCTACCAGAGCTCCCAAACAATAGTAGGCACAAAATGATGGTGTGCTGGCTGAGTATGGTAACTAGCCTTCAAGATGGCCCTCCGTGATCCCCACCTCCTGGTATGCTCACCCCTATGTAGGCCTCTCCCACACTGAACCAAGGTTGGTCTGTGTGAGCAACAGAATGGTGGGAGGTTAGATTATAGAAGATGGCAGCTTCCATCCTGGGTGCTCTCTCTGGATCATTTGCTCTGAGGAAAGTCAGCCACCACGTCCAGAGGACACACAGGAAGCCTGTGGTGAGACCCCCTGGAGATGAGGGACTGAGGCTCTCTCCCCACAGCCAAGTCTGTGAATTTGGAAGCAACCCCCACCTGCAGATGGCTGCAGCCCCAGGGGACAGTTTGAAGACAACTACATGAGCCACCATGAGGCAGAACCACCCAGCTCAGCTGTTCTGGGTTCCTGACCAGCAGAACATAATAAATGGTTGCTTTCTTGTTGTTGTTATGTGCCCTCGAGTGGGTTTCTGGAGGCAGAATCACTACAGTAGATTGCCCAACCTTCCATCCAAGGAGTGGCTGGTGGGTTTGAACTGCCATCAAGTCGGATCCAACTCATAGGGATTCCTCCTTGGGTTTCTGAGGCACTATCACTGGGACCTCTGGTAGCATAGTGCCTAAGGCACTTGACTGCTAACCAGAAGGCTGGCGGTTCAAACCTACCAGCCACTCCTTGGAAGGAAGGTTGGGCAATCTACTTCCGAGGTGACACTGCCTCAGAAACCCAAGGAGGGATCACTATGAGTCGGATCCGACTCGATGGCACATAACAACAACAACAACAACATCACTGTGTAAGTAGATTGCCTAATCTTCCTTTCAAGTAGTGGCTGGTGGGTTTCAACCACCAGTCTTCTGGTCAGCAGTCAAATGCCTTAGGCACTATGCCACCAGAGCTCCAGACTCTCATGATTACATTTCATTATATAAGACTATTTCAGCAAACTGGAGAGAAAGGAGCTCTGCTGGTGCTGTGGTTAAAACATGGGGCTGCTAAACAAAAGGTTTGTGGTTCAAACCCATAAGCCACTCTGAGGGAGAAAGAAGAGGCAGTCTGCTTCAGTAAAGATTTACAGCCTTGGAAACCTTATGGGGACAGTTCTACTCTGTTCTATAGGGTTTTTATGAGTCAGAATCAACTCAGTGGCAGTGGGTTTGTTTTTGGGCTTTTGGAGAGAGAAATTCTCCGGGGGCCTTGAAGAAGCAAACAGCCACGTTGTGAATTGCCTATGGGGAAGGCCGTCTGATAGGGAAATGTGAGTAGCCTGTAGGAACTGAGGGCCAAAAGCCAATAAGAAGCAGGGCCCTTAGTCACTCAGTCTCAAAGATATGAATTCTGCCAACAACATGAGTGAGGTTGGAAGTAGATGCTTCCCTAGTCTAGTCCCCAGATAAGAAAGCAGCCCAGCCAATATACTGCTTGCAGCCTGGTGAGACCTGGAGCAGAGGCACTGGCTAAGCTATACTGAGATCTTCCGACCCACAGAAACTATGAAATAACAAATGCGTAGTTTTTTGTTTAAAAAAGAAAACCTTATGGGGCACTCTATAGAGTTATACTCTGACATACGTGGAGTTGCCATGAGTTGGAACAGACTTAACAGCAAGCAGCTGGTTTGATTATATACCAATAGATAATACACTGAGTCATTCATGATCATGAAGGGTAGAAGAGGTGAACAATACTACCAGTCCACTGGAGTTTCCCATCATTACCATCATGTTGTTTCTCAAAGAAGCTCCAGCCTGGCTAGATTAGGGAAAGCACATGTCCTGAACTGAACCAATCAGATCCTCCATTCCGAGCATTAGTACCTGCGTCACAGAGGCTGGACCAGCTGTGAGAGTAGACCCTAAGTCTGAAAAGACTGAGGTTGAGGCTACCATTCTGGAGCAGTTATAATGGGGCCTAAGCAAGTGGATGGGAACCAAAGAGCTAGTGTGTATGTGGTAGAGGGAAAGGAAGTAGATTCTCATGGGCATGGAGGGAAGGGAAAAGACAGGAAAAAATGCTTGATGATATTCTAAGCCCCATCAGGCTACCTTTCCAGCATTTGGGTTGAGAGAATTCCCTTCCTTATAACTGCCTCCTTTTACATACTTGCCTTTGAAAAGGTAAACTTCCAGAAAGAACCCTGAATAAGCTGGCCAGGGGAACAGCTCCTTCTGGTGTGGCAGGCCAAGTAGCTCTCCCAAAACCAAACCAAGCCAAAATCAAGTCGATTCCAATTCATAGCAATCCCACTGGGTTTCCATGGTTGTTAATCTTTCCAGAAGCAGACTGCCTCATTTTTCTTCCATAAAGTAGCTAGTGGTTTGAACCAGCGACCTTATGGTTAGCAGCCAAATGCCTTAAGCACTATGCCACCAGAACTCCTTAAATATATCTCCAGGGGAGAGTAACAACTTGCCAGAGACTGAGCTTTATTATTACTGCTACAGGTTGAGTATAAGGTCCAGCTCCTTTTGCCTTGACTCCATTTTCACCGCATAATCCTTCGATCATTAATGTATTTCAGTTTTAAAAGTTGTGTTCTGGCCAGCTGATCTAATCATTCCAGTGGTTGGGTAGGTTCATGCCTGTTATCATTTCAGAGATAGGCTTTCAAGCATAAATCACTCTTGAGTAACTTCCACTTCATTTCCACTGCCCTCAGTCAAACCCTGTCATTTATCCAATGAACCACCACAGTTCATTGAACCTCTGACGACAATATTCCTGCTCCAATTCATCCTCTTCACCTTCCCTGCCTAACACATAAATCTGATGCCTCCTCCTTGCTCAGAACCCTCTTACAGGTCCCTAGTGCTTCCAGAATGACATCTAGGCTCCTGCCTCATCTTTCCCCGCTCCTCCTCCTGACCACATTCTTCACTCTCATCATATGGCATTACTCCAGGTTCCTCAAATACAACCTGGTTTGGTTTTGAGAGAGATGATTGGCTTGCCACACCAGGAGGAGCTCTGTGCCTGTCCTTCCCATTGCCTGACACCCCTTTTCCCTTGGACCCCTCCCCTGCCCACTTTCTACTCCCTCACTCCTGTCTTTGTTCCTCCTCTCTCCTTCTTCCACTCTCACCCTTTTCCAAATCGTTTCTTTCTCATTACCATAAATTCATTGTCCCTGATAAGTTTCCTGCCTAAATTTTCCAGTTGCTGTTGTCCATTTGATCCCATATAGGTAGTTCTTAAAAGACCACAATGCTCTGAGCCCATTACTATAAAAAGACAGAGAAGGGTTTGCTTGGGAAAGGGAACTCACCTAGTAGGTTACTGGGATGGCGAGGGAAGTGGAGGGATTAATTTCGGGCTAATTGGGGCTTACATGCTGACGTGGGTAGGGGAAGGGATATACGGGAAGGATATATGCTCACCATAATAACATTGGAAAATGAGAGGGCACCGAACTGTGCACATAAGAGATAGATGACAGATGTTAATACCATCCAACGTGTCCACAATACCACATTGCCAATAACACCAAACACTAGGCTATACAGATAAATATGGAAACACCTCAGATGATCAGATGGGGGTCAGTGAACAGAGGTATACTCTAGACCAAGGATAGATTCAGCTGAGGCTAATCTTGCACAGACACTAGTGATACAAAATACCTGCAATCCTTACAGAAACAATAGAAGACAGACACAGAATAATCCCTCGCAGACATTCCGATACTATGGGAGAGAGACCCAACAGATCTACTACCTCAGGACCATTGTACTGGGGGACATCAGACTCAATTGGCACAACAAAATACATAAAAGCGTTGCTCTACATCCTACATTGGTGAGTAGCAACTGGGGTCTTAAAAGCTTTCAAGCAGCCATCTAAGATGCAACTAATGGTCTCCTAGAGGCAGAAGTGAAGAAGAACACACACACACACACAAAAAAAAAAACCCCACAAAAACAAAACAAGGGCATTTAGAAGCAATCAGCCCTAGGACACGATGGCCCTTGAGACCAGAAGAACTGGATGGTTCCCGGCTACCAATGCCAACCACTCAGGAAAGGATCAAATCTGGAGATCCTGGATAGAGTGGGAGGGAGAACGTGGAACATAATCCAAAAACTCAATAATGACCAGAATTACTGGTCGGATGAAATCTGGTGAGACTCCCAACCAATACTATGGCCCTGGAATACATTCTGAGGCTGGAATAAAACTCACCCCCAGGGGCTGGCTCTCAGCCCAATAGTTAACAAGATGTACATGCAGACCACTCAACCCAGGATGACGCACCCACATACTCTATGGTAATACATCCCTTAGAGCAATAGACCATGGGATACCAAAGGACCAACATTCAAACTGAGGAAATGCAGGACAAACAGAAGTGCATAATTATGAGGGGCACAGGGGGAGGGTTGCAGGGTAGGGAAGGGAGGAGACTGGGTTAGGGTTGGACATGGCAAATGGGGAATGAAACTAAATGTACGCATTAAATTGAATGTAAAACAAACTACAAAAAAAAAAAAAAAGACCACAATGCTCAAGGCAGACAGTCTTGACTAAGGTAAACTATTGTTTTGTTTAAAGAAGACTTTATACTTCCATAAAGCTTCCTTCCTCTTTTATCAAAACTCATAATCATAAAAAAGACCAGGTTTACTGGTTTGATAGAGACCCCCGAGGCTATGGCCCCTAGTTACCCTTCAGGTCTGGAACTGAACTCATTCTAGTGGCTTCCAGCCAAACAACAGACAGGCATATGGGGTGAACATTTACATCAGGTAGATACACTCCTCAGAACAATCAATTGTGGGAGAACAGAAGGGCAGTGTTCGCACAGGGAGACAGCTCAGGGGGTGGGAGTGCATGGGAGAGAAGCACACAGGGAAGAGGTAACTACAGAGACAAAATGGGAAGAAAGCTGTTACACTGTGGGGAATTGCAGTGAATGTCATGAAACAAAATGTGTATGAACTGCTGTATGGAAAATGAATTTGCTCTGTAAACTTTCACCTAAATCACAAAAAATTAAAAAACAAAAAACTTCCTCCATCCTTTGTAACACAAACCACAATCAGCTTGACTTACAATTAGTTGTCTAAAAGTCTGTCCCTGGTGATGGAACCCCTGAGATTATGACCCCTAGCTGCCCTTCAGATCTGGAATTGAACCCATTCCTGTGGTTTCCAGCCAAACAAAAGACAGGCATATGAGCTAAACATTTACATTAGGTAGATACATTCCTTGAAGAGATCAATCATGGGAGAATAGAAGGGCTGTGTATGCTCAGGGAGACAGCTCGGGGGCAGTAGTGCATGGGAGGGAAGGACACAGGGAAGAGGTAACTATGAGGAGGAAGCGGGAGGAGAGCTGTTGCATTGTGTGAGATTAAAGTCAATGTCATGAGACAAAGTGTGTATGAACTGCTGTATAGAAGATGAATTTGCTCTGTAAACTTTCACCCAAATCACAATAAAATTAAGAAAAAAAAAGTCTGTACCTAGACTGTGAGTCTTTTGAGGAGATAAGGATTATGCTTCACATATTTTCTATCTCCTCTCACCTCGGCCAACTACAGCATCTTGCATTAATATGTTAAGCTAACACTGATTGAGTCTTTATTGTATCAAGACACCCAGGTGGTGTTGGAGGTAGCAGACACTTGATAAATGGCCAATTAATTGACTACAGTCATTTGGGGTAATACATAGACGTTTTCCCTGGACATTCAGATATGATGGTCACCTAAAGGTCAGAGTTAGACTCATGGTGATATCCATGGTGTGGCAATGAATGAAGGAGTCATAGCTTAACTTTTTTTTTTTTTTTTTAATAAAAAATGAGGTGCAATTTCTTATATTCTGACAAACTATACCATGCCTCTCCCCTTTTCCTCCCTTTCTCCCTCTGTCCACAGTTGCAATCATAACTCATGGGCTCCTTACAGAACTACAGAACGCTAGCTTTAGGTCAGCAGATTCTGCAAAGGAGAGGGAGGGGAGGGAGGAGCGACCCCTCCCCCTACAGTGATCCAGTTTTTATACTTGAGAAGAAGGGCAGGTGGGTCAGCCCACACTTTACTGGAGTTCTTTCAAAAGAGGCAGCATCTACATGAAAAGACTGAAGCAGAATCTGGCCTGATTTGTCCACTGACGATTCCTATCCTGGCTCCAATGTTCCCCTTCTCCTTAGAGGGTGGGAAGGACTCAGCTCTCGACAAACCTGAGGCAGACAACACAGAATCCTAAAGAGCTTAACCACTTCGATAATGTCAGAGCACCTTGCAAAGTTATTCCTAAAGCTTTGGTCAATAAATATGAGAATTAATAAGCCACAAACAAACAAAACCACACACACAAGATGTTTTCTCCTTTTCCCCCAACAAATACAAAGATTTCTGTGCACTAAGTTTCTATTTCCCAGAGGCTATAAGCCATAATCAATACCAAAACAACCCACTGCCATTGAGTCGATTCCAACTCATAGCGACCCCCATTGGGTTTCTGAGGCAGTAAACCTTTACAGAGGTAGACTGCCCCATCTTCCTTCCACAGAGCAGCTGGTGGGTTTGAACTGTCAACCTTCTGCTTAGCAGCCAAATATCTTAGACACTGTGCCACCAGAGCTCCTTTATAAATCAATACTGCCAGTCAAATTAATGCTCACCTCACAAGTTCTAAAAAAGCATTGTCGCAGTACACTGCATACATCACACAGACCACTGACAGCCTCTAGGGCTACTTACAGAGAGCTTCAGAAACCGCCAACTTGTATAAACAAGAATGGAGTCCCTGGATGGTGAAAAGTATTCACCTACTTGGCTGCTAACAGAAAGCATAGAGGTTCAAGTACAACAAGAGGCACCTGGGAAGAAAGATCTGGTGATCTGCTAAAAAATCGGCCACTGAAAACCCAAATGGAGTGCAATTCTACTCTGACACGCAATGGGTCACTATGAGCTGGAATTAGCTCCACAGCAACTGGAAAGAATACAGACATACATGTAGTGGCTTTGTCTTTCTGTGGACTCAGGCTTTTGTTAATTGCCTAACTTCCTTTCTGGGCAAATCTTCACATCATTGGGTTCACTCACACTTCACCCTTCACATCATGGTCATTCTTTATACAGAAACAAACTTCTGACTACTCTAAGGGAGTTTATGCTCCTAAGACAAATAATGATGCTGTGTTGAAATGCAGATGCAGGGCAGGGGCACAGCACACTATCTAAACGACTGTCTCCTTACCCACCAGCTTTTCAGGATATGAATCAAATCTGTGCCTCAGCAAATCTGAAATTACACACATCATGGACCATTGAGATCCCTCCCTCAGAGTAGAACTCACAACTGGTAGACCCACAAGAGCCTTCTACTGTACCCCTGTGACCATCTGCTTTCCTAAATTGTATATGCCATTGATCCCTGGCGCAAACAAGTATCTTTTGCTTTTTATAAGCTAACTTTCGTTATTCTTACCAACGAAAGGTGGAGAAAGTGTGTGCAATACAAACAGGTTCCCTTGTCACAAGATATTTTGTAGGAATTGACTCAGCATCCATATTTCCTTATTGCTAACATGTCAGAATGACACAAAACACATCACTTTATCCATTTCAGTGAACACTTTTGAGCACCATATGTGCAAGGATCATTCACAGATCTGTTTCTCAATTTTTTGTTATCATAACCTATAATATGAAATACATTTTCTCTCACAAGTCATACCCACACACACACACACACACCCCATATACACACATATATAGTATATACTTCATATTTAGGCAACACAATACACTCTGACATTCTATATTCTGGTCCATTTCTTTCCTCTCTCTCTCTCTCTTTTTTTAAATGCAGACCTCCATCCACTAAATGAATTTCAGGATCTTAATAGGTCGGAAGGAGCTCTGGTAGCATAGTGCCTAAGGCATTTGACTGCTAACCAGAAGGCTGGCAGTTCAAACCCACCAGCCACTCCTTGGAAGGAAGGTTGGGCAATCTACTTCCATAGTGATACTGCCTCGGAAACGCAAGGAGGGGTTTCTATGAGTCAGGTCTGACTTGACGGCATATAACAACACAACAATAGGTTGGAACTGTCGGGTTTGACTCAACGGCACATAACAACAACAACAACAACAACCAGCACCAGTTGCCATGGATTCATTCTGATTCATGGCGACCCCGTGTGTTACACACTAGAACTGTGAGCTCCACAGGGTTTGCTTGGCTGTAATCTTTAGGGGAGTAGATCACTAGGCCTTTCTTCCATAAGTGTTCAAACTTCCAACCTTGCAGTGAGAAGCCAAGCACAAATTGTTTGCATCACTCATGGACCTTGAAAAACATTGTTGTTGTTGTTGTTATGTGCCCTCGAGTCGGACCTGACTCATAGAGATCCCTCCTTGGATTTCCAAGGTGGTATTGATATGGAAGTAGATTGCCCAACCTTCCTTCCGAGAAGTGGCTGGTGGGTTTGAACCGCCAGCCTTCTAGTTAGCAGTCAAGTGCCTTAGGCACTATGCTACCAGAGCTCCTACCAGAGCTCCTGTTGTTGTTATTTGCCATCGAATCTGCCCCGACTCATAGCAACCCCTCCTTCGGTTTCCGAGGCAGTATCACTACGGAAGTAGGAATGCCCAACCTTCCTGTTGTTGTTGTTGTTAAGTGCCGTCGAGTCGTTTCCGACTCATAGCGACCCCATGCACAGCAGAACGAAACACTGCCCGATCCTGCACCAGCCCCACAATCCCTGCTATACTCGAGCCCATCATCGCAGCCACTGTATCAATCCATCTCGTTGAAGGCCTCCCCCTCTTTCGTCGACCCTCCACCCTACCAAGCATGACATCCTTCTCCAGGGAATGGTCCCTTCTGACAACATGACCAAAATAGGTGAGACGAAGTCTGGCCATTCTTGCTTCCAAGGAGCATTCTGGCTGCACTTCCTCCAGGACAGATCTGTTAGTTCTTTTAGCAGTCCATGGTACTTTCAGCATTCTTCGCCAGCACCACAACTCAAAAGCATCAACTCTTCTTCGGTCTTCCCTATTCATTGTCCAGCTCTCACATGCATACAAGGTGATTGGAAATATCATGGCTTGTGTCAGGCGCACCTTAGTCCTCAAGGAGATATCCTTGCTCCTCAGCACTTGAAACAGTTCCTTCGCAGTTGACTTTCCCAATGCTACACGTCGTCTAATGTCCTGACTGCTGCTTCCGTTGACATCGATTGTAGAACCAAGCAATGTGAATTCCTTGACAACCTCAATCTTCTCTCCATTGATTGTGATGCTGCTCATTGGTCCAGCTGTGAGGATTTTTGTTTTCTTTATGTTGAGATGTAATCCATACTGCAGACTGTATTCTTCAACCTTCATCAGTAGGTGCCTTAAGTCATCCTCACTTTCAGCAAGCAAAGTTGTATCGTCTGCATATCTCAGGTTGTTAATGATTCTTCCTCCAATCCTGATACCACGTTTTTCTTCATATAGTCCAGCTTCTCGGATTATTTGCTCAGCATATAGATTGAATAAGTGTGGAGAAAGAATACAACCCTGACGCACTCCCTTCTTGATTTTAAACCATGTAGTATCCCCTTGTTCTGTTCGAACGACAGCCTCCTGGTCAAGGTACAGATTCCTCATGAGTACAATCAAGTGCTCAGGGATTCCCATTCTTCTCAATGGAGCTCGGGTAGCATAGTGCCTAAGGCACTTGACTGCTCACCCGAAGGCTGGCAGTTCAAACCCACCAGCCACTCCTCGGAAGGAAGGTTGGGCAATCCTACTTCCGTAGTGATACTGCCTCGGAAACCCAAGGAGGGGTCGCTATGAGTCGGGGGCCGACTCGATGGCAAACAACAACAACAGCCCAACCTTCCTAGGGGATAGTATTTCAGGGAAAAGTCTCACCTCCTAGCAAACAACGAAATCCTGCCTAAAAAAATAAAACCTTAAGACTTCTAGGCAGAAGAGTTTAAAAGGAATAATTCTTTTGCTTCTTATTTAACTTTCAACTCCCAGGATACTTAGAAAGCATTTGATCTTAATGAATCAGCATTTATAGAAAAGCCTTTATACTACCTCAAAAACACGTGCATCACTACTCCTTTTACATTGAAGAAAGAAACTGAAGCAGAAAAAGCAATGCTTTCTTGCAATCTGCATTAAGAACTCACATTGGTTTGGGAATTGTAATTTGTCTGTGTCTTTTTAAAAAGTCTTGAAATTATTGTTGCTCTAAATTATTACCCTCCTGGCAAGGTTACCATGAGGATTAAATGAGACAATGTAAGTAAAGTGCCTAGCTCATCTAGGTTCTTGGATTAATTTTTGCTGAACATGCTTGATTCTCTGTGTGTCCCATGGGCTCATTAGTTCATTGAGCCCCTGCCCTACTGGGTGATGGAGGGCAGAAGATCCCTCATGAGATCCCTCAATTCCTTGAACTCACTCCTGTGGCCTCCAGATAAACAACAAACAAGCATATGGGATGAAAACTCACATCAGGTAGATATAGTACTTAGAATGACAACAGAAGGGCAGTGTTTGCACAGGGAGACAGCTTGGGGGGGACAGGAATGCATAGGAAATAAGTACACAGGGAAGAGGAAACTGCAGGGAGAAAGCGGGAAGAGAGATGTTACATTGTGGGGAATTGCAGTCAGTGTCATGAAACAAAATGTGTATGAATTGCTGTATGGAAAGTAAATTTGCTCTGTAAACTTTAACCCAAATCACAATAAAAATTTAAAAAATAAAATAATAATTAACATCATGAAAAAAAAGAAAAGAGGATCCCTCAATTTCTACTGGTGGCTATGGAGTGAAGTTAACGTTCTGGGGCTCCACTGATAGAAAGAAATAGCATTACAAACCAGGACTCTAGAGTCCCTTGGCTGAGTGTTGTTATTCACCTATTCACTCAATAGACAGTTACTGAGACCCTCCCACACCAAGCATGACATCACTTGCTGGGTATATGGGGTCTAAAACCTAGTAGACACACCCACTAAATCAGAGCTTAGCATTTGTGAAGACACTTCACATTCCATTAGCAAATATTACATAGCATACCACCGTTTTATACTCCCTTATCTTTGAGAGGAAGATTAGATAGATGGTTTCCATAAATAAGAAAGAATTCCATACACAATAAGCCTTTCATAGAAGAAACAGTTAAATTAAAAAAAAAAAAAAGGAGAAAAGGACACCATAAGAGGCAATTCTTTAAACTGAATAAAGTAACATGAGGGAGCTCTGGTAGCATAGTGCCTAAGGCATTTGACTGCTAACCAGAAGGCTGGCGATTCAAACCCACCAGCAACTCCTGGGAAGGAAGGTTGGGCAATCTACCAATCTACTTCTGTAGTGATACTGCCTTGGCAACCCAAGGAGGGGTCGCAATGAGTCTGTCCGACTGGACAGCACATAACAACAACAACAACAAAGTATCATGAATAAAATCACTTGTTGCTGTTATGTGCCCCCAGCAACCATACAGGACACAGCAGAGCTGCCACAGAGGGTTTCCTAGGCTGTAATCTTAACAGAAGCAGATTGCCACATTTTTCTGCCATGCTGCAGCTGGTGGGTTCCAACCACTGACCTTCCAGTTAACAACCAAGTGCTTAACCACTGTGGCACCAGGGCTCCTTATAAAACCAATAGCTAATTCTTTTTCCTCTTCTTCTTCTTCTACCAAAAACTAGTTAAAAATTTGTCCCAATATTAAAAGATTCCAAAGGGCTTGCCCAAGAAGCCCTGGTGATACACTGGGTTAAGGGTTTGGCTGCTAACTGGAAGGTTGATCGTTTGAACCTACTTAGCAGCTCTGTGGAAGAAAGACTTGGAAATCTGCTTCCATAAAAACTACAGCTAAGCATTGTAAATTTTGGTCAATGACATGAGACAAAGTATATGTGAACTGCTGTATGAAAAGTGAATTTACTCTGTAAATCTTCACCCAAATCCTAATTAAAAAAAAAAAAAACAGTGATTATAAACAAGAAAAAAAAAAAAACTACAGCTAAGAAAACCTATGGGGAAGTTCTGCTCTGTCACACGGGGTCGTATGAGTTGAGGGAACACAACAAGAAGGGCCTACCCAGCTATCTTTCTAGGATTCTTTGTTTTTCTTTTTACTGTGCAGCGAATTACTTAATATGGTCTTTCTAGCCATATTTTTGTGATGTGTTGTAAATCCTAGCCTCTATGCTTGTGGTTATTGTTCCACTTTGGAGTACGTTGTCTGGATAGGATGTATCTTGAATACCTTACCAGAGGGTTTGACTCAAGTCATCACCCTTATACCCTTATTCACGTTACTACCATTCACCTCCTTACTGAAGTCATGACCTTGCTTGAGTCATACCTTTTATTTTACAAGAAATAAAAGGAGAGAGAAGTGAGCAGAAGAGGGGGGACCTGACTACCACCAAGAAGAGACAGGATCTGAGCACATCCTTTGGACCTGGGTCCCTACGCTGGAAACCTCCTAGACTTAGGACACAGAGAGGTGTCACACCAAACATGGCAAGAAACAATGGCAGCAGAGACAACAGAGCCAGGAGACTGGCACAAGACAGCCCAGGAAGGTTCCCAGCCCACTGACTGAGAAAGCTGAGTGCCTGCGGGCAGGAGGCTTGTTGTTGGAGTGGGATGTATCTGGACACTTGTCTGTGGCCCTAAAGAGTTTTGTAACACTTACCCAAGAGGTCAGAGGCCAAGGGCCAGAGAGAGGCATGCCTGACTGAGAAGGGGTTGTCCTGACTGAATAACTGTATCCTGAGGCATTTCTGATCCTGAATTGTAACCTGTTACTTCTCTGATAATTCCCAGTTGTATGGTCTGTGAGTTCTATGTGGCCACTGCAACAAAAACAAAAGGAATCAGCCTTAGTCTGATGCTGATAGTGATTCTCTTTTCTCCTTGTCAAGTTAGAGGAGGACAGATGCCTCCACCACATCATATTTATATTACTCCAGCAATATATTTACACATAACCCAAATATCCCGCAGAACCGCAAAAAGATCAGAGACCTGTTCTTAGAAGAATCATTAAAGGGCCCTTTCTCCAAAAGGCCTTGTAGTACACACAGAAGAATTCTGGCCCCACCATAAGGGCTGGGATATGCAAAGCTCCCAAGTGGAAGGCAAAAGGGGACTTGACAACTGTCGAGTCTAGGGGTCTGGCCTAGTATTTGGTGCTTTTCCATATGCTACTTTATTCAACATCACAACAATCCTAGGAGAAACACATAGTTTTAACCCCGCCTGACAGCTGGAGAAAACCGAGCTCAGAGAGGTGAAGTATTATGTCACACAATAAATGGCTAATCGGAATGTAAACTCACATCTATCCTCTTATTATCACCTCCTCCCCATGCTAATGGGAAGAGACATGAGAGAAAGAACAGATGAAGAGTTTTCAAAAGACTTGTGTGCCTTTTGACATGAAAAGATTTGAAATTATATTCAAAAGACCATTTACATGGCTGACTATATATTATTGCTTTCTCACAAAGCCGATAGCTTAGGCATCTCTTTAACTAGGCCTCTTTCTTGATCAGCTCAGTAAATGCCCTCCTTTCTGTCCCTGGACTCCTTCAGTCCCTTATCCTAGAAATGAGAACACGTATCCTGACCCACTTCTCTTAGGAGAAGCCTTGCTTCTGGCCCAGCTCTTCATCCGTTAACTCATCTACTTATTGTGCACCTCCTCTGTACCAGGTGCTGGGCTAGGGATACAGCAAGGAATAAAATACATCCTTGCTTGGGGGAGCCCAAGCTGCAGAAGAGACATCTGTAAACAAACACTGACCTTACCCAGAACCAACGGATGGGAGAATCATAGGATTCCCAGAAGAGGAGATGTGTAAAACCTATCTTGCAGGAGGCAAGTGCCTTGTCATGTAGAGAAGATGAGGAGTGAGGTTACAGGCAGGCAGAGGCATTGGAGGAGCAAACTATGTGCAAAAAGGAGCACCAGCTCTCTCTCCAAACCTGCTCCTCTTGGTTCATTGGGTCAGGCACCAAGATCCTCACAAACCCAGCTGTTCAAGCTGGAACTTTTGTCTTCCTGTACCCCTTACTTCCAATTAATCACCAAGTCTCCTTCTAAGTATCACTCAGGAACTTCCCCTTCCACCTCTATTCTCATTCCTATCAGCACAACCCAGGATCACCATTTCTTCCTGGCTGCTGAGGTAGGACTGACATCTGTCTACCTGCTCCATGTGAATCCTTTCTGCACAGAGCATCCAGACTGACCTTTTGTTAACGAAAACAGAAAAACCAATCTGATCCTGACATTACTCTTCAATAGCACCTATTACCTTCAGGATTAAGCCCAAACTTCCTGACAGGACTTATGAGGTCCTTGATGATCTGTTCTCTGCTGACCTCTCTCTCCTCATCTCTGGTCTCCATTTCCATCTTTAACATGTGTCAGTGTCTCTAACAAGGTGATTGCAACCCTGGCTGCCCTCTAGAATCACCGGGTGGGATGGTGGGGGCTTGTTAAAATATACTGATACCAAGGTTCTACTCCCAAAGATTCTAATTACCCAAGGGAGGGACCTGGGCATCAGGATGTTGTACAGCCCTCCATTTGGTACTAAAGTACAACTGGGATTGAGAAGCATTGCTTTAGTTTAATTCATCCTTTTCTCTTGTCCAGGTTGTTGCACATGTCCTGTCTCTGTTGCTAGAGGCACTGGAGTTGTCCCAGCCTCCTAGAAGGTCAACAGCATGAAGCTAAGGATTTTTTTCTGTCTTGTTCACTATTAAGGAGCCGGGGTGGCACACTGGTTAAAGCAGTGTGGGTGCTAACCAAAACGCTGGCAGTTTGAATCCACGAGCCAGTCCATGGGAGAAAGATGTGGCAGCCTTGGAAACCTATGGGGCACTTCTACTCTGTCCTGTATGGTTGGTATGAGTTGGAACTGACTTGACAACAGTGCATTTGGTCTTGGTTTGTTCATTGTTGTGTTTCCAGTGCCTAATATGGTGCCTAGAACATAATGGTACTCCATAAATATTTGTTAAAAAGGAAAGAAAGAAGGCAGACAGGCAGAAAGGCAGACTGATTCTGTTTCTTGTCTTCATCTGGATATCTTTAGGATCTAGCTTAGACTTCCCAATAAGACTCCCCCAACTCCTCTGGTTTGGGTTAGGTATCCTCCCTATGTGACCCCAGCACCCAAGATTTCCCGTTATAGTATATAAACCAAACCAAACCAAACCCACTGCCACTGAGTTGATTCCGACTCATAGTGACACCCATTGGGTTTCTGTGGTGGTAAATCTTTACAGAAGTAGATTGCCCAGTCTTCCTCTGCAGGTGGCTGGTGGGTTTGAACCGCCAACCTTCTGGTTAGCAGTCAGATGCCTTAGGATTATGCCACCAGAGCTCCTTTATTATAGCATATAGCATATGTTGTTGTTGTTGTTGTTGTTTGCCGTCGAGTCGGCCCCGACTCATAGCGACCCCTCCTTGGGTTTCCGAGGCAGTATCACTACGGAAGTAGGATTGCCCAACCTTCCTTCCGAGGAGTGGCTGGTGGGTTTGAACCGCCAGCCTTCTGGTTAGCAGTCAAGTGCTTTAGCCACTATGCTACCAGAGCTCCTATATAGCATATAGCATGCCATATTATAATTATATCCCTCACTAGCCTATGAGCTCTGAGGAGCTCTGTCTCTGTGTTCACCAATATACTTCCATCACCTAGCAAAGTGCCTAGCATATAACAGGTGTTGATTCAATATGAATAAATGGAAGTGAAAGGACATGGTGTGTTAGTGTAACAGCAGAATACGGTGTGGCTGAAGTAGAGGCGATGATAGGAGATGAGGTGGATTGGGTACAGGTTGTGAACATCCTGGTATCCACAACAAAGAGTCTGAATACTATTGGACAGCAGAAATCCAGTCAAGTTTTTAGACATGGTCAGTTTGATTTGTAGGGCAGTAACTGGTTGAGGCAGAGAGGATTGGGACATTCAAGGAAGCACAAGGCGCAGGGGGATAAGCACAAGCAAAGGAGAGCAACAGCCTAGGGTGAAGAAGATGAGGTGGGAGCCAACGTATGAAGAGAAGGAACCAGATTGGAGAGAGAGAGAGAGATGTATCTGGAGAGATTAATAGAATTTGTAGACCAGGTGGACCAGTGAGAGAGAGTGAGGTACTGTGGACAACACTGTGACTTCTTGCTGGAAAGACTTTAGGGATAGGGTGGTACAATCATGATTAGATTAGTTAAAAGCCTGAACTAGGGAACCAGACTGCCTCGAGTTGAATCTCAGCTGTGCCACTAATTCAGAGTCCTGGAGAAGTCAACTTAACCTCTCTGTACTTAGTTCCTTCATCTGTTAAGTGGGGATAATAACTGTACCTACATGGAGATGGGGAGCTCTGGTAGCATAGTGGCTAAGACACTTGCCTGCTAACCAGACGGCTGGTAGTTCAAACCCACCAGCCACTCCTCAGAAGGAAGGTTGGGCAATCCTACTTCCGTAGTGATACTGCCTCAGAAACCCAAGGAGGGGTCGCTATGAGTCGGGGCCGACTCAACGGCACATAACAACAACAACAACAACATGGAGATGTTGTGAAGAATGAATGAGGTAATATATGTAACATGTTTACCCATTGCTCTTGCTGTTATTAGGTGCCACTGACATGTGATAGAACATGAGTGCCCCATAGTGTTTTGTTGGCTGTAATCTTTATGGAAGCAGACAACCAGGTCTTTTCTCCCATGGAGCCACAGGGTAGGTTCAAACCACCAACCTTTCAGCTAGCAGCTGAGTGCTTACCCATTGCTTTGCACATACCAAAAAATCCATCTCTACTGAGTCACTTCTGACTTGTAGAGACCATATAAGATAGAGCAGAACTACCCCATAGGGGTGTCAAGGCTGTAATCTTTCTTTTCTTTCCCAATGTATAATGTATAATGACTACTTTGCATTTCCTCTGTGCACAATATATGACATACCAAAGCATCTGGGCCCACAGCATTACACACTAGCTTTGATGATTCCCAAATTCATATCTCTAGACCTGACTATGGGAGCTCTGGTAGCATAGTGCCTAAGGCACTTGATTGCTAACCAGAAAGCTGGTGGTTCAACCCACCAGCCACTCCTTGGAAGGAAGATGGGGCAATCTACTTCCGTAGTGATACTGCCTCGGCAACGCAAGGAGGGGTCGCTATGAGTCGGGTCTGACTCGATGGCACATAACAACAACAACAGACCTGACTATTCCTTCAAATTCCAGACCTGTACATCTAGCTGCCTTCTCACCATCTCCACCTGGATGTCAAACAGAACCCTTTACATTGCCTCCCAAAACTTAGCATTTTCAGAACTTACATCCTGGTTTTTTCCCTAAACCTATACATCCTCAGAAACCACCATTTACCTGGTTGCTCAGGATAGAAACACAGAAGTCATCTATTCTCTCTCCCCTACATCTAACTCATCAGCAAATCTCACCAGCTCTATCATCAAGATATCCAAGGCTATAATCTTTATGGAGGCAGCCTGCTACATCCTTCTCCTGCAGAGTGGCTAGTGGGTTCAAACTGCAGACCTCTCAATTAGCAACTGAGTGTTTTACCACTGTGCCATGAGAATTCCTTTGCCTGGTACATAGTAAATGCTATATAAATGCAGGCAAAACTATTTATATACATCATGATGGATTATCACAAATTCTCTGTGTCCTATGGGCTCATTCATTCACTGAGTGCCTGCCCTCCTGGGCGATCCTTCCATCCCTTTAAGTGCCTCTTGTTCCTCCCATGAAGAGGTGGAATCTCTCCTCTCCTGGAATCTGAGAAGGTTTTGTGATTTGTTTTGACCAGCTGAATAAAGCAGAAGTGGCACTGCACCAATTCTGGCCCAGGCTGGCCTGGCAGCTTCTGCTTTTGCCCTTTTGGAAGTCAGTCATCATGCAAATAACCCAGTTAGACTAATGAATGCTAAGAGACCAAATGTGAGAGAGAGGCTAGGGAGATGTGAGGTACACCAGCTGAGCACATAAAATTGTGGGAAATAATAAATTGCTGCTGTTTCAAGGCAGTAAGGAGTGGTTTGTTACACAGCAATAAAAAACTAAAACACTATAGAAGATAAGAGATCACTGGGGAGATAAGGACTCATTGTAAGCAGTGCTGAGCAGGAAGTATTTTAGATAGTAGATCAACCAACCAACCAGTTGCTGGTGAACTGACTCTGACGGGTGGACTCATGGTGACCCCCTGTGTGTCAGAGTAGAACTGTGCTCCACAAGGTTTTCAAAGGCAGATTTTTAGGAAATATATAGTCAGGGTTTTCTTCCAAGGCATCTCTGGGTAGACTTGAACCTTCAGCCCTTTGATTAGTTACCGAATGTGTTAACCATTTATACCACCCAGGGATACTTGCTCATCTTCCTATCTATGGCTAATCCATCCACCTATGTTTTGGGTTCCATCCCCTCCAACCTTTCCAGGATCCTCATATTAGGGACCTCACACTACCTTCTCTTGAGTAAAGCTTTCCTCTTAACTGGATCTTTCCCTTTGGCCTTAAGACATGCTCCAGTCCCTACTATAAGAAACCAAAACACTGTCTAGGGTGACAGTCTCCCTATAAGAATACGCCTCTTGCAAAGGATCTCCTTCACCCTCTGCAAAAGAGACGAGAACCCACAAAAAGAAGCACTTTGGTGCAGAGCCCCAATTCTGACTTCATGGATGTGAAATGCCTAGGATGTTATAAAATCAGTGTGGTCTTTAGCCACACACAAACAGTAGTTCTGTGTGTTGGCTGCTCCACTGTCCTCTCCAGCCTAGAGGAGAAAAGCAAAGCTTACAGAAGAATGCTCCTTCAGATGGAAGCAATGCTAAAAGCACCCTGAATCAAAATGAGTGGGAAACCATCCCAGTAAACATATTTTCGATTAAAAACAAAATAAAAACACCTCACTGGCTTTCTGCCGAGGAGCTCTGGTGGTATAGTTGGTAAGGCCGTTGGCCGCTAACCAGAAGACTGGGAGTTCAAACCCACCAGCTGCTCTGAAAGAGGAAGATGAGGCAATCTACTTCTGTAATGATTTATAGCCTTGGAGACCCAGTGGGGGTTGCTCCCAGTGGGGAGTCAGAATCAACTTGATGGGGTGAGTTTGGTTTTTGGTTTGGCTTCCTCCTATTCTCCAGCTACTCCCTTTTGAAGAGTAGCGTCATGGTCAAACTTTCCCAAAGAGTTACCTGTGTTTGTCATCAGCTCCATTACTGCCACTCCCACCCCCTATTTCTCACCCCTGTGGCTCCTGCCCACTGCATTTCTCTGATGTAGCTCTTCATAAAGTCACCTGTTATCTTCACAAGCCATATAGCTAGAGAGGTACTTTTCTGTGTTCACTGTACTTCTCCATGTTAATCCCTACTCATCCTGCCAGTCTCAGCTCAACTGCCTGTAAAGCCTTCACTAACCTTCCCACAGGTCAATGCCCTAAGGGCACTCACTGTACCTCTTTCCTTTATAATGGATATCACTGTTGCAATTTTACATGTCTGTGTGATTATTTGCCTAAATGAAGCCTTCTCAACGAGGACAGGGACTACATTCGCCTGTGTTCACCATGGCAGCTTTAGAACCTCCCTGGCTCAATGCTGGGTAAATTAGTGCTTCATACACAGATTTATGATGCTGATAGACTAAAGCTTTTGGGACCTCCATTTGCTGATATGGCACAACTCAAAATGGGAAGAAATATCCACTAATAATCTGAACATGGAATATATGAACTATGAATCTAGGAAAATTAGAAGTTGTCAAAAATGAAATGGAATGCATAAAATTGATATCCTAGGCATTAGTGAGTTGCAATGGACTGGTTTTGGCCATTCTGAATCAGACAACTATATGATCTACTATGCCGGGATTGACAAATTGAAGAGGAATGGCATGGCATTCATTGTCACAAAGAATGTTTCAAGATCCACTCTGAAGTATAATGCTGTCAGTGATAGGATAATATCCATATGCCTCCAAAGAAGACCAGTTAATACTACTATTATTCAAATTTATGCACCAACTACCAAAGCCAAACATGAGGAAATGAAAGATTTTTAAGAACTTCTACAGTCTGAAATTGAGCAAACATGCAGGCAAGATGTGTCGATTATCACTGGTGATTGGAATGCAAAAGTTGGAAACAAAGAAGAATCATCACCAGTAGTTGGAAACATGGCCTTGGTGATAGAAATAACGCTGGAGATCACATGATAGAATTTTCCAAGACCAACAATTTATTCATTGCAAATATCTTTTTTTCAACAACACAAATGATGGCTATAAACGTGGACTTCGCCAGATGGAGTACACAGCAATCAGATTGACTACATCTGTGGCAAGAGGCAATGGAGAAGCTTGATATCTTCAGCCAAAACAAAGCCAAGAGCTGACTGTGGAACAGACCATCAACTGCTCATATTCAAGTTCAAGTTGAAGGTGAAGACAATTAAAAGAACTCCACGAAAGTCAAAATATGACCTTGATTATATCTCTCCTGAATTTAGAGACCATCTAAAGAATAGACTTGATGCATTGAACACCAATGGCTGAAAACCAGGGGAATTGTGGGATGACATCAAGAATATCATCCATGAAGAAAGCAAAAGGTCATTTAAAAGACAGGAAAGGAAGAAAAGACCAAAATGGATGTCAGAAGAGACTCTGAAACTTGTCCTTGAATGGAGAGTAGCTAAAGAAAATGGAAGAAATGACAAGATAAAAAGTTGAACAGAAAATTTCAAAGAGCAGCTTGAGAAGAAAAGTCAATTATTATAATGAAATGTGCAAAGACCTGGAGTTAGAAAACCAAAAGGGAAGAACACGCTTGCCATTTCTCAAGCTGAAAGAACTGTGGAAAAAATTTAAGCCCTGAGTGGCAATATTGAAAGATTTTATGGACAATATACTGAATGATGCAGGAAACATCAAAAGAAGATGGAAGAATAGAGAGTCAGTCACTGTACCATAAAGAATTGGTTGATGTTCAACCATTTCAGGAAGTGGCATATGATCAAGAACCAATGGTATTGAAGGAAGGGTTCTAAGATGCACTGAAGGAATTTGCAAAAAACAAGGCCTCAGGAATTGATGGAATACTCATTGAGATGTCTCAACAAATGGATGCCACACTGGAGGCACTCACTTGTCTATGCCAAGAAATTTGGAAGACAGCTACCTGGCCAACTGACTGGAAGAGATCCATATCTTTACCCATTCCAAAGAAAGGTGATCCCACAGAATGTGGAAATTATCAAACAATATCATTAATATTACATGCAAGTAAAATCTTACTGAAGATAATTAAAAAAACAGTTGCAGCAGTATACTGACAGAAAGCTTCCAAAAATGCAAGGTGGATTCAGAAGAGGACGTAGAATGAGGGATATCATTACTGATATCAGATGGATCTTGACTCAAAGCAAAGAATACCAGAAAGATGTTTACTTGTGTTTTATTGATTATGCAAAAGCATTCAATTGTGTGGACCATAACAAATTATGGATAACACTGTGAAGAATGGGAATTCCAGAACACTGAATTGTGCTCATGAGGAACCTGTACATAGACCAGGAGGCTGTCATTTGAACAGAACACAGGGATACTACAAGGTTTGAAATCAGGAAGGGAGTGCATCAGGGTTGTATCCTTTCACCATACTCATTCAATCTGTATGCTGAGCAAATAAGCTGAGAAACTGGACTATATGAAGAAGAGTGTGGCATCAGGATTAGAGGAAGACTCATTAACAACCTGTGATATGCTGATGACACAACTTTGCTTGCTAAAAGTGAGGATGACTTGAAGCACTTACTAATGAAGATTGAAGAATACAGTCCGCAGTATGGATTACATCTCAACATAATGAAAACAAAAATCCTCACAACTGGACCAATAAGCAGCATCACAATAAATGGAGAAAAGATTGAAGTTGTTAAAGATTTCATATTACTTAGTTCCACAATCAATGGAAGCAGCAGTCAAGACATCAGACGACATACTGCACTGGGCAAATCTGCTGCAAAAGATCTCTTTAAAGTGCTAAAGAGCAAAGATGTCTCTGTGAAAACTATGGTGCACCTAACCAAAGCCATGGTATTTTCAATCACCTCATATGCATGTGAGAGCTGTACAATGAATATGGAAGACTGAAGAAGAGTCGATGCTTCTGAAGAAGAGTTGTGGTGTTGATTAAGAATAGTGAGAGTACCATGGATTGCCAAAAGAACAAACAAATCTGTCCTGGAAGAAGTACAGCTGGAATGCTCCTTGGAAGCGAGAATGGCCAGACTTCGTCTTACCTACTTGGGTCATGTTGTCAGAAAGGACCCATTCCCTGGAGAAGGATAGCATGCTTGGTAAAGTGGAGGGTCAACAAAAAAGGGGAAGGCCCTTAATGAGATAGACTGACACAGTGGCTGCAACGATGGGCTCAGATATTGCAAGGATTGTGAGGGTGGCACAGGACCGGGCAGCATTTCGTTCTGTTGTACATAGGGTTGCTATAAGTCAGAGCCCACTCAATGGCACGTAACAACAACAACAAACAGATTTAAGATAAACATGTGTCAGGCTCTGTGCTAGGCATTAGATGCAGAATGGTGCAAAAAGGTCCAGAAGGAGTAAAGTGTTAAGGGGAGAGAAAGTCAAGGGCAAAGATAGAAGGAAGAGGTTGTTCCTGTAACTAATTTAGAGCCTTTTCAACAATGGGACATGCCTTCACAGCTGTCATCTTTTACCACCTTTGTGTCTCAGAAAAGTCAGTGACCAAGGCAGAAAAGTCAGAGACAACTTGACGGCACTTAATAACAACAGCAAGGCAGAAAAACTTGCCTGACATTTGACACTTGACATTTGTTGTTGGCTGCTGTTGAATTGGCCCTTGGCTCATGGCAATCCCATGCACAATGAACAAAATGTTCTGTGCCACCCTGTGATTGGTTGTGGATTGGACCATTGGGATCATAGATAGGGTTTTCATTGGCTAATTTTCAGAAGTAGATATCCAGGCCTTCCTTCCTAGTCTGTCTTAGTCTAGAAGCTCCATGGAAACCTATTTAGCATCATAGCAACATCCAAGAGTCCACTGACAAATGGGTGATGGAGGGGCACGAGGTGCAATGGCCAGGAATTGAACCCCATTCTCCAGCATGCAAGGTGAGAATTCTACCACTGAACATCTAGAGCTTTTAAATATATGTTTTACACCCAGAATACAGTCAATGTTTGCTGAAAGATCAATAGGTGGTACCTCCTTTTGGCACCAAGCTTCTAGAAAACAAGAGTGTGGATCTGTTTCATTTGTCTAGGTATGGTTGTCACCTTCCATTTGCACAAGGTCCCTGATAATATCACAGAACAGCCAAGGCCAATGATTGCTCTCCTGTTGCAGTGTAGTAAATTACTTTGTGTGGCTTTTCTACCCCTAAGTCTTTGTAAACTCCAAGGTGGGATTTGCTATGAGCAACTGAGGAGCTCCTGATTGCTGAAG
>NW_006921621.1:15821750-15841114 GCF_000298275.1 Orycteropus afer afer
AAAGGGCTGGAGGGAGGCAGCATGTTTGGCCTTGCAGTAATAGGCCTTGGGTTACTGCTGGTAATCCTGTCTTCCTCTTGTGAGATTAGAGGAGGTCAGAACATGTGGCTTCCTTGCCGTTTTTGCACCTGTCTAACTATACTCAATAACTTATATTCTGCTTAAATTTTCCACATACTTGGTTATTCCTGTGGCTTATAACTACACAAACATGATATTCATTCTGACATTAAGAGGTCAAATAAATATGTTAAAGACTTCAAAGCTAACAAATACACTATGAGGATACAACTAGCAAAATCCAGACTGTGGGAAACTCTAAATCAAAATACATCTGTTGCTGTTGAGTCAATTCCAACTCATAGCGACCCTACAGGACAGAGTATAACTGCCCCATAGGGTTTCCAATGCTGTAATCTTCATGGGAGCAGATCGCCACCTCTTTCTACAGAGGCGTGGCTAGTGAAGCAACTGAGTGCTTAACCACTGCAGCACCAAGGCTCCTTGTGGAAACGCTACTGAACAAATAAAATAGTTTCTTCAACAAAGTAAGTTAGAGGGAGGAGAGAAGGAACCCATTACATTAAAAATGATTTAAGAAGCATATTAACTAGACACATTGCATGAATCTTGTTTGGATTCTTATTCAAATAAAATAAATTAAAAAAAAATTATAGGATGATCAGAGTAGTATGAATATAGACTGGAAATCTATATATATAGAGATATATAGATGTATCATAGTATCATGTATCCCTCCATATATAGCTATATATATATCTCCTTAATATCATATTATTTTTTAATTAGTGTGGTAATGGTATTGTAGTTATGCTTTACAAGGGAAGTCTTTACATTGTAGAGACATGTAATGAAAGTTATAAATTGTTAAATATGAAATAATACATATGGTGTGTGGATTTTGCTTTAAGATAATCAGGGTAAAACAAGATTGTGAGTTAGTAATTGTTGAAGCTGGGTGATGGATATACATGCCTTCTCACAACACTTCTATTTGATGTATGTTTGAAATTTTCAAAAAGTTAAAAAAGAAATCTAACAAATAGAACCATATTGTTGTTGTTGTTGTTAGGTGCCATTGAGTTGTCTCTGACTCATAGCGACCCTATGTACAGCAGAACGAAACACTGCCCAGTCCTGTGCCAGCTCCACAATCCTTGCTATACCTGAGCCCATCGTTGCAGCCACTGTGTCAATCCATCTTGTTGAGGGCCTTCCCCTTTAACGTTGACCCTCCACTTTACCAAGCATGATATCCTTCTCCAGAGAATGGTCCCTTCTGAAAACATGACCAAAGTAGATGAGCTGAAGTCTGGCCATTCTCGCTTCCAAGAAGCATTCTGACTGCACTTCTTTCAGGAAAATAGAACCATAAAGCATCTAAATTAGTGTTAAATAATTGTTTTTAAATCCCTAACACCTTAGAATTCTTTCATTTTTCAAGATGTCTAGAAGAAAGCAGTACTTTGATTCACAAGCCCCTTTAAGTTATTTTAAGAAGCTTTGGTGGCACAGTGCCTAAGGCAGTTAAAATCTACCAGCCACTCGGTGGAAGGAAGACTGGGCAATGTACTTCCATAAAGATTTACCACCTCAGAGACCCAATGGGGGTCGCTATGAGTCAGACTGAACTTGATGGCATTGGGTTTGTTTTTTTGGTTCTAAGTTATCTTTGAAAATAGGATTCAGAACTCCGACTGCTTGCCTTTTGCCGCATTTCTGCTGTAATACATCAACTTTTCCTCTTCTATCAGAACAGGCACTTACCTCTGACAAGCTGAGATCCATTTAAAGGATAAACACTGAATTGCCATCAAACGTCAGAAAGAGATCACAAATGCAGTAGAGCAATGCCAGAAGCATTGCAGCCTTCCCACTGCTTTGGAGCCCAGAAACAACTTTATATCCATGTCTTGACTACCTAACTCAGTCAACAGCATTGCTGGGGTTGTAAAGAACTGTTGAACCAACACTTCATGATGACCACATCACTGACTTCTGTCCATTCCCATTCAGGCCTGTATCAGTTTTCAAAACTGCCCCTACTAGACTGGGTCCACTGGATGACCTGTCATTTTTGTCTTTAAAATGTTTGAATTATGTTTTACATCTTACTTTGGTGAGTAGCCACTGGGGTGTTAATAGCTTGTGAGCAGTCATCTAAGACGCAACTATTGGTTTCTCCTCATCCGGAGCAAAGAAGGATGAAGAAAATCAGACACATGGAAATAGTTCAGAGGACTAACGGACGAGAATCTCAGTGACCAAAAGAACTAGATAGTGTCTGGCTACCAATGCCAACCACTCAAGAAGGGATCAAAATTGGGGATCCTAGGCAGAGTGGGAGAGAAAATGTGGAACAAAATTTAAAAATACATTAAAAAAGACCAGGTTTTGCAGGGGACATCAAGCGCAACTGGCATAACATACTACACAAAATCATTGTTCTACATCCTACTTTGGTGATTAGCAATTGGGGTCTTAAAAGCTTGAAAACAAAACAAACAAACAGAAAAAGCTGGAAAGTGGTCATCTGGATGCAACAATGGGTCTCTCCTCAACCAGAGCAAGGAAGAATGAAGAAAACCAAAGATGCATGGAAACAATTAGTCCAAGGGACTAGTAGACCATGTGATCCTCAGCCTGTATGACCATGATACCAGAAGAAGTAGATAGTGCCCAGCTACCACTGTCAACCACTCAGGAAAGGATCAGTACAGGAGATCCTGGATAGAGTGGGAGAGCAATGTAAAACAAAACTCAAAATCATGAAAAAAAAAAAAAAAAAAGAGAAGAAGAAGACCTGGTTTGCTGGTCTGATAGAGCCTGGTGAGACCCCCTGAGACTATGGCCCATAGTTACCCCTCAGGTCTGAAAGTGAACTAATTCCTGGGGCTTCCAGCCAAACAATAGACAGGCATGTGGGGTGAACATTTACATCAGGTGGATACACTCCTTTGAGCAATCAATCAATCATGGAGAACAGAAGGGCAGTGTTTCCACAGGGAAATAGCTGGGGGAGGGGGGGAGTTGGCGGGAGGGCATGGGAGAGGACACAGGGAGGAGGTAACTATGGAGAGAAAGTGCAAAGAGAGCTGTTACACTGTGGGGAATTGCAGTCAATGTCATGAAACAAAATGTGTATGAACTGCTGTATGGAAAATCAATTTGCGTTGTAAACTTTCACCCAAATCACAATAAAAATTAAAAAAAAAAAAAAGAAAAGGTTTACTGGTCCTAAACCCCAGAGACTATGGCCCCAAGCCAATCAGGCCTGGAAATGAACTCACTCCTGTTCTTAAATCTCAGCCAAACAATAGACAGACCTACAAGCCAAACACCTACACCAGAGGGATGCAGTCCTCAGAACAATCAACCACAGGAGATCAGAGGGCAGCATTTGCACAGGGGAAAAGGTAGAGGCAGGAATGCATAGGCAGGAAGGACATAGGGAAAGGGTGACCACAGTGGAGAGCTGTTACAATGCTGAGAATGTAAACAGTGTTACAAAACATGAACTGCTGAATGTAAAACAAATCTTTATAAAACTTCAGCCAAATCACAATTAAAAGTTAAAAAAAAAAAAGAAGTATGAATTAGTCAACTTAAAATATTCAGAAATTTCCAAAGTTTTTTAGACTGTATGCCAAAACCTGTTGCTGAATGCAAACTAAGTTCTTGGAAGCATTTTATGTTTAACTCCATTTTACAGTGGATAACAGCCTACACTTTACAATCACTCATAGATTCACTACGGCTTATAAGAAATGTTGCTTGACTCTAGCTGCAACCTGCAGGTCTAATAGACAGACAGACCTTCTTTGGCTACAAATTTTCTCAGTAGGAGGGGGACAGATTCAGTCGCTGAAAAATTTAAAGGAAGCAGTGAGATTCCTGTTCCTAGCCAAGTCTTCTCTAAACCTTTGCTCAAATCAAAACTTCGTAACAGCTATTATACTGACTTGTATAAGTAAACTAGCTCTATTTTCATTCCCCAGCCTCAGACCCATATCTTCGTGGAATAAACTTATTTTGAAAAAACAAGTCTCATCCGTGGTACAAAGCACGAGAAAACGACGAATCTATACAAGCCTAAGGGAAGCATTTTTTCAGCACCTCCATTTCCACCGGGTGCGCGCACATACCCATAGAAACACAAGACCCCCCCCCTCTCCCGCATGTTATTTGCCACCGGAGTGGCAACTCCTGATTCTCTGCGGAGAAACACTGTTCAGTCCCGGGTTTTGTTTGTTTTAATGGGAAGGCAAGGATAGCGGAGCGTGAAAAATTGGGAGATCAGTTTTAATCCAGAATTAATTCAACAGCTCCCAATTCCTCCACTCTCTGCATAAAAATGCAAGCATATCGGTGAAATTTCAAGTTTCTTGGGCAGTTAAATATTCCAATTAAAGAGGACGGAGGATGGGAACCGGGACGGAAACACGAGTGAAACTGAAGATTGGAAGGGCGGCCGGGGCTACAGAGCTCCGCGGAGGAGGATCGAGGGCACGAGGTTGCCGCGCCTGGGCAGCTGGCTGCATCTAGGGTTCTCGCCCCGCCACAGCCCTGGGTTTTTGCCAGTGAGTGCTCCGTCAGGGTGGCCCACTCCCTCCTCCCATTTGTCCTGACTTTGGGCAGGGCTCATTCACTTCCGGTGACAAATCCCTCCCACACCTCTAGAAATAATGTAACATTTCCCTTCTCGCTTTCCTAAAGACCGCCCGCCCGCCCAGCAGAGAGCTTCAGAACCCGGGGCTGGGGTCTCCCTTCCACACGGCCAGCGGCGCCCAGCTGCGATGGGAGTGGTCGAGAACCGGGGAGAGGGCGTGGGTGGAAGAGGAAGGGGGTGTGGAATCGCACCCTTCCCCGCCCCCACCGCTCCAACTGCAGCAATTGGCCAAAAAAATAGTAATCCGTTTTTAGACTCCCCTACAGCCCTCCGAGCCGGTTTACAGTGAGGAAGCTAGTCTCCCATTGCCATGCCCCTAGCCTTCTCCCGTCCCCAAATCTGTCTGCTGTGACTCAGGAACCCCCAGGCCGCAGCGATTGGCGGGGGGGGCATAGGATGAGGGTTATAGGGCGGCAGGAATGGATTGGGGGAAGGAATAGTGGAAGGGAAAAGAAAAAAGCAGACGGCATGCATGCAGCTCCCTAGCCAGCTGTTCCAGCTGCAGCTCCCTCCGACATGGGTCGGGCGGTGCAATATTCCACCCCCCCCATCTTTCTCACCACTACCTGTCCCACCACCCCCACACACACATATTTCCCCCCTAGCAGCGGATTTCTGGCCTGTAAGGTGGTAGCAGGGAGGAGCTGGGGGGGAGGGGGAGGCCTACGAGTTTCTAACCTTGTTCTTATAAACAAACCCACATGTGCAGCTGCCGCTGCTGCAACTCACCCCACAATCCCGGATATAAGTCCTGCCCCTTTAAGAGAAAAAAAAAGCTTCCCCCGCCTGCCTACCACCCCACCCATCTACAAGGACCTTTGTCTCCCCACCCCCCTTGTCAGCCCGCCACGCCCCCTGTCCCCGCCCCATCTGACACGAAAGAACCAATGGGCGAAGAAGATAAGCCCAGGGCTTGACGTCACCAAGGCCAACCAATCACAGGGAGCGTTGGTGGGAGGCCTCACGGAGGGCGCGCCCGGAGGAAGCAAGGCGAGAGAAAGGAAGCGTGAAGTCAAGATGGAGGCTGCTAGTTACTCAGCTGCTGTTGTGGGGAACGGGGACATGGGATCCCAGCGGGACCTGAACATGGTTCCTGAGCGGCTTCAGAGACGTGAACAAGAGCGGCAACTGGAAGTGGAAAAGAGGAAGCAAAAGCGACAAAACCAGGAGGTTGAGAAGGAGAAGAGCGACTTTTTCGCCGCTGCTTTCTCTCGGGAGCGAGCGGCAGTGGAAGAGCTTCTGGAGGGTGGGGACTCTGCCGAGCGGCTGGAGGAGGCAGCCACCCGACTCCAGGGGCTGCAGAAACTTCTCAACGACTCAGTTTTGTTCCTGGCCGCCTACGACCTGCGGCAGGGACAGGAGGCGCTGGCGCGGCTGCAGGCGGCTTTAGCAGAGCGGCGTCAGGAACTTCAGCCTAAGAAGCGTTTCGCTTTCAAGACACGGAAGAAGGATGCCGCATCCGCCTCCAAAGTAGATGCGGCTCGTGGCGCTCGGCTAACTGAAGGCATTCGGGCCTCTCCGCAGCCCTTGAAGGAGGAGCGAGACTTCGGCGCCAGCTGGGTCTGTGGTTTCTCCGGTCTGGAGTTTCAAGTCTTGGAGAAGAGAGCTGAAGATCTCCATCAGCGCGATGTCCTTTTGACCGAGCTGAACAACTGCACTGTTAGATTGTACGGTAATCCCAACACACTGTGGCTGACCAAAGCCCGAAACTGCACGGTGCTCTGCGGGCCGGTGTCCGCGTCTGTGTTCCTGGAGGACTGCAGTGACTGCGTGCTGGTCGTGGCCTGCCAGCAGCTCCGCGTCCACACTACGAAAGACACCCGCATCTTCCTGCAGGTGACCAGTAGGGCCATTATAGAGGACTGCAACGGCATCCAGTTCGCCCCTTACACCTGGACCTACCCGGGCATCGACAAGGACTTCGAGGGCTCTGGTTTAGATAGGAGCAAGAATAATTGGAACGACGTTGACGATTTCAACTGGCTGGCCCGAGATATGGCTTCCCCGAACTGGAGTATTCTTCCTGAAGAGGAGCGAATGATCCAGTGGGACTAAGCATTTGTTTCTCCGTTCTTCACGCCTCCCAAATAGTTTCCATGTAGAATAGACTCTGGCTAATAGGCCCCAAAGTTTATTTATTTGTTACCACAGTTTACACGTTTTTGGTATTTTAAGGCTTGAAATTGTGATAGGCTTCTACTTGTGATTTCTGTTAAATTAATGCTAGGTTTTATGTTTTAGAGCAATTTTGTTTTTTGGTAATGTCTAGGAGCTTTTATTTGACTGATAGTTTGAAGCAAGATGTGTGTTGGTTTTTAATGATTTGTAATAATTAAAGCTTAGTACAGTGCATGATCAAAGTAAGTTTTCAGTGCATATTTGTTTAATAAAGGAATTCAGTAGGGCTCTCAAACTAATTGTTTCTGAAGACTCTATGGGACCAGGTAGAACTTCCCCACAGGGCTTCCAAGGCTATAATTTTCACAGAAGCTGGCTCCCACACCTTTATCCCCTTGAAGCAGCTGGTGGGATCCAGCCAAGCATTAGTGACCAAGCACTGTAACCACTGCATTAGGGGGCTCCTTAGGAGCCGATTGACGTGGAGATAGGGTGTCAGACTTGTCCAGAGTACCATTAACTGAGGGTGTTTTTATTGAAGGGTTGACTTATATTGGTATTTCTCAGCAGGGTGCTCTAAAGATCCTGCTTTTTTTCCTTCAATTACACATTAGCCTGGGTTTCTGGAATCCAGCTATTCATTGTGTTGTTTCGGTCCCGAGTTTTGGCATTGACCAGAGAGGCTTATGTGTCTTATCAACTGTAAGGCCTAAGTAATTATAGCTACCAAATTTTTATGCATTCAAAATGTTATAAACACCTCACTAACATTAACTTAGTAAGTTCTCAAAATCTCATGCGGTAGGTTCTGTTGGCACCATTTTTCAAATGAAGACATAAGTAATTTAGTTGCCAAGGTCACAAAGCTCAACTGGTGAACAGATAAAAAACTAGGTAACACACTGGTTTTTAATAGTGTTAGTTGATTTAGAAAGAACACTTTCAAGATTACTATTACCAGTGCTGTTGGGTTGATTCTGGCTCATAGTGACCCTATAGGACAGGAGAACTGCCCCATAGGGTTTCCAAGGCTGTAATCTTCACAGGGAGCAGACTGTCACAACTGTTTCTCTCAGAGCGGCTGGTGTGTTCTAACCAGTTAACAGCTGAGTGCTTAACCACTATGGCACAAGATTACTAGAAAGTGCAAATTGCTTTTCTTATATTAATAGGCACAATTATGCTAGATGTCATCTTAAAATGCATCCGTCAGAGTCTTAAAATTTTACCCTCATTTTGCTGTTAAAAATTTGTTTTTCTGCTCTCTACACTGTTGTTCAGTATTCTTGAAATGGATAGTTGTAAGATATTTTGTAGAAGCTTTTTTTTTTGAGTCTTGCCTTATAATCGCAGACATTCTTTTTTTATTTCATAATTAACCTCAACTATTTAAAAGTATTTGAAGTACCTTAAATATTTATACATTTAATACATGTTCTCTTACTCCGAGAAAGAATTTAAGCCAGCTTCTGGGATTTGAAAATGGAGCAAAGAAACCAGTAAGGAGGAAGAACAAGGGTAGAGTCATATATTGGAGGCTGAAAAGAGACAAAAAATACATTGTTTATATCTTAGCCAGAAGGGAAAGCTAAATACTCATCTTCTAAACTATTAGCTGACTTGAAAAAATATCTTAATTACCTTCACAATTTGTAACATACACAAATCACACATAAAAAAATCCACTCAAAAAAATCAATTGCTTAAGAGAATCCTGATGATAAAAAAAAAATAAATAAAACCTCACTGCCATCGAGTTGGATCCGACTGACAGCACTCCTCCTTGGGTTTCTGAGGTGGTCTCACTACAGAAGTAGATTCCCAACCTTCCTTCCAAGGCATGGCTGGTAGGTTTGAACCGTCAGCCTCTGGTTAGCAGTCAAATGCCTTAGACGCTATGCCACCAGAGCTCCTTATCCTGATGATGAGACTATGTAAAGAAATTGACAGCCTTAGGAGTTACAACCAGTATCTGAAGGCTGTGCCCCTAAAGACTTTGCAAGGTTCCTGGGTGGTGCAAACAGTTAACACTCTGCTGGTAATTGAAAGATTGGCACTGAGGAAGAAACTGCCCTGGCTGGCTGTCTCTGTAAAGAGGACAACCGAGAAACCCTATGGAACAGTTCTATTCTAAAACACAAATTAGTGAGACAAAATCAACAGCAAAGGAAAGACTGTTAGCATAATGCCAAGTAGACTTCATGTCCAGAAAAGCCATTCTTGTGGCATCATGGACTTGCAATTCATACTTATTTATTTGTGATTTGGGTGAAAGTTCACAGAGCAAATTCATTTTCCGTACAACGGTTCATACACATTATGTTTCATGACTTTGATTGCAATCCCCATAATGTAACAGCTCTCTTCCCACGTCCTTTCCATGATTACCTTTTCCCTGTGTCCTCTTTTCCTATGCATTCCTGCCTTCTGAGCTGTCTCCCTGTGCAAATACTGTCTTTCTGGTCTTCCATGGTTGATCATTCTAAGGAGTGCACCTACCTGATGTAAATGTTCACCTTACAGACTGTCATTTGGCTGGAAGCTACAGGAGTGAGTTCAATTCCAGTCCCTAAGTGTGACTAGGGACCATAGTCTCAGAGGTTCTACCAGTATCTTGTCAGGCCAGTAAGCCTGGTCTTTTTTATTATTTTGAATTTTGTTCCACATTTTTCTCCCATTCTATCCAGGATCTCTTATTTTGATCCCTTTCCAAGCCAGGCACCATCTAGTTCTTCTGGTCTCAGGGTCATGTAGGCTTAACCCCTTCTCTTTGCCCATGAGCGATTAGTCACTATGAGTTGGAATTGACTCAATGGCAGTGAGTTTGGGCTTTTTTGTATATCCTTAACTAACCGAAGATGGTATAGTGCCTAAGGCATTTGACTGCTAACCAGAAGGCTGATAATTCAAACCCACCAGCCACTCCACGGAAGGAAGACTGGGCAATCTACTTGCATAAGTAAGGTTCACATGGTCCACCAGTCCCTTGGGCTAATTGTTTCCATGCATCTTTAGTTTTCTTCATTCTTCTTTGCTCTGGATAACAAGAGACAAATTGTTGCGTCTTAGGTGGCCATTGCAATTCATATTTGTGGACTGATAATTTTTATGGAAAAGTTATTAACCAACTGCATTTTAAAAATAAAATCCCTTGGACCTTTTTGCAAGCCTGTGGTTGTAACAGATAATAAAAGTTACAAAATCCAAGCAGTTTGAACCATAATTAATGCTAGTTAATCTCAGCTGAGCTTTCATTGCTGCTCAGAAAGCCTGCTGTGTCTTCCTGAATGGCTCTGTCCACACTCCTTGTCAACTATACCAGACCTTTTTCTTTTTTCCTAAAGCTCTCAGTCTTACCACCTTAACTCTACTGACCTCACCTGACTAACAAGTTATAGGCCATCAAACTGGCACCCCCTAGTTGTTATTTTGTGCTGTGGCATTGATTCCAACTCATAGCGACCTTGTGAGTTGGAACTGCCCCATGCGGTTTCCTAGGCTATCATCTTTACAGAAGCAGATTGCCACATCCTTCTTCCACAGAGCAGCTAGTGAGTTTGAATCTTTTTGTTAGTTGCTGAGCATGTAACAACTGTGCCACCAGGCCGCCTCTTTTCCTTTCTAGAGGCACATTTTTCCCTCCTCACAGCTACCTCTTCCACTTGTGCTTATCCCCTTCTACCTCTTGTGAATCTTGCTCCCTTTCCATTGGCCATTTTTTTCCTCTTTCAAAACAGCCAAATCTGAGAATGTTTCCCTGAACCCTACACACCACTTAATGATGTTCTAGCTCTTTCTCCATGCTGTCAGCCATCTTAAAAGAGTAGTTGTGTCCACCTGTATCTACCCTCTCTTTATAAAAATAAATGTCTTTTACCTCTTTTCTCGGCTGAAACTGCTTTCAGATGGCATCAATGGCCCAGTCACTGCATCTAAAAGTAACACATGCCCCTTTATCCTTTCACTCTAGGCACAGTTTACCACCTTCTCTCTTTGCTTGGCCTTAATAGCCTTGCTGTACCCTGGTTCTCTTGCCCTGCTCTGGGTAGTCTGACCACAAGTACTAAAACAATGTAAGAATGTCCTGCTCCAGGTAGCCTGACTGCAAGGACCAAACCCTAACCCCTTCTGTTCACCCATGAGCAATAAGTCACTATGAGTTGGAATCGGCTCAATGGCAGTGAGTTTGGGTTTTTTGGTATGTCCTTAACTAACCTAAGGTGGTGTAGTGCCTAAGGCATTTGATTGGTAACCAGAAAGCTGGTGGTCCAAACCCACCAGCCACTCTGTGGAAGGAAGGCTGGAGAATCTACTTCCATAAAGATATATCACCTTGGAAACCCAATGGGGGTCGCTATGAGTCAGAATCAACTCCATGGCAGTGAGTTTGTTTTTTTGGTTTTTAACTAACCTATATATGTCAGAACCTGAAAAACACATCCCTCAGTGGCCATGACACTACACCCTCCACTGTGTTTATGAGCCTAATGTATATAGTAAATGAGTTCCCGGAAATCCCATGAACAATTAATTGTAACTTCCCTATTCCATGCCCCATATCAGCCCTGAAATCCCCAACTTGAGGGAGCTTGATCTAAGACATGGTCTCTGAGCTCCTTGCTTGCCAGCCTGCAATAAAGCTTCCTTTCTTAGCACCTCAAAAATCTGGTGTCTCTTTATTGACCTGGGAGTCATACCAGGTAGGAATGCACCTGTCTGGTTTCACTCTTACCACAGCTGCTTTCTCTTCATTGGAATTCCAGTGCCTTACAGGCCATAAAAAGGAGCTCTGGTGGTGCAGTGCCTAAGCCATTTGACTGCTAACCAGAAGGTCAGTAGTTCAAACCCACCAGCTGCTCTGCGGAAGAAAGACGGGGCAATCTACTTCCGTAAAGATTTACTGCCTCAGAAACCCAATGGGGGTCGCTCTGAGTGAGAATTGACTTGACAACAGTGAGTGGTTTTTATAGGCTCTGAAAGGAGCCCTGGTGGTGCCGTGGTTAAGTCCTGGGCCTGAAAGACTGATTGCAGGTTTGAACCCACCAGCCGCTCCACCAGAGAACAATGTGGCAGTCTGCTTCCAGAAAGATTACAACCTTGGAAACCCTATGGAGTAGTTCTAATCTGCCTTACTGTGTCACCATGAGTTGGAACTGTCTGGGCGGCAACAGAACGGTTTATAGGCTCTCAATATGGGTGATGCCTAAAGTTTTGCTGCTAGCCTCTTTTGTATGCATTCCCTCCAAGACTCAACCCTTACCTATGTGCATAATCCTGCTCTGTATGTAACCCCTGCCTCTCAAATTGCATACATCCTTCAATATTTCCATTATCACCTCTTTCCCTCCCAAGTTCCTCGTTTCTCTTAATGACATCCCTGTTCTCCAGCCTTAGCAGGGTCAAGCAGGTAAAGCAAATGAGTAAGGCTGCTGGGTTTAAGTCAGTAGGGACGCAGGGGACCAGGTGACTTGGCAGACAAATTTAAACATTTTCAGGCCAAGCCAAACTTATCTGCAGTCTGCACCTTGTCCCTGAGCCAGGCAATTTGTAATGTTAGACTTCCAAATCATGTCAGCTCAGGTCTTGCCCACTCATCCCCTCCTCTCCAATCTTTCTGCCATTTCTTTCGTTAGGCCTTATTGTATTTTCCCCTAACAACCACAATCTATTTTTTAAACAAAAGTACTTCATGCAAAAGAGCCAAAGGATTAGAGTAAAAAGTAAGTCTCCCTCCCTCTTTTGTCTCCAGCTTTTCAGTTCTTCTTCTTCTTCTTTTTTTTTTATTAAAAATTTCATGTACATTTGGTTTCACTCCCCAATTACCATCCCCAACCCTAACCCAGTCTCCTCCCCTCCCTGCCCAGTAACCTCCTCCCCCCACCCCCCTCACCCTCATAGTTATGCACTCCTGTGTGTCCTGCATTTCCTCCATGTGAATGTTGCCCCTCTGATGCCCCGTGGTTGATTGATCCAAGGGATGTATCTCCATAGAGTATGTGGGTGTGTCACCCTGTGTTGAGTGGTCTGTGTGTACATCTTGTTTACTATTGGGCTGAGAGACAGCCCCTGGGAGTGAGTTTCATACCAGGCCCAAAATGTATCCCAGGGCCATAGTATTGAGGGTCCCACCAGACTCCATCCGACCAGTAATTCTGGTCATTATTGTGTTTTTGGATTTTGTTCCATATTTTTCTTCCCACTCTATCCAGGATCTCCAGTTTTGATGCTTTCCCGAGTGGTTGGCATTGGTAACTGGGCATCATCCAGTTCTCCTGGTCTCAAGGTCCATCGTGTCTTAGGGCTGATTGCTTCCAAATGCCCCTGGTTTTTTATACTCTTCTTCGCTTCCAACGATAGGAGACCATTACCTGCATCTTAGATGGCTCCTTGAAAGCTTTTAAGTCCCCAGTTGCAACTCAGCAATGTAGGTTGAGGAACAAGATTTTTATGTATTTTGTTGTGCCAATTGAGTCTGGTGTCCCCCAGTAATATGGTCCTGAGTCAGTAGATCCATTGCGTCTCTCAGTTCTTTTTGATATCTGTTCTTTTTGGAGGCAACCACTCTTTGCCTATTTCATTTTTTATCCTTCCAGGATAGTCTATTCATTTATAGATGTATGTGCAATATATCCTTTTATTCACCCATCCAAATAGAAGCGTACTATATATACTCTTCTCTATCTTACCTTTATCATTATACTTGGGGACATTTCCATATAGGTACATGTAGAATCATCTCATTCTTTTTAACTGCTGCTTAGTATTCTGTTAGGAGCTCTGGTGCCACAGAGCCTAAGGCATTTTGACTGCTAACCAGACAACTGGAGGTTCAAACCCATTCCTCAGAAGGAAGACTGGGCATATATGGAATGTGCCATACTTATTTAACCAGTCTCTAATTAATGGGCATTTAGGTTATTTCCAATCTTTAGCCATTAGAAGAATGCTGTAATGAATATCCTTACACATAAATTATTCAGCAGATGTGCAATATATCTGTAAGCAAAATACTTAGGAGTAGAATTGCTGGATCAATAGGCATGAACATTTACAACATTGATAGATATTATCAAATTGCCTGCCAAAGAGGCTTATTGATTTACACACTCCCCAGCAATGTCTGAGAATGCTATTTCTCTACATCCTTAGCAACTCAACGTGCTATCAAGTTTTTGGCTCTTGGCCAATCTGATAGTTACAAACTGCTGTCTTCCAGTAATAGGAATTGTAATGATCTTCTAACTGGTCTCTCCATTTCCCATTTCTAAACCATTCTGCATGTGGCTCCCAAGTTTGTTTTCCTAAAGCATTTCACTCTCAGTCTAAGACCTTCTGAGACTCCCGTTGCCTAATGGACTCCTGGCCTGGAAGTCAACTACTTCCACCATCTGTTCTCAGCCTACTGTTCTTACATGATCTTTCAGTGTTTCATCACACACATTTCATGCTCCAGCTAGTCTGAACTAATACCCATTAATCAAACACGCCATCAGTCAGGGACTGGCAGGAAACAGATGGCACACTCAAGATGGATAATTTAATGAACACTCAATAAAGGATCTATTTACAAAGCTGTGAGCAGAACTTTGGAAAAGCAGTAAGTGATGGTGTGATACCCATCATCACCCACAGGCCTGAAGGAACAAAACTCTTACCTGAAAGAGAGAGAGATCATCCTGATGGGATCTGTAGCCTTCAGGAGAGGAATGCAGCCAATCCATTGTGACCTGGCAGGGGAGAGCTACAGGAGCTAAAGCCCCTCACTCCCCTGTAATCTTCCATTGGTTGAACCCAATTAGAAACTGCAGGGCAAAGAACTCTATTGGTGTAGTCCCTATGGGGTTAGCTCCTAGGACACATGTTGTTGTTGTTGTTGTGTGCCATCGAGTCAGCCCTGACTCATAGCGACCCCTCCTTGGGTTTCCGAGGCAGTATCACTACGGAAGTAGGATTGCCCAACCTTCCTTCCGAGGAGTGACTGGTGGGTTTGAACCGCCAGCCTTCTGGTTAGCAGTCAAGTGCTTTAGCCACTATGCTACCTAGGACACATAGCAGGGTAGATTTTGGTAACAAATGGATCTAGAGGAGCAAGTGGAAGACAGTCTATTTCTGTTATATTTCCTGGCCTTTTCTCAAACAGGTTGAGGAGATATGGCACTAAGGAAAGACAGTTACTATGACATGATTTACAATGGGAGGTGGGACAGAGATGTGGAAGCCAGAAGAAGCTCAGTATCATAAAGAGCTCATCCATCAGACTGGATGGAATAAGGTGGACACAAACAAGTGATGGTGATAGTTTTTTGTTGGTTGATTTTCTCAAAAAAAAAAAAAAAAAAAAAGGCAACTGTAACCCAATGGGAAGAGCCACAGGTCAAAAGGTCAAAAGGTCCGAAGACTTACGTTCAAACTCAAGCTCCATCATTTATTAGCTATGTAACTTGAGCGAGTTGTTTAATCTGAATCCACCTCCAATTTTTATAACTAAATATATATTTATAACTAAATATATATTTATTTATATCTTTATGGCAAATGTCACCCTATCAGTCATCACAAAAACTTCTATTATTACCACTTTTGTTGTTGTTGTTGTTATGTGCCGTCGAGTCAAACCCGACTCATAGTGACCCCTCCTTGGGTTTCCGAGGCAGTATCACTACGGAAGTAGGATTGCCCAACCTTCCTTCCGAGGAGTGGCTGGTGGGTTTGAACCGCCAGCCGTCTGGTTAGCAGGCAAGTGTCTTAGCCACTATGCTACCAGGGCTCCCATTACCACTTAGGAACTGGGTTTAATCCAAAATAAATATTAATAGCAATGGCCAAGTTCACCTGAAAAACAGGTGGATTACCTGGTCAAATCCATCTTCTTTGCAATGCTTTTCCCTGCATCTGATAAAAGGAAGGGTGACTGATGCCCATAATGTCAGAGGAAAACACATACACATCCAAATTGGGAGAAAACATTGCTTCAAAAATGAAACATGATCTTTCAAGGCAGTAAGAGCAGAAAAGAAAAGCAGGTGAGGAGGAAGCTCAGGAAGATCCAGTGGCTGTCTCAAGGTCATAGGTTAATCTGTAAGGCTGCCTATTACAAACTCCAGACCATAGCCTTCCCCTAGCTGGAGGTAACAAAAGTCAAATACCCTCTCTCTACAGCACTTCCCTCCAAGAACAATAGGAACACACTTTCAGTGGCATTGTCAATAGCGAGCACTCCGCAGCAGTTGTGGCACGACACCAGGGCTACTGTCACGTTTGCATCATCCGATGAGCAATGACTAAATCTATGGTGAGAAGCAGGGTGAGGAGATATGGTACCATGGAAAGAGACTTGCTGGGAAATGAAGTGGGACATGGGCAGAGGTATGGAAGCCTGAAGAGGAAGCTCAATACAATGAGGAGCTGACTCATGAGGCTAGATGAAGTGAGCTGGACACTCACGAGGGATTATCGTATGATTCCATGTATTTGAATTTCAAGAACAGGCGAAACTAATCCAAAGTGATAAAAGTTAGAAAAATGACTGCCTTGGGGTGGATAGGGGTGCTATTTACCAACAGAAGTATGAAGAAAATGTCCTTGATCTGGGAGGTGATTGCAGATGTACACAAATGTGAAGATTTACTGAGTTGTGTAGGAGCTCTGGTGGCATAGTGCCTAAGGCATTTGACTGCTAACCAGAAGGCTGGCGGTTCAAACCCACCAGCCACTCCTCGAAAGGAAGGTTGGGCAATTTACTTCCCTAGTGATACCGCCTCGGGAACCCAAGGAGGGGTCGCTATGAGTCATATCCGGCTGGATGGCAGTGAGTTTGAATTGATGATAGTGAGTACTGAGCTGTGTATTTGAGATTTGTACAATTTATCGCACAAAAATTGTTCCACAAATAAAATGCAGTTTGTGTGTGGGCAGTGCATTAGCTGAGGTCAAGTTGTTGCATCCTCCCATAGGCACAATTAAAAAAAAATTATTTATTTTGTTGTTGAGTTGAGAATATGAGCAGCAAAACAATTCAACAGCTTCTAGATGTACAATTCAATGACATTGATCATATTCTTCCAGATTTGCAACCATTCTCACCTCCTTTTCTAAATTGTTCTTCCTCTATTAATGTAAACTTGCTGCCCCCTAAGGTCCCTATCTAATCTTTTGAGTTTCTGTTGTCAGTTTGATCCCATAGATAGTTCTTAAAAGAGCAGAATGCTCCAGGCAGACAAGACTTCAGAAGGTATTTTAATTTAAGGTGTAAAGATTATTTCAGGGGTTCATCTAGCCACAAGGCTCCAGAAAATCTGGATTACCTCATAATTTGAAATTCTTTTCTGCATTCCCCTCACCCCTTTTCATTTGTTTTTTAAAATTTTTATTGTGGTTTGGGTGAAAGTTTACAGAGCAAATTCATTTTCCATACAGCAGTTCATACACATCTTGTCTCATAGCATTGACTGCAATTCCTCACAATGCAACAGCTCTCTTCCTACTTTCTCCCCATAGTTACCCCGTCTCTGTACCCTTCCCTCCCATATACTCTGACCCCCCTTGCCAGCGGTCTCCTGTGCATACACTGCCCTTCTGTTCTTCCATGATTGATGGCTCTAAGGAGTATCTCTACCTGATGTAAATGTTCACCACATATGACTGTCTATTGTTTGGCTGGAAGTGACAGGAATGAGTTCAGTTCCAGACCTCAAGGGTAACTAGGGGCCATAGTCTCAGGGGTCTCATCAGGCTGTACCAGACCAGTAAACCTGATCATTTTTTTATGATTTTGAGTTTTGTTTCATGTTCTTCTGCTCCATTCAGGATCTCCTACATAGATCCCCTCTGAGTGGTTGACAGTGGTAGCCAGGCACCATCTAGTTCTTCTAGTCTCATGGTCATATAGGCTGAGGATCGCATAGTCTACCAGTCCCTTGGACTAATTGTTTTCGTATATCTTTGGTTTTCTTCATTCTTATTTACTCTGGACTAGGAGAAACCCATCGTTGTATCTAGATGGCCGCTAGCAAGCCTTTAAGATCCCAGTCGCTACTCACCAAAGTAGTATGTTATTTCACCCTTTTTGATCAAGATTCTTCTATAGAATCTTTGATCAAAACATTCAGTAATGATAGCTGGGAATCATCCAGTTTTTTGGTCTCCTCAAAGGAGGCAGTTGTTATGGAGACAATTATGCACCCATTCTATTTCCTCCTCCTATTCCTGACTCTTCTCTCTCTGTTGCTCCAGGCAAATAGAGACCAATTGTACCTTGGATGCCTGTTTGCAAGCTTTTAAGACCCAACAAACTACACAATGAAGCACTAAGCAGGTTATTAGGCCAATTAAGTGGGATGTCCCTTGAAAGCATGACCCTAAACCTCCAACGAAGGAACCAAATCCTGTGCAGTGTTCGTTGTACATAAGCAGCCTTGGCAGCTACTCTTTTCGTTGTCCCCGTTGTCAGTATATCTATCACACGACTTTTGCCAATTCAACTATTTTATAGATGTACAACTTATTGACAGCAATTACAATAATCAACTGTGCAACCCTACTCTTAATCACTGAGCTTTTTCCATTTCTGTAAACCAAAACCTAGTACTCCTTAAGCAATAATCTCACTGTTCTCCCTCCCTCCCACCCCTGACACCACTAATAAACTTTGGTTTCTCTATACATTGGCCTTTTCTTGTCTTTTTATATGAATGAAGTCATACAATATTTGTCCTTCTATTTCACTCTGCATTATGTCCTCAAGCTCCATCCATAGTATATAGCATGTCTCAGGACTTGATTTCTTCTGCTGGCTGAGTGGTGTTCTGTTGTATGTGCACCACATTTTGATTATCTGTTCATCTGTTGGACACTTAGACTGTTTCCACCTTTCGGATATTGTGAATAATGCTGCAATGAATATTGGCACACAATTCTCTGTTTGAGTCTCTCCTTTCAAGTCTTTTGGGTATAAACCTAAGAGTGGATTCGTTGGGTCACATGGTAGTTCTATTTTTCCCATTTTTGAGGAACTACCACACTGTTTTTCCCAACACCTGTACCATTTTGTATTTCCACCAGCAATGGAATAAGGCTTCCAATTTCCCCACATCCTTGCTAACATCTATTATTTCTGTTTTTTATCTTGAAAACCAAGTTCACTGCCATCAAGTTGATTCTGATTCATAGTGACCTCCATCGGGTTTCCATGGTTTTAAATCTTCACAGAAGCAGACTGTCTTATCTTTCTTCTGTGGAGTGGCTGGTGGGTTTGAACCACTGAATTTTTCGTTGGCAACCAAATGCCTTAACCACTACATCACCACAGCTCCTTTTTTCTTTGGTAGGCACAAGTTTTGAGGGATAGAAAAAAATTTGAAGACAGTAAAATGCATTGGCTAATTCAGTCAACCCCTGTTTGTTCAAGCCATCCATTTGTAGTATTTCTATTGGAGTGGCATTGTTGTTGTTGTTGTTGTTGTTTCCAAAGAAAGGTGATCCCACAGAATGTAGAAATTATAGAACAATATCACTAATATCACATGCAAGTAAGATATTACTGAAGATAATTCAGAAA
>NW_006921621.1:15842119-15881534 GCF_000298275.1 Orycteropus afer afer
GGGAGGCCTTCAACGAGATGGATTGATACAGTGGCTGCGATGATGGGCTCGAGTATAGCAGGGATTGTGGGGCTGGTGCAGGATCGGGCAGTGTTTCGTTCTGCTGTGCATGGGGTCGCTATGAGTCGGAAACGACTCGACGGCACTTAACAACAACAACAACAACAATTCAGTCAACATCCATGTGATGGCAACACTTCAGAACATATGACATCATGATTACCCACGGGGAATTCATATGCTTCTGAGTCAAGCGATGATTTCAGCAAAATTATTTCTTTTGAAAAGTTTCAGAAAAGATGAGCCGTGAATGGAAGAACTTTTCAGAGAAACCAAAGAGTGACCTCTACAGGAAAGAACAGGTAATGCTTCCAGTGACATTGTAGGAGTGTCAAAGATTCACACAGAAGTTAGCTGCAATGTTTGAGGAAGAGGGAAAGAAGGAAGGAGAAGAAACCATCTTTTTTCCAGTGTTGATTATTGAAAATCTTGGGAGAAAGGTATTCATGCACAGTATATTAGTAGTGGAAATTTCCAAGAAAGATGACTGGAATGCTGACTGACATGTTAAGGTCCTTGAACAATGGCAATCCTTATGGAGATTTACCAGGAAAGTTTCACTGAAGTCGTAGTTTAAGAAAACTTAGCAAAACCAGCCCAGGCACAAAACTTCCCAAAAAAGGAGCACTGACAATTGAGTTTTTGGACTCTGGTTTTACATACTTAATTTGTATTTGTCATAAACATCTGTTTCATTCTCATTTCTCTTTTTCCTTAATTTTTGTATTTTTTATTATATAAAATGTGTTTCTTGCAATGGAAACCCAATCTATAACATTTCATCTCTAGGAAATATGGATTAGACTTGAAATGGCTTGATTTGTGACTGACATTAAGTTGTTAAGTCCAGTAGCAACTATTTGCTTTGCCTGAGGAACTTATAATGAGGGAAGTGACCTGCCTTGCAAGACACTGCTGATTTTCCTCACAGTTACAGGCCTATAAGCATGGCACATGTGATTAATTTACTAAATTAAGACTGATTAAAATAGCAATAAAAAAAGTATTATTTTATTGTTGTTGTTGAGAATACACACAGCAAAACATACACCAGTTGAACAGTTTCCACATGTACAATTCAGTGGCATCGATTACATTCTGTGAGTTGTGCAACCATTCTCACCCTCCTTTTCTGAGTTGTTTCTCCCTCATTAACATAAGTCACTGCCCTCTAAGGTTCCTATATAATCTTTCGAGTCGCTGTTGTCAGTTTGATCCCATATACCAAACTTACTGCCTTTTAGTTGATTCTGACTCAGAGCAACCCTATATGACAGAATAGGATTGTCCCATTGGGTTTCCAAGGCTATAAATCTTTATGGAAGCAGACTGACACATCTCTCTCCCACAGAGCAACTGGTGGGTTGCAAACACTGACTTTTTAGTTAATAGTTGGATGCTTTAATTCCTGCACCTCCAAGGTGCCTCTTGATCCCATACAGATAATTCTTAAAAAGAGGACAATGCTCAAAGCAGACATTTTTACTGTTGTTGTTGTTGTTATGTGCCATTGAGTTGGATCTGACTCATAGCGACCCCCTCCTTGGGTTTCCGAGGCAGTATCACTACGGAAGTAGATTGCTCAACCTTCCTTCTGAGGAATAGCTGGTGGGTTTGAACCACCAGCCTTCTGGTTAGCAGTCAAGTGCCTTAGGCACTATGCTACCAGGGCTCCTACATTTTTACTAGTTAAGCTAAATTATTGTTTTAAGAAGACTTCAAGGAATAGTTTTGGTTTAAGATTTAAAGATTGTCTCAGAGCAATAGATTCAGGTATTCGTCTAGCCTCTATGGCTCTAGAAAGTCTGGATTCCATGATAATTTGAAATTCTGTTCTTCATTTCCTCCTTTTTGACTAGGATTCTTCTATAGAATCTTTGATCAAAATATTCAATAATGGTAACCATTGAGTTCTGATTTCATAAAACAGTAAATTTTCCTGGTGATGTATATTTCACCTCAATAATTTTGTTTTAAAAAGTTGATGACTTACAACAACAACTACACAAACTTGTTGGAGAGGATAAATAGTACATTAGATATATTTGAGGAGCTCTGGTGGTGCAGTGCCTAAGGCATTTGACTGCTAACCAGGAGGCTGGTGGTTCAAACCCACCAGGCACTCTTCAGAAGGAAGACTGGGCAATCTACTTCCGTAGAGATACCTCCTTCAAAACCCAAGGAAGGGTCGCTATGAGTCGAGAGTGACTTGACAGCAATGAGTTGGTTTTTTTTTTTTTTTTTTAAAGATATATTTGAGGAAAGAATTAACAAACTAGAATATATATCTACAAAAAATTACCCAAAATGTAGCACAGAGAGAAAAGAGATGAAAAAAGAGTTGAGAGATACATAGAATAGAGTGAAAGGTTATGTATCCAGAGCTTCATTACCACAGAGCTGGCCCAGCCACCAGAGCAGCACCTAGCCACATGAGCCTACTGAGCATGTGTACTTCCTGGAGTGGTCAGGGAAGGAAATTATCCACGTGATGGGTCATGCAGGCTGGGCGTGTAGCATAGTTAGAGAGGTTTTTCTCCATGTCCTCAGCTATGGTTCTAATGAGCAGCATGTGCAGCATTAAACTCACAGTCCATACAAGTGGACCTAGGTGGGTGGCGAGAGACTCCCGGCAGACAGACAGGCTGCTGGGAAAGACTGGCAGTAGGTAGGCTCCCATTGTGCCCAGGGAGATGGCAGTTGTGGAAGAATCTATATCCTTAGGACAGTTTCCAGAAGCCAGGGATATTGGCGAGTCCTGTGAGTGTTGCATTAGAGTCCTTCATCCACAATGCAAGTGGGGTGGACATGGAAGAGTCTTAGTCTTTACCAGGACAGTGTTTGAGCCAGGAGCACTGCTCACTTGTTGTATCTTGTCTGCTTCCTTTTGTAAGTAATAAAAGCTACTTTCTATGCAGCAATGTGTGTTGAGTACAAACGATTTACACCATTAAAGGACAGATACTAAGTTCAGAATAGTGGTTACCTTTGAAGAGGCTTCAAAGTAGTTTCATAATTACTGGTAACGTTTTATTTCTTATGCTGAGGAAGAGAATATGCATGTTCATTTGGTTATTATTATTTACTCTTTTATGTATGATATGTCTAACAGGAAAAGAAGAGTAGAGGGAAGTCAGAATGACATTCAAGGGAGAGAGAGTAAAGAGACAGTAGTCAGTTAGCTACTAATTAAAAAAGCCAACCTCAGCCTCATTCTTTCTTGGTTAAGATGTCTAGAGAGATGACCTCTTGGATCCTATTTTTTAAATTGCATAATTGTATTATTTTATTCCATTATTATAGATCATGTATGATTTCATTATTATAATAACATTAAAAGAACATCTAGGGAAGAAAAAGAAACCACCCCTAATTCCATTCTCCTGATTCTATTACATTTATGTAATAGATTTATAACATCTAGACTCATATCTATCGGTTCAAAGGAGGATAGGACCCAACTATTCCACATCTTCTGCCAGAAATGCATTCCTCCCCCTCAGTAGTGCTGGTTCCTCCTCATATCTATCCTCCCTTGCTTCATTGAAAGGTTTGGCCGACATTTCTGATGTATTCTCTTTCTTTTACTTTTCTGGGTAACTTAATATCCTCAAAGATTCTAATTGGAGAGAGGCAAAATCCCCTTTTCCATCCATTGACCAAACCCATTGTCATCAATTGAAGCAATTCCATTTTTTGCCATGAGAGGGCACCACAGACTTGCCATCGGCTCAGAGCTGTGGCAGCTTCTAATATGTATATGGGGTCATTTGAGGAAAAAGAGGCCCTTAGCTAATCATGTTATTCCTGTAGAGCTATTTTTATTCTAGTTTCTGTATCAAATCTTTCTTCCTCTTTTCCCTCAGACTTTCTCTGGGCCATATGCGTGTTCCTAAGAAATTCTCGGAGGTAGCAGCACACTCATCCACATCCCTTTTCTTTTAGGACAGTCTTACCTTCCAAAAGGAACTCTGGTAGTGTAATGCCTAAGGCATTTGACTGCTAACCAGAATGCTAGTGGTTCAAACCCACCATCCACTCCTTGGAAGGAAGGTTGGGCAATATGAGTCTGGGCAAGCCTCTGATAGTGACCCTCCACTGAAATATCTTTTTGTTGGGGAAAAAAAAAATCTGAAACTGAAGCATATTCTTTCCAATGTCTGCAATGGTGAAGAGTTGAAATCCTTCAATGGTCCAAAGCTGTTAGTAGATGTTTTGGTTACTTCGTGCTGTTTTAACAGAAGATATCACAAATGGGGTGGCTTTAACAAACAGGAGTTTATTCTCTTACAGTGTTGGAGGCTAGAAGTCTGAGTTCAAAGTGCCAGGCTCTAGGGGCTGGGTGAAAGCCCCTTGACCTTAGGTTTCAGCTCTGCCTCTTGCTTCCGGCCCTCTAAAGCTGGAGGCGTTCTTCACTCAGGCAGTTGCTGGCTGCTGAGGCTGACAAACCCAAGGTTGACAAGTAAAATGGCACAGTCCCAATATTACCAAACCACATGGCAGGCCATTGATTCAAGTCCATGAAGAGTCCTAAGATCAGCAGACAACATGGCAGGCTGCTGAGCAACGACTAGGCCACAGGCAGGATTCAAGCATGACACAAGCTACAGACTATCCCTAAATTTTTTCCTTATATACTGGAAACAGACCATATCCCTAAGGCAGCTCTTCAGTTGCTCACAATAGATCCCAGCATGGAGTTGATTACCAGACTCATCATGGATAATAACCACATTCAGCTGCCAGCCACTCAAAACCAGGCCTAGCCAAGATGACATATAACTTTACCACAGAAGTAAGCCTTGTCAATGAGAAGAGTGATCTACCTGGGTAATATTGATTTTGATCTAACATGTAGTATGACAATCAAATAACAAGACCCATTTATCCATACAACTCAGACCCTGGCCTTGGCGATCACTCCCAAATTAGAGTCTCAAATTGGGTTTAATGATGGAATAAGAGTTTTGTTTTCTAAAGTGACTATGTGCAAGGCAGCAAACTTATGTTTTATTGCTTTGTTCATACACCTCCTCTATCTGTGGAGAAATACTCCTTTGATTTTACTTAGTGTTCTAGAGATTCTAAAGAAGAACATGCCGGTGGTGGATTTCTGTGGGACCGATGTAAATAAGTGTGGAAAAGCAATTCCATGTTGGAGATTGACCCACTTGCTGTCTTGAGCTGAGGAGTGTCTTACTCTAAGCATGAAGCCGCCTGTGGTGCTACCTGTTACTGTTGAGTCAATTCCTACTTATAATACCACTGCTCCAGGGGGGTCCCTAGGCTGTAATCTTTTTTTTTTTTTTTAATGCATTTTATTGAAATACAATTTAGGTACAGTGAAATACATAAAACTAAAGTGACATGGGTCAATGCCTGTTTTTTTTTTTTTTTTTTTTGCATTGTTCCCTCCGCTCCCTTTTACCCCTAGTAACCAACAAAGAAAGTTTCCTTCCATATATAAACCTTCGTTTGACTTTTTACAGTAATGAACTAATACTATATTTGTCCTTCTGTGTTTGACTGACTTCACTCAGCATAATGTCCTCCAAGTTCATCCATGTTATGTGGTGTTTTGCAGATTCTACATTATTCTTTAGGGTTGCATAGTATTCCATTGTGTATATGTACCATAGTTTGGTTATCCATTATTCTGTTGATGGACACCTAGGTTGTTTCCATCTTTTTGCTATTGTAAATAGTGCTGCGATGAACGTGGGTGTGCATATATCTGTTCTTGTCCTGGCTCTCACTTCTTTAGTATGTATACCTAGTAATGGGATTTCTGGGTCAAAGGGTATTTCTAATTCCAGCTTTTTAAGGAGTTAGCATACTGCTTTCCATGGTGGTTGTATCATTTTACAGTCCCACCAGCAGTGTATGAGAGTCCCATCTCTCCACATCCTCGCAAATATAGTATTAGTTCATTACTGTAAAATTTGTTATTTTCTGTCTTGAACTTTGTCATTAGTGCTGGGTGAGATGATATCTCATTGTTGTTTTGATTTGCATCTCTCTGATGGCTAATGATCATGAGTATTTCTTCATATATTTTCTGGCCACCTGAATATCCTCTTTGGTGAAGTGTCCATTCATGTCTTCTGCCTACTTCTGAATTGGATTGTTAATCTTTTTTGCTGTTGTTCCACATTGTAGAACAGTCCATTCTATTTTGTAGTTGTGTGGACTTCCCTACCATTTAGAAGTTTGGTAACTACACAAGTTTTACCTTCTTTTTGGTTTGTAGTTGTTCTTACTTGTCAATCGATGTCTCTGGTTCCCTGTTTACAATCTTGTAGGCTTATTTACTTTGGATACTTCTAGAGCTGGGTTGGTTTCTGGTTTATGTCATCATGTGTGTGATGTCTGTTGTGGTTTGCTGTTGTAGGTTCTCTGTTCAAAGGACTCCCTTTAGCATCTCTTGTAAGGTTCGTCTGATTTTAACAAATTCCCTTAATTTCTGCTTATCTGGAAATGTCCTAATTTCACCATCATATTTGAGGGACAGTTTTGCTGGGTACATAATTCTTGGTTGGAAATTTTTCTCTTTCAGGGTTATATATATATATCATCCTATTGTCTTCTTGCCTGCATGGCTTCTGCAGAGAAATCTGAAAGTCTTATCAGTTGTGCCTTGTAGGTAACTTTTCATTTTTCCCATGCTGCTTTCTGGATTCTTTCTTTGTCTTTGATTTTGATAAGTTTGATGATTATATGTCTTGGTGATTTTCTTTTGAGGTCTATCTTGTTTGGGGTTCATTGGACTTCTTGAATGGATATATTCTCATCTTTCATCATACCAGGAAAATTCTCTTCCAACAAATCTTCAACATTTTTTTTTCTGTGGTTTTATTTGTCTCTTCCTGTACTGGAATTCCAATTATACCTGGATTATTCCTTTTGATGGTATCCCACATGAACCTTAGGCTTTCTTCATTTTGTTTTGATCTTGTTCTGATTGATCCCTTTCCAAAGATGTATCGAGGTATTTGCCTTCAATCTCACTAATTCCGTCTTCCATTGATTCAGTTCTACTTCTTTGCCTGTTAAATGTCTTATCTATTTCTGAAAATTTAATATTAATTTTCTGGATTTCTGTCTGTAGATTTTGTATAATTTCTAATTTTTCCTTTATTTTGTCATTTTGTTCTTGTATCGTCTTTTGAAATTATTGTAGGGTTTTCTCTGTGTTTTCCTCAGTTTTGTCAGTGTTTCCCTTGATCTGTCTCTCAATTCATTAAAAGTACCTAAATATAATTCTTTTGAATTCCTTATCAGGGAGTTCCAAAGCTGTGTCTTCCTCAGTGATGTGTTTTGGGTCTGTCCCTGGTCCCCTGTTTCTCCTGCTTTATCTTGCTTCTTTGTGTGGACTGCAATGCTCTGTTGTCTCTGAGGCATTGTGACATTTTTGTGTTTACATTTTATTGGTGATTGTATGTTGGAGTGACTTGACCATAATTTTCATTTTCTTTGCTTTGTTTGTATGTTGTCTACATAAGCAGGGTACTGTGCTGTGCTCCTCTTTTCGCCAGTTGGCAGCCTTATACACTCACCACCTGTCTTCTTTCCCGTTGTCAGCCTCTTGTGTTTCCCTGCCATCCTTGGCAAACAGAGCCTATTCTTAGCTGTTTTCATTCAGGTTTTTCCACTAGTTGGTACCTAATCCACTTCTGCATACTTCCTTTGAAAGCTCAGGGCTCCAGGATTATATTCTGTATCTCTGTCAATTTGTTTCTCTTTTCTTTGTCAAAGAGGGTCTGTGTAGCTTGTCTGCCTATTCCGCCATCTTACCTTGAGTTTCCTAGGCTATAATATTGATGGAAGCAGACTGCTGCATCTTTCTTCATGGAGCAGCTAGTGCTTTCAAACTGCCAGCCTTCAGGTCAGCAGCCAAAGGCTTAACTGCTACGCCACCAGCGCTGCTCTCTTTGGTACTAGGTGGATGTGAATTTGACAAGGTTGATTTATCCTTAAAGCTTATGCTTATTCACAGGTTGTTCTGAGAAATGGAATTGCTGGATCATTGGGAATGTGCATTTAAATTTTAATAAAGAGAGTGAAATTAACCTCCCAAAAGGCTACCAAAAGTTACAGTCCCACTGTTTTCACCATCTTCGTTTACACTCTGTGGTGACAGAATTTTGACATGTGTTCAGTCTGAAGGATCCAGTTTGGTCTTTTATTATCGTTTTAATTTGCCTTTCCCGAATGCTGCTAAGATTAAGCATCTTTTCCTGTAGGGGAAACACTGTGCATACCCACAGATGGCAAAGGTCCTTATCAGACTGCCTCTTTCTGAACGTTGTTTCTGTGGGCATGCAGGCTGTAAGCCAGGCCTTGACACAGCCCTGAGAAAGTTACAAAGAAGCCTGGGCCCAGAGCTCTACCTCCTGGAACACTGGGCGTGGTATAGGAGTGAGAGTCAAAAGTCATGTAAGCCTGGCAGGGTGCCTCTTTTGTGTACTTCTATAAAAACTGACTGTAGCTTTAAGGCAGTACTTTTTTTTTTTTCTCTCTCTCTCCTCTCCATCCTTCCTGCTGCCCCTGGACTCCCTGTAAGTAAGTCCTAATAAATCTGTGTCGCAGAGAATGGCTCCAGGTCATTTCTTCGGTCTCTTGGCCCTTAGTGTGAGTGTTGCCCTGAACTCGTTGGGATCATTCTTCTCTCTTTACATTTTCTTATTGTTTGCACTTTCTGCATTACCGTATTACGAATTACCTGTTCCTGGCGGTTCAAACCCATCAGCCACTCCTCGGAAGGAAGGTTGGGCAATCCTACTTCCGTAGTGATACTGCCTCGGAAACCCAAGGAGGGGTCGCTATGAGTCAGGGCTGACTCGACGGCACATAACAACAACAACAACAACATTCTTTACTTAGGAGCTCTGGTAGGGTAGTGCCTAAGGCATTTGACTGCTAACCAGAAGGCTGGCAGTTCAAACCCACCAGCCACTCCTCAGAAGGAAGGTTGGGCAATCTCCTTTCATAGTGTTACCACCTCAGAAACTCAAGGAGGGGTCACTATGAGTTGGGACTGACTCGACAGCAATGAGTAATAAGGAGTCTAGGTGGTATAGTATTTAAAATGCCTGGCTACTAACTGAAAGGTCAGTAGTTTGAACCCACCAGCCGCTCTGCAAGAGAAAGATGTGCAGGTAGAGACACTCCTTAGAACGATGAGTCATGAGAGAACAGAAGGGCAGTGTTTGCACAGGGAGATAGCTCAGGTGGCAGGAATGCATAGGAAAGAAGAACACGGGAAGAGGTAACTGCAGGGAGGAAGTGGAAGAGAGCTGTTACATTGTGGGGAATTGCAGTCAATGTCATGAAACAAAATGTGTATGAACTGTTGTATGGGAAATGGATACACTCTGTAAACTTTTATATCACAATAAAATTTTTTTTAAAAAAGGAGAAATATGAGGCAGTCTGCTTCTGTATCGGTTACAGCCTCAGAAACTATGAGGCAGTTCTACTCTGTCCTATAGGGTTGGAATTGACTTGATGGCAATGAATGTGCCCTGTAACGAGTCCCTGGGCTCAAATAGTTAAGTGCTCAACTACTAGCTGAAAGGTTGGCAGTTCAAACCCACTCAAAGGTGCCTTGGAAGACAGGCCTAGCAATTTGCTTCCAGAAGGCCTTGAAAACTATGGAGCAGTTCTACTCTGCATACAGGGGTCACCATGAGTCAGAATCTACTGCACAGCAACTAAGAACAACAGCAGTGTGCCCGTAATGGGAGGTGTGTGTAAGAGAGAGTTGTGGGCAAGACAGACCCTTCTGAAGGAGCTAACCCTGGAAACCTGCTTTCGGGGAGACACATGATCTGAGCTAGACCTCCAGATAAAGCCTTTCTTGTGACCGGTCTTGCTCTTTTTGCTCCTGACTCTCCAAGCTGAATCCAGAGCTTTCTGCTCAGTGTGTACGTGGAGGCTCCTTGTGGCCATCTTGTGAGTCTGGCTAGGCTTTATCTAATGGGATGAATCTGGCTAAAGAGATTAGCAAAATGTCTTGTGGATCCCACTTTTAATCTGCAGTGTTTAGCTGTCCCTTGTTGGCTGGGAAAGGAGCTGCAGAAAAGACGCTGAGGACTGGCCCCTCCATGAGCTGTGACTCTGAGGGCCCTGCTGCCACGCCTGGGTTAACAGGGGTCTCAAGCTAGGGGCGCCTCAACATGGGCAGCCCCTGGAACAGCTCCCTGCAGCCGCCTGCACCCTTCCCAAGGCCCTGAGTCGTCAACCCCTGAGCTCATTAAGGTCAGGAGTGTGAGTTTGGTTGTGGGAGGCTTCCAGGACTGTACCCTGCAAGCATGGTGCTGCTGAAAGTCAAATTCGACCAGAAGAAGCGGGTCAAATTGGCCCAAGGGCTATGGCTCATGAACTGGCTGTCCGTGCTGGCTGGCATCATCATCTTCAGCCTTGGGCTGTTCCTGAAGATTGAGCTCCGGAAGAGGAGTGACGTGATGAATAATTCAGAGAGCCATTTTGTACCCAACTCGTTGATAGGGATGGGCATGCTGTCCTGTGTCTTCAATTCTCTGGCTGGTAAGATCTGTTATGATGCCCTGGACCCTACCAAGTATGCTAAGTGGAAGCCCTGGCTGAAGCCTTACCTGGCCATCTGTGTCCTCTTCAACATTGCCCTCTTCCTCGTGTCCCTCTGCTGCTTTCTGATGCGGGGCTCACTGGAGAGCACCCTGGCCTACGGGCTCAAGAACGGCATGAAATACTACCGGGACACAGACACCCCTGGCAGGTGCTTCATGAAGAAGACAATCGACATGCTGCAGATTGAGTTCAAGTGCTGTGGCAACAATGGCTTTCGGGACTGGTTTGAGATTCAGTGGATCAGCAACCGCTACCTGGACTTTTCCTCCAAAGAAGTCAAAGAGTGAGTGGCTTCCAGCCCTGGGGTCAGAACTCCATGGGAACACAGAGGCCCAGGCCTCTGACCCACCCATATCCAGGGTCTTTTCCTCCCCATTGGGTTTTTGTGTACTACTTACTACTGCATATGTGAGGATGTATTAGGTTGAAGAAGGAGCCCTGGTGGTACAGTGGTTTAGTGCTTGGATGCTAACCACAAGGTTGAGGTAGGAACCTATCATCTGCTCCATAGGAGAGAAAAGACTTGGCAATCTGTTCTCATAAAGATTACGGCCTAGAATACCCTACAGGAAAATTCTTCTCTGTCCTCTAGGGTCTCAGTGAATGGGAACGATGGCAGAAAACAACAGCAAAGTTAAGTTGAACCATATGAAATCACCAATAGTCTACAATTTTTAACCTACAAAAATGGCAGCTTCCCATGGTTGGGCTTAATACTGGTTAAGGTGGGAGGAAGGTAGCAAGTAATATAAATTGCTTGGATAGGAGTCCCAAGGCAGGAAGACCTGGACAGGAATGTGTGTCTGTGTTATGAAGTCGGGATAGGATAATTCCAAAGTCATATACACTGAGACCTTCTTTGGCTTCATGTCTCGTTCGCTCAGAGTAGATCGATTCAGTCCCAGAAGCTTCAGTTTCCCAGTTAATCCCCTTGTTTTTCAGTCTTTCGGCCCTGAACACTCACTCCCAAGATGTTTGTCCCTGCACATGGCAGGAAGAGCAGGGACTAATCAGGAGATCTAGGCTGTAGCTGTTACTTAGCTATTTGACCTTGGGCAAGTCCCTCTGGTCCTTCCTTTGTTACTGTTGTCATTGTGTGCTGTGCAGTCGATTCTGCCCTAGTGACCCAACAGGACAGAGTAGAACTGCCCCATAGGGTTTCTGAGGTTGCAGTCTTTTTAGGAACAGATTGCCTTTCTTTGCTCATCTATTAAACAATGACGCTGGAATAGGTGATCTTGTAGGTCACCTTCTAGCTCCATTCAGAGCCTTGCACTGTGTGCCTCCTCACATTTATTTATTAAATCACGGTGGCGCAGCACCATGAAGTGCTTCTAAAGTGTTCTTGGCATATGTAAGAATCAAATGCTGAGACTGGATGTAAGGAAGTGTCAGTAAGAAAGGAGACTCTCACCTTCCTGTTAGAGGTAACAGCATGATTGCTTTTGTTCCCACTGGACCACCATTATGAGTCCTGGGTCATGTTCTAGGGAAGGACAGCCTCTCCCCCTCATCTCATCTCTCTGTCCAACTCTACCCAGGCCCAGACTGAAGCTTGCGGTTCGGCTGTTCGTCTCAGAGTGTTTCTTCCTTTGACTAAAGTTAGCAAATCTAAGGAATACTTGAACTCGGGACCTTGGGCACCAGCAGCAGGGTATGCTTGAAGCCCAGACAACATTAATGAACCCCAGGTGGCTAGCTTAGCTGCACCTCAAATGGAAGGGAATTCAGATTCTAGGTCACTACTTGGGATTTTGTTTGTTCTCTGTGGATGGGGATTACTGCTACAAATCCCTATTTGAGGGGAGGAGTGTAAACCGCTCTGACCTTCCTAGATGACAGGCCCACAGGGACAGCTCAAGATGGGCTGCCCCCCAGGAGTGATGTGAATTCTTGAGGTGGGGTGAGGGGCAGAGACTCATGGTAGAAGCATCCTTTGTGAGCAGAAGAGAAAGAACTTTTTAATCTTTTCCTCTGCCATTTTCCTTGATGGTCTTCTAAATAGAGTCAGTCCTCAGAGAGACTTACAAAAACTCCTTATAATCTCCCAAACCCTCTTTGTCCCAGAACAGAGAGGTTCTTCAGGTTTCTTCACTCCCAAAGGTCAGTTTATCTAGATTTGCAGGTAAATATGTAGCTTGCTTAAGACTACCTCAATGTCCTTTATCAACTTGTTTCCTAACCTAACTCCACTGACTTGGAAAAAAAAGTTTCTCTGTTGGGACAACTCTGGTGGCGTAGTGCCTAAGATATTTGACTGCTAGCCAGAAGGCTGGCAGTTCAAACCAACCAGCGACTCCTCAGAAGGAAGATGGGGCAATCTACTTCCATAGAGATACTGCCTCAGAAACCCAAGGAGGGGTCACTATGAGTTGGAACTGACTCGATGGCAGTGAGTTTGGTTCTTGGTTTTTGGTAAGGGACAACAAGAAGAGAAACAAAAACAGGAAAGAAAATTCAAGATAGATTCTCAAACCCACTGCTAGCGAGTTGATCCCCACTCAGTGACCTTTAGGACAGGGTAGAACTGCCCCATAGGGTTTCCAAGACTGTAAGTCTTTACAGAAGCAGACTGGCTGGTGAGTTCAAACCACTGACCTTTTAATTAGCAGCCAAATTCTTTAACCACTACACCACCAGAGCTCCTGATTCTTACCCTAAACTGATCAAATGCTTTAATTTTCTACATCTCAGTCTAGTCTTGCTGACATTCACATAACAGCATAGTGTAACCATAGTACAAATACAATTGAGTCCTTCATCTTATGACTTAATAGTATAACATTCACCTAATGTTCAAGCTGATCATTTGTAATGGTTGCATAATAGTCCAATGAGCTCTGGTGGCACAACGGTTAAGTGCTCAGCTACTAACTGGAAGCCTGGAGGTTCAAACTCACCAGCAGCTCTGCAGGAGAAGAGACTGGGCAATCTGCTCCCATAAAGATCACAGCCTAGAAAACCCCATGCGGCAGTTTTACTCTGTCCTTTAGGGTCACCAAGTTGGGCAATCCTACTTCCGTAGTGATACTGCCTCGGAAACCCAAGGAGGGGTCGCTATGAGTCGGGGCCGACTCGACAGCAAATAACAACAACAACAACATTAGGGTCACCAAGACATTCTGGTGGCACAATGGTTAGGGCATTTGGCTGCTAACCAAAAGTTGGCGGTTCAAACCCACCAGCTGCTCTGAGGGAGAAAGATAAGGCATTCTGCTACTGTAAAAACTTACAGCCTTGGAAACCTCATGGGGATCACTTCCAAAAAAACCCAAACTCACTGCCATTGAGTTGAATCCAACTCATAGCGACCCCCTTTGGGTTTCTGAGGCTGTAAATCTTTACGGAAGTAGATCACCCCATCTTCCTTCCGCAGAGCAGCTGGTGGGTTTGAACCCAAGACTCAGTGGCAGTGGGTTTGGTTTTGGTTTTACAGAATTACTGGGAGTCAGAATGGACTTGTTGGCCCCTGACAACAATAATATTCCACTGAATGACCATTTCAATATACACTTAGCCCCGTCCCTTAGGAAACCTTGTAGGTTGTTGTTGTTGTTGTTATGTGCCGTCGAGTCAAACCCGACTCATAGCGACCCCTCCTTGGGTTTCCAAGGCAGTATCACTATAGAAGTAGGATTGCCCAACCTTCCTTCCGAGGAGTGGCTGGTGGGTTTGAACCATCAGCCGTCTGGTTAGCAGGCAAGTGTCTTAGCCACTATGCTACCAGAGCTCCCAGGTTGTTCTTACTTACCTTTATTATAAGTAACCCTGGAGTTGACATCTTTGGGACTTTTGCCTTTCTCCCTCTCTGTGCACCCCTTTCCAGGTTTTATTTCCCTAGGCTAAATTTCTAGGAAGAAAATGTGTGTTTTCTTTAACTTTCCACAAAGCTGGTCTCAAGACACAATTTACAGAACTAAAATGCCTTTCTCTTTTCCAAAACCTCCAGGGGCCTTACTGGCTTGGTGTCTCCTACACTGCCAAGTGCTACAGCCTGAGAGGGCTGCTCTGGGGCCACCTTCACAAAGACAGGACCCCAACATTGTTTCCCAAAACTTTTAAATCAGTGGTCTGTGGACAGTACCCATGAGGGAAGCGAGGCTTGGGGGTGTGTCCAGAAAGCATCCTGGAGGTAGTTCGCTCTGCCTGAGGGGCAGTGCCTGGCACAGCCCTTTTGGGTTTGTAGAGACAATGAGCAAATGAATTGAATGACAGAATGTAGCTTGGCACTTTACCCCACACAGGGACACTGATTTTTTTTTTCTTTTTCAGGAAGTTTCTATCTTGGCTGCTTAATTTAGGAGTATTAGTAAGTGTATGTGACAAAGCTGGGTCACAAAAATCTTCCTCTGAAAAATACAAAGTCTCTTTAGTTTTGTGAACTCACAGGCATTTCTCTCCTTCAGGATTTTGTCGCAGCAGAGTCAGGGCTAGCACACCGAGGTGTCAGATGGCAGTGTAGCTGGGCTTAGGGCCAGCCGGGGCACAGGGGAAAGAGAAGGCTGCCTATCATTTACTAACAAACAAATAAACCCAGCTAGTAGCTGCCTTGGAATTGACTTTGACTCTTGGTGACACTGTGTTTGTCTATAGAGTTTTCAGTGGCTGATTTTTGGGAAGTTGATTGTCAGCCCTTTTTTCTGAGGTCCCTCTGGGTGGACTCAGACCTGCAATCTTTTGGTTAGCGGTTATGTGTGTTAACTGTCTGCCTATGCAGTGACTTCTATCATTCACCACCAAGTTCTTTTAAAAAAGAATCCTTTTCCCCTTCCTTTTTTCCTTACTTCTCCCACCAAATTTGAAGGACTTGGTAAAAAGGCTGGGGTGAGCTCCATACCCCTCCTGGACCCCAGGACTGTGGGTAGTGAGCCTGGAGCCATGAGCCGGCCAGAGGATGTAAAGTCCAGAGAAGGTGCCCACAATCCTCAAGGGATGCTGGTACCGGTGTGGGCAGGATTCTGGCACTCACAGCTGTGCCCCTAGGACATCTCCGCCCAGAGGGTTTCCCTGAGGTATTCTTACATGAAGGGTGGAACACAGTGCTTTTGTTGACTAGGAAGTAAGTCGAGGTCCTCACCCTCTAGCATTTCCAGTGCAGTTCCTGAGAGGAGGGGCTGCCTTCCCTCACATGCCTGTCCCAGGATGCCCCTCCCTTCTTGGGTGTCCTAGGAAAGGTTGAGATTTGTAGCCTGGGAAACATTCCTTGATATAAGTACCTAGCTCACCACCTAAGGAGATCTCCTCCGCCTAGCTTTGTCTTAAGAGGGTGAGTGGGACCTTAATCCGTGACTGGAACAAGGGCAAGCACTGAGTAAACAAGCTGATGCTTCTGGGGTGAGGCTGGTTCCAAAGATATGAAACCTCAAGAAGTCCCAGGCTGGGGGCTCAGGCAGCCCCCACCTCCACCAAGTCAGGCCTTCTTCTTCCAGGCTAACCCAGGCCCTTTCCTCAGGGTGCCCCAGTCTGAGGGGGAAACACAACCCTGCCCTCAGGGAGCCCCAGTCTGAGACACGGCCCTGCCCTGTGGAGACTGACAGGGCAGCTTGTCCACTGGGGGTCAGAGAGGTGAGGTGAGGAGATGGTTGCTGTTTAGGAGGCCAGCCTGCAGATTGAGAGCAGCTCAGAACTTCTGCTGGCCTCAATCCACATGACTGCAGGTGTAATATGTATGAGGCAAGTCTGCAGGCTTTAGCCCAATTTAGGGACACCTGGAGGTACATAAGGAGAAGTGATGGTAGCCAGAAAAGGGCTGCTGAGAGAGAGGAGGGAAGTCACACTTTCCTAGGAAGATTAACTAGAAAAAGCCAACAGGTAGGAAGGACATGAGGGGGGTGCTTAGAAGGAATGAGTGGGCAACTTCTGTGGGCTGGGTTCTGTATGGTTTTGGGTGAGGCCCAGTCAGCTTTAGGCCTCACTTCCTCCTCTGTACAAAAATCTGGTGGTTTTTGAGTGAGATCTCATCTAGCTCTGACAGTGGATGGTTCTAAGCAGGGAGGAGTCACTATGTTCTAAGGGCCAATCTGACTTCCCCAAGACCCCGGAGAGGCAGATGTGGTCATCCTTGCCCCCCACAGCTCACAGAAGTTAAGTTCCTCAGCTCACAAATGCAGATCTGGGACTCAATGTCTGCTCTCTGCTATACCCATCCTCTGCAAGGGGATGTATGTAGCAAATGGGTCACTTGTGCTGGTGAGAAAGGGCTCAAGGGACAGTGCATAAGCCAAGAAGAGGGTCAGACAGTTCTGAGTTTGGAGATACCCAGCTTTGAGGAGGGGGTGTTGGGCTTAGTTGTAGAGTGGGAAGGAACATTCTAGAGAGTGTGGTCTACTCAGCTGTGCCATCACATGGGGAACAGGACCCCAAGCTGATGATCCCTCCAACACCCTCCAGAAATCCCCCCGCCAGCACTTACCCAGAGCTCCACCTCTCCAGGCCTTGGGCTAGGAGCTGCAGAGGGAGAGCTGAGTGGGCTTGTCAGGACGGCCACACTGGTCACTCCTGCCACCAGCCCATGTTTAATAGCATCCCATGTGCTGGGCAGAGAGCTCTGTGGTGGGACACAGGGACAACATTAGACATAATATTAGACACATTCCTTGCTTCTACTGATGATTCATTTTCACAGTTCTAATGATGTTGTCTGTCATATGATCTGTCCTGTTTTCACAACTGGATTGTGAGCTCCCTGAGGGCACACAGAGGCCAAGTGTGGGTTCTTCTCAGCAACAAGAGTCAGCCTTTGTCCATGGCCAAGCACATGAACCGTTTTTTTCCATCCAGGGACTCTGAGTAATAATAATAGTTCATGTTTATTGCACACTGTGGTAGTTGAGGATATGTGTCTACCTGGTTTTGAGTGGCTGGGCAGCTGGATGTAGTTATTCTCCATGATAATACTGGAAATCAACTCCATGGTGGAATCTACTAGAGCAGCTGAGTAGCTGCCTTAGGGATGTGTTTTGCTTCCAGTATATAAAGAAACGTTTTGAGAAAGGTCTCTGGCTTTTTGGCACACTTGAACCCTATATGTAGCTGAGTCATCATTCAGCATCCTGTCATGGTTGCCTGCCGAGCTTGGGCCTGTTTCTGAACTTGAACTAGTGGCCTACATGTTGTTTGATAATTTTGGGACTGTGCCATCTCACTTGTCGACCTTGGGTTTGTCAGTCTCAGCAGCCAGCAGCTGTTGGAGTTAAGAGAAGCCTTAACTTCATTGTGCTGGGGCCAGGGGGCAGAGCTGAAGCCCAAGGTCAAGGGGCTTTCACCCAGCCCCTAGAGCTGGCACTTTGAACTCAGACTTCTAGCCTCCTAAACTGTAAGGGAATAAATCCCTCTTTATTGAAGTCATCCACTTGTGGTATTTACGTTAGAGCAGCACTAGAGAACCAAAACACATACCTACTACACAAGGTACTCTCCTAAGTCTTTTTACACATACCATTTCACCAACTCTTCAGGTCAACTCCATTTTACATATAAGGAAGCTGAGGCCTGGAGAGGTTAAGGAATTAGTCCAGAGGGTCAGAGCTGGTGTGTGGTAGAGTCAGAACCAAACCTGATGGTCCTGCCCTCTTCATCATTCTGCCCACCCACACCACCCCGGGCCACCTATCCTCTGGGCACTGGGGTCCTGTCCACTAAACAGAGATCAGAGGCTGCAGGGTGTGTGCAAACAGTGTCACCATAACCCAGGTAAGGGTTGTTGCAGAAGGAGGCCACCATGTACAGCCTTCTTGGAGTCTTAAGCACACTGGAGATCAACAGACTGTTGACTTCAGAACATAATCGCAGAACACGAACCAGAAATGACTCTGAAACATAAAAGGTGCTCAACCTCACTTGTAATCAGAGAAATGAAAATGAACACAACATGGCAGTATTATTTGTCATCTGCCAGGTTGGCAAAGATTAAAAGTTGGGCAGCACACTGTATGGGAATGCCCATCAGGAACAGGATTTCTCAGGCAGAGTGGTGGGGGTGCCATCATACAACCCCCAGGGGGAGAAATCTGACAGAAATCTGGCAAGATCACAGATGAACCATGATCCAATGCAAGGATGGTTCTACTAGAAATTTACCCTCTAGATATATTCATTCATCTGCATAATGATCCATGTACCATGCTAGAATGAATAGGAAATTGGGGGGAAAAAACCACAACATGTCTGTCATTGATTAGTGCCACAGCCCATCCACACAATGGGAGGATCACGTAGCTCATAGAGAAAACGAGGATGCTACCCATGGACAGAAATGGAAAAAACCTCCGAGACATTGCTAAGGGAAAAAAGAGAGGTTCAAGACCAAACACACATAATGTTACCACCTGGGTTAAACAAACAGCAAACACAGCCTGGAAGAATGAGAACACTTGTCTGTGCCGGCTGAGCTGGCCACAGTGGTTTGCCCCCAGTGAGGGGACCTGAGGGACAGGAATGTTGTTGTTGTTGTTGTTATGTGCCATCGAGTCAACCTTGACTCATAGTGACCCCTCCTTGGGTTTCCAAGGTGGTATCCCTACAGAAGTAGATTGCCCAACCTTCCTTCCGAGGAGTGGCTGGTGGATTTGAACCGCCAGCCTTCTGGTTAGCAGTAAAGTGCCTTGAGAAGATGACGTTTTTCGGATTCAAGAGATTTTATTTAGATGCTAAACACTGACATGTTTTTGAAGAGTATAATTACCATTTCAATTAGCATTGCAGAAAATAATTTTCACTTTAAACTGCATGCTTTCTCTTCCTATAGTGTAAAAGTTGTGATGATGTATTGCACTGTTCATGTGAAACTTAAAAAACAAAACAAAACACTTCAGTCAAGATGACGAGCACACAGTGAAGGGCACAGATCTGCAGTGTGCAGCTCGATAGCTGTTTTACAAACAAAGGTGCCCATAGTACCCTGCTCAGGTCAGAAGAGAACACAGCCAGCCCGCTGGGTGGGGAAGGAGACTTTCCTGAGAGTTCTCACCCGTGTGACATATGATGTGCTGTAAACATAGAAGCAGAAAAATATGAAAGTCATGCTGAGGGCCTTGCCATTCTCTCTGAGTCCCCCTGTTGTGCCTGGATAGCCAAGGGTGCAGGCCACAGCTGCAGGTGAGCACGGAGCTTCCACCTGGCCGGCAGCAGCGGAGTTCACCATGGGAGGTGAGCACCCAGAGGTCAAGAACTGTGCCTCCCTTGCATCTCCATCCTCAACCAGTTGCTGTGGAGTTGACTCCAACTCATGGCCCCTCCACGTGTGTCAGACTAGAACTGTGCTCCATAGGTTTTTTTTTTTAATAATTTTTGTGATTGGGGTGAAAGTTTACAAAGCAAATTCCTTTTCCATACACAGTTCACATACACTTTGTCTCATGAAATTGACTGCAATTTCCCACAATGCACCAGCTCTCCTCTCACTTCCTCCCCATAGTTACCTCTTCCCTGTGTCCTTCCCTTCGTGCACTCCTGCCCCTCGAGCTGTCTCCCTGTGCAAACACAGCCCTTCTACTCTCCTGTGATTGATCGCTCCAAGTATCCATGGGTTTTCAATGGCTGATTTTTCAGAAGTAGATCTCCAGGCCTTCCTTCCCAGGTGCGTCTGCGTGGACCCGAACCTCCAGCCTCTCGGTTAGCAGCTGAGAAGGCATGTTAACCATTTGCACCACTCAGGGACCTCTCTATCTGCAGCCCTGCATGAGCCCTGGGCCAGAGCAGGTTTTCTGGAAAGTGTTGTAGAGCAGCACTGATTTGGCTGGAAGGGTCTTGGTTCCAGTGACCTGTGAGGGGAGATGAGGTTGGAGAGGGGCTAGGGGCTCAAATCTGACAGTCACAGGGCCTGCCAGAGCCTCTCCTGCTGCTGCACTTCCTTCTCCGTTCACCTCTCTTGCCCCTGCCTGAGGCTTGCTGGCCTGGCAGCACACAGAGTAGATGGATGAATCCCTCAACTCCCATTCACTGGTGTCTTGGTTTAGCATCTGCCTCTCCACTCTAGAGCATAAGCTCCAGGAAGGCAGGGGGTTCGGCTGCATGTCCACTGCTCTATTTCCAGTGCCTTGAACCGTGGCTGACACATAATAGGTGTACAACAAGTATTTATTCTGTGAGTGAATGAATGAGTATCTTGGCTTTGGAGGCAGGGGATGGGGAGGACCTGGCTCCCAGTGAGAAGTCCAGAGGCCTATCTCATGCTGTCTGTTTCTCCTCCAGTCGCATCAAGAGCAACGTGGACGGGCGGTACCTGGTAGACGGTGTCCCCTTCAGCTGCTGCAACCCCAGCTCGCCACGGCCCTGCATCCAGTACCAGCTGACCAACAATTCAGCTCACTACAGCTACGACCACCAGACCGAAGAGCTCAACCTGTGGGTGCACGGCTGCAGGGCCGCCCTGCTGACCTACTACAGCAGCCTCATGAACTCCATGGGTGTTGTCACACTCCTGGTCTGGCTCTTTGAGGTAGACCTGGGCCACCTGGGGGTGGGAGGACCGAGGATGCTACTTGCCACCTTTGGGCTTAATGGGGCGGATCAAGATCTGGAGAGCATCTTTTCCTTCTTGGAACCAGCCCTTGGCCTGCCTATGAGTCAGACAGGCCTGGGCTTGAACCCTCACCAAACCAAACTCACTGCCATCAAGTCAATTCCAACTCATAATGACCCCCATTGTGTTTCCAAGGCTGTAAATCTTTAGAGATGCTTCCATAAAGATGACTGCCTCATCTTTCTTCTGTGGAGCAGCTGGTGGGTTCGAATCACCGACTTTTTGATTAGCAGCCAAGTGCCTTAACCACTGCACCACCAGAGAACCTTGGGATTGAACCCTAAGGCTTCTTTTGTTGTTGTTGCTTTGTTTTATTTTCCCCCATCATTTAGAATAAATTCTATTAAGGTGAACTTCACATCACATTCGAGTATTGTCAATAGTAGCCAGTGAGTTGGCTCTGACTCCTGGAGACCCCATGTGTACTGAGCAGAACTGTGCTCCATGGAGCTCTCAGGGCTGTGACCTTTCAGAGGCAGATAGCCAGCCCTATCTTCTGAGGCAACTCTCAGCGGGATCCACTGGCCAACCATTTGGCCAGCAGTCAAGTGTTTAACCGTTTACCTCACCCAGGAATTTTTTTTTTTTTTAACTTTGTATTGTGATTTTGGTGAAAGTGTACAGAGCAAATTTGTTTTTGATTCAATAGTGCATACACATTTTGTTCTGTGACATTGATCACAATCCCCACAATGTAACAGCTCTCTTCCCACTTCCTCCTTAATGGTTGCCTTTTCCCTGTGTCCTTCTTTTTCCTAATGCATTCCTGCCTTCTGAGCCTTATCCCTGCACAAAAGCTGTCCTTTGATCTCTGATGGCTGAATGTTCTAAGGAATGGGCACTTCCTGGTGTAATTGTTAACCTCATAGGCCTGTCTATTGTTTGGCTAAGACATGGGAGTTAGTTCAATTCCAGCCCCAAAGGGTGACTAAGGGCAACAGTCTTGGGGGTTCCATTAGTCTCTATCAGACTAGTAAGCCTAGTCTTTTTTATACAAAGAAAAAAAAAAAAAAAAAAAACCCACAAAAACAAAACCAAACTCACTGCTATCGAGTTCATTCTGACTCATAGCAACCTCCTTTGGGTTTCTGAGGTAATAAATCTTTACAGAAATAGATTGCCTAGTCTTCCTTCCTCAGAGTGGAAGTGGAAGTGGAGTGGTTTGAACCACCAACCTTCTGGTTAGCAGTCAAGTACCTTAGGCACTATGCCACCAGGGCTCCTTTTTATGATTTTGAGTTTTATTCCACATTTTCTCCCACTCTGTCCAGGATCTTCAACTATGATCTCTTCCTGAGGGATTGTTGGTGGTAGCCAGGCACCATCTAGTTCTTCTGGTCTCACGGTTGTGTAGACTAAGGTTCCTTTGGTCCATTAGTCCCTTGGACTAATGGCTTGCATGCTTCTTTGATTTTTTCACTCTTCACCCAGGGATTCTTAACATTAAACTAAGCATTTTAAAATGAACAATTAATTGGCATTTAGAACATTCACAATGTTGTGCAACCACCACCTCTCTTGTTCCAGAACATTTTCATTACCCCAAAAGGAAACTCCATATCCATTAAGCAGTTCCTCTCCACCCCCATCTCCTCCATCCTCCAGCCCTCGGCAACCATCAATCTGTGTTCTGTCTCCGTGGGCTGACCTATTCTGGGTACTTCATACAAATGAAATCATACAATATTGTGACCTTCTGGCTTCTTTGATTTAGCATAATGTACTGGAGGTTCACTCACTGCCTCCACTTTTGGATTCTGAGATCTTGGCAAGTTATTTAACCTCCATGTCATATGGAGGTAACAGCACTTAGCTTTGGGGACTCCTGAGAGGCAACAGGAGATGCCATATATACATTGTGGGTGGTCAGTAAATGGGAGCTATTCAGATTTGGGCTTCTCTAGAGATGCCAGTCGCCATTTAACTACTGTTCTATTTCTTTGTTACCCTAATTCTCATTAATTTTATCTCATTTGTAAGACTCAGAAGGCCCATAGCTTCATTCTCTCTGTAGCTACAGGGCTCGGAAGGTAGCAAATTCTCAGTGAATCTGTTGAATTCGTTCATTTTCCTCAGAGTTATTTCTTAAACACCTATAGTGTTCTAGGCACTGTCCTAGGTGCTGAACGATAGTGTGTTGGTGGGTGGTTGATCAAAGAGGCACAGAAGGTGACTCGGGTATATATCTGAGCTAATCTGACAGCAGAAAATCTAGACTCCAAACTAAAAATGTGTGGAACAAGAAACCTTGGTCAGGGGAAACTCTTCTCTTTAGAGGGGATTCCTGGAGGGTTTCTGTAACTAAGTCTATTTCTTAAAAATGGTTGCTTTTGATCAACTGCAATCCCATGTGTATTGGAGTAGAACTGTGCTCCACAGGGTTTGCAGATTCTACGTTATTCTATGCATAGTATTCCATGGTGTGTATGTACCATAGTTTGGTTATCCATTCCTCAGTTGATGGACATGTAGGTTGTTTTCATCTTTTGGCTATTGTAAATAGTGCTGCAATGAACATGGGCATGCATATATCTGTTCTTGTCATGGCTCTCACTTCTTTAGGGTATATACCTAGTAATGGGATGGCTGGGTCAAATGGTATTTGTATTTCCACTTTCGAAGGAATCGCTAACTGCTTTCCACAATGGTTGTACCATTTTACAGTCCCACCAGCAGTGTATGAGAGTCCCAATCTCTCCACAACCTCGCCAGCATTTGTTATTTTCTGTCTTGTTGAACTTTGCTACTAGTGCTGGATCCAAAGGGTTTTCAATGGATGATTTTTTTGTTTTTTTGAAGTAGAACACCAGGCCTCTCTTCTGAGCTACCTCTGGGTAGATGAGAACCTCCAACCTTTGAGTTAACTGCACTACCCATGGACTCTAGCACTCTATGGAAATTCACACTATGTAGCTGTGCCCTAAGCTGAGACATACCTATCCTAACTCATTACATAAATCTAGAGGGTGACTGTGCTCTAGCAAGGCTTCTTTAATGTTGAGGAGAACACAGCACATTCAGTGATGGTTTATCAGTCTTTGATTCCTCAAAGCAGAGTCATGGGATGAATAGGTAGAAGGAGAAGAGAAGCTCACTGCTAGGAGGTTAGGAGGTGGCATCCTCTGAAAACCATGACAAGACCAAAAGGCTAACAGAAGTCAGTGGGCAAGTGAGATTCCATTGACTGCCTCTCAATCTACAGTAAATCAGAGGAGTCTAGTGAGATAAGGCAGGAGTTCTGGTAATGCCACGGTTAAGCCCTTGGTTGCTAACTAAAGGTCAGCAGTTCAAACCTACCAACTTCTTCATGGGAAAAAGAGCTGGTGATTTGCTCCTGTAAAGATTACAGCCTAGGTAACCCTATGGGGCAGTTCTACTCTATCCTATAGGGTAGCTATGAGTTGGAATCGACTTGACGGCACACAACAAAAGTAGTGAGACAGGGTCCAGCTCACTGGGAACAGAAATCTGAATGCCCTTGACTTTTACTCAAGGTCGTTTAGTGGGTGGAACTTTGTGATGGACACAAGGGTAGCTGGTCTAACAGAATTCCCATACGTAAGCCTTGTCCTGGGATTCACAATCCAGTTAGATGAAATCTAACTCATGAAACAAAAGGAGGACCATTATCGAGTGCAAAATTAACAGCGTGGTGGTCCTCTTTCAGGAAAGCAGGAGGGGGATCAGAGTGGGCACACTAACACCAAGAGGACTTCCTGGAGGAGGTGACCTTTTCCACTTCAGAAATATTTTATTAAACTTTCAGTGGACAATAACAATAATAAAAACTTTGTTACTATCATCTACTCATCTACTACCATAATTATAAAATGTCCCCAGATAAATTATTCAATAGATATTTACCAAGACCCTAGAACTAGGTGATGCTCTTCTAGATATTTGGTGACCAAGACTCATAAGGGCCACCTTTGCTCTCAGGGAGATGTTCTCCTTCAGCAGGCCTCACCGTCTCAGAGTTTGCTCTTTCAAAAAAGGAGGATAAGAAAGCAAATAGGGGATTTGTGTAGAAACAAGTGGCTAACAGAATATGTAATTAGAAAAGTAAAAGCAGTATTTACCAAGCTGAATACTAACAAAGTACAGCCCTTACTGGGCATGAGGCACTGAGCACTCCACACATACTGAAGCATCAAATCATCAGCGCATCCGTGCAAGGCCGGTGTCATTTCATCTGAACATGTGAAAATCAGAGGAATAGACTGAGGCTTCCTAGTCACATGCCTGGTTGAGTGCCAGAGCTGGGGTTTGAGGTCAGGAATCCTGACACCAGCGTCTGTGGCACAATGGTCACTACTAGGCAAACCCAAATGATCCATTACTAGCATCCATGCAGCCATTCATCCACCCATCACCAAACTCATCAGAATAATGGAAGGAAAGGGACACCTGTTTGGAGAAAAGGAGATGGCTTTTAATTGAGCCCAACAAATAGGTACTGAGGTACAAAGGTACCCTGGTGGCGCAGCAGTTAAGCACTCGGCTGCTAACTGAAAGGTTGGAGGTTTGAACCCACCAGCTGTTCTGGGGAAAAAGATGTGCCGGTCTGCTTCCATAAAGATGACAGCCTTGGAAACCCTATGAGGTCCTACAGGGTCACTATGAGTTGGCAATGGATTGGGTTTGATTTAGGGAGGTACAGGGAGTCCTTGGGTGGCACAAATGGTTAACACGTTCAGCTATTAACCAGAAGTTGAAGGTTTGAGTCCATCCAGAGGTACCTCGGAAGAAAGGTACTTCCAAAAACTCAGCCATTGAGAACCCCATGAAGCACAGTTTTGGTAAATACCAGCTAGAGTTGGGGATTTTGTGCTACAAGCTGCTGAATGGAATTGAACCAACAGCAACTGGTTGGGGAGGAATAGGCGGGTGGCCCCCGTGGTTTCTGAATAGTCCCAATCACTAGCTATTTCTCCTTGGTCTCTATAAGCCTCCTCTTCTCTCCACCAGGTGACTATCACGATTGGGTTGCGCTACCTGCACACTGCGTTGGAAAGTGTGTCCAACCCCGAGGATGCAGAATGCGAGAGCGAGGGCTGGCTGCTGGAGAAAAGTGTGGTGGAGACGTGGAAGGCCTTCCTGGAGAGCTTGAAGAAGCTGGGCAAAAGCAACCAGGTGGACGCCCAGGGTGAGGACGCAGGCCAGGCCCCAGAGGCCGGCTGAGGGCCCAGGGCCTCCTCCCCTCCTTGACGCTGACAAGCAGTGGACTCCAAGAAATGAGGATTTCCCTCGTCCAACTGTGAACGTCTGAATCTCCTGAGGAGGGCGCCATCTTCCACAGACTCTTCTTGATGGTGGGATTTTAAAGTTTAGGGTCTCTGAAAACATTTGAACAGTTACTGAAAGATTGACTCAAAATATGAATACATGAACCCCGACTCAGGCCCATTGCCCTAGGAGATGCCCTCACAGAATGCCTCCATTTTCCCCCCACATTTGGGACCTCTCAGAGGATGACTACACTCACCACCCATCTGTCTCCGAAATACAAGAATTGAATTCCACCCTCAGGCTACTGGCCACACCTGAGGGCTGCTTCCCTTTTGAGTTTGCCTGTTAAAAGCTTGAAGTTGCTTCATACTATGTCTAAAGCATCATGTAGAGTCTGAAAAGTGTACTAGTCATGTTGTCACTCATTGTTTTAATGCCAAGACTAGCAGGTTGGCCATTGTTTGTTTAGTGGTACAGGTGAGAGACAGTTACACTTTTCTAAGAGCTTTGGTCTCTTCAAAGCATTGGGGGCTCAAAATAGAAATTCTTAAACCATGGGGCAAGAGAATTTTAAGACAAGGAATTATTTCCCTTCCCCCAAAATAAAGTTGAAGGCTTGCTTTTGTGTCACATTTGTATACCCTCAGTCACTTGGCCAGCTGGGAGCTGCTAAGTCAGATTGCTGGCGGATTCCAGCAACACCCCAGCCCTGACGTGCAGGGTGATCTCCTTTGGCTTGTCTGTGAAAGCACTGGGCTTGATTGCTGCCCTTCTGTATAAGAGATGCAAAACTCAGATAAGAGAACAGGCCTTACCTCTTTGGGGGCCCAAGGACACCAACACAGGTGGCCATGATACCCTCATGGACGCCAGAAATTCCACACAAGTCCACAGTGAAGGGTGAGGAGTTTGGGAGAATTTCCTCCTTCTTTCCCCAGTTACCCATCCTGCAGGGCAGTATTCCTGCAAGGCCTCCACATCCAAGAAGACTTACCTTTGAGAGAATTCATCTCCCCACCAGAGTGCAAGAATTTTTAATTCCCTCAGGAAGGAGAGAGAAAGGAATGATTTCAATTGTGAGCAGATCAAAGAAGGACTCAGCAAGATGGGTGGATGAACCACCAAGGTCCCCATTCCCACCTGGCTGGAGACCAAAGCCAAAAGGTGTAAAATGGAAAGGGAATTGCCCATGCATGGATGACTTACCTCTGCTTCTGAGAACGGCGTTTAGGAACAAATTGGTTTAGTCTGAGTTCATTGCTGTCCTAAGAATTTTCAACATGGCACAAATAGGACTTCTGTTGCTCCCTGGGGTATATTCCAGGGTGCTAATCTCTCACGTGGGAGCTCTGGTAGCATAGTGGCTAAGGCACTTGACTGCTAACCAGAAGGCTGGCGGTTCAAACCCACCAGCCACTCCTCGGAAGGAAGGTTGGGCAATCTACTTCCGTAGTGATACTGCCTCGGAAATCCAAGGAGGGGTCGCTATGAGTCAGGGCTGACTCGATGGCACATAACAACAACAACAATCTCTCAGGCAGGAGACCAGGTCAGAGATGTTCAGACCCTTCCTGTTGGACTTTGGTCCCAGGTTCAACTAGACTTTTGAGTCTCCTAGAGCTGCACAGAAAGAGCTGAGGGCATCAGCCTCCCCCTGATGAAGGTCCTCGAGCTTTCCCACCCTCTCAGGAATGCTAAAGACTTTGTGTAAGTGCTGCCCTAGGCCCATGTGTGTAACTGCTGTCACCAGCTTTACAATAGACATTAAACATTTTATGAAAATCACTTTTGTTAAATGAGTGTCTTAGCCTACTACAGCATGTACCACAGAATTCCCAACTCTGGCTAGTATTTACTACTAAAAAAAGGAATAAAAAAAAAAAGGAAAATGACTCTAAAAAGGAAGCATAGTACTGTTCATCAGGGATGCTGTTTCAACAACATGGGTGTCACCTCTTGCCCTCTTATCTGAAAGAACAATGACTATTAGGTTATTCAAGTCATCTCAACATTTGCTAGAGTCTGGGCCAGAGCTGAGTTTATTTAATATGTAATGCAACGCACTGCCGCGGAGCTGGATCCGACTCATAGCAACCCCTCCTTGGGTTTCCATGGCGGTATCACTACTTAAGTAGATTGGGCAACCTTTCTTACAAGGAGTGTCTTAATTGAGTGATTTAAACATAAATTCCAAATATTTTTTTCTGCTCTTGCCGAAACATATTTCCCTAAACAGGGAAACACAAGTCTCTCTGGGGCCAGGTTACGGGGCAGACATGGCAACCTGAGCACTGGTGAGATCAAGGGCAAATTGACCTGATGATAAATCCTGCCAGTTCGTCCAGAGCAGACTTAGGGTTGGCAGCATCTTAATAGGTCTTCTCAGTTAGCCAAATAGCTACCAGAGAAATCTGGCCTCTCCCTTTTGGCCACCTACCATTGACCATCAAGACTCTGGCACCAGGCTCTTCCTTGTGCCTAACCTCATTCAGTCTTTCCTTGGGCTGGTGTAAACTTCTTTCTCCCAAGGGACTCAGCCAGTTTTTAAAGTTCTGCCATTGTGGCCCTGGGGTATAGGGTAAGAAGTAAAGGCAGGGCCTTAAGATTTTTATTTTCAAAACATTCCAAGTGAGGAAGCAGATGAGCTTATTCTCAACTTTTAGAAAGAGAGGTGTCCTGGGATTTGTGGCCTCAGCTCAAGAACCCACAACCTCACGCAACATGCTTCAAGACCAAGACTGAGTCACCCACAAATAAACTGAGTGACCTCAATACAAGCTAATCAGATTAGAAGCTTGCCTGCACAGTGCCCTGGCCTCTCCTCGTCCGGGCACCTGTAATGCTAGGCCAGCAGGTTTGTAGCTTAGCCAGGGCAGGGGTGGACCAAGACAGTTTAGAGCCTCTCACTCATTAAATGATGGCTCTTGATAAGTGTGGCCAAGCGTCAGGAACAGGAATGTCTGTGAAAGAGTATGGAACTCCAGAGGAGAGGGAATGCCTTTTCAGTTCTCACTGGATACAAGATTGGTCTGAAGGGAGAAAACTTCAGTCCTTACCCCTGATGGTATTATAACCTATCCTCCACATCAGAGGGTGAGTGTAAAGGGACATTAGCAAATGGTGTGCTCCAAGGATGGTGTGCAGTGGAGGATGAAGTGCAAGGGAAATGAAAACGTAAGGTCACGTAGAAACCTGTAACCAATGTTTATAGAGGCTTTATTCATAATTGCCCCAAACTGCCCAAATGTCCTTTACCTGGTATGTGTACACAAACGTTTGAACAATGGAATACTATGCAGCAATCAAAAGGAACACAATATGGGTGACTCTAATTCTTCTTAGTGACTGAAGCAAGACTCAAAAGGCTACATTTGTAATCCTATTTTTATAACACTCTGGAAAAGACCAAAGAGCAGAAAAAGATCAAGGACTGGGAGTGGCATGTAGTTGACTCTGAGGAAGCCTAAGGGAACTAACCTTCTGTGGTGATGGAACTGTTCTATCTCAGTTGTAGTGGTTGTTAAACAACATTTGTTGAAATACATAAAACTGTACACTAAAAAGGGTCAATTTTACTGTGTGTAAAATATCTCAATAAACCTGACTTTAAAAAAAGAAGAGAGACACAGCAAGCAGCATGTCAGAGGGGGGCTTAGTGAGCCCAGGAACTGCAGCCAGCCACACCAGGGAGGGGAGTAAGCAGGGAGCGGCCTTCATTTTCAGGAGACAGAGAATGCACAGACCCTGGACTTTTAGTTAGATGTTTTCCTTCTAGGAGGATACTAAAAAGCATGGCAGAGCTCTCTCAGGCAACAACATGCCTAAAAACAGAGCACTGCCTCCTAACTAACTCTGTCTCAAAGGCACAAGGGTTTGAGAAGTGTGTAGGACTAGGAACTACAGCTCATCAGGTGAAAATGAACACAAGAACTTAAACCTCAAGACGTGAGCTGTGGGCAAGACTTCAAAAATGCCTTGTTTTCCCAGTGATTTGAGGTTTATAATAGCCCAGAAAGGTCACAAGCTGTCACATCAATAAGCATGCAACATAAGTGGCTAAAATGCTGATCAAACTTTTTCTGGGAAGGTCAAGATGGTTTGGCTAATGGCCATAATTGACACTAATAATATAAGCATCTTAAATTTCAAGCTAATGCAGGTGTCCCACTTTACGTGAGGCAAGGTGACATGGGCAATACTTCCGTGGCATTTAAGTATGCAAAACAAAACAGAAAAAGATACAGGCTGACCCAAAATAACGTCAACACCTAAAGCATTTATTTGGATATTTTTAAACTTTTTACATATGATACATTCCAAATTTTACAAGTTGCCCACAGATATTAAAGTTATAGTCAATTTATTAAACAGATATGATTTTCCCTGATATGGAAAGCATGTCATATAAACATTTCTAAAATAAACACAATACATGCGGAACAAATCATAAAACTAAGATGATTCATTAGGTAGGGAAGACAACTACCTTGACAATGCACACACCAGAATACAAGTGTGTGTATGTTGCTATTTCATGTAAATTCATATTCTCTCAAAGACTCTCTGACATTCTCAGAGAATGGAGGCCAGGGATACCCTCTGTCTGGTAACCACAGGCTTCTATGAAGCTGGAGTATTGTTAAGACTCCATAAAAATGTCTATAATCCACTTACAGAGGGAATACCTGGTCTTATAATTTTAAGCTTAATCTGGGTGAACATGTGGAGAAAAGCCAAAAGAAGCTGGACATGAAAGCTGGGATGTGACAGAAGCCAAAATAAATACTAAGATCATTATATCATACACAAACAACCAGATCTTAAGAATGGAAGGAAGAATAGAAAAAGGGGCAGAAAGTGCTTTTAATTTGGATTTTCTTCCTGTTGGTCCTCCTCTCAGTTGGGTGAGCCAGTCCCAGTCAAGATGGCAAGAGGTGGTGGTTCCATCCACACACTGCCTTGGAGAGGGGGCTGAGTGGTGCTTCTGCCTCCCACCTTATTTGTGCTTCAGGTGTGGATCTCTGCCTCGCTCCTGGGTGTACTGCGGGGGGTGCAAACTCAGTGGAACGGAACTTGTGGATGCAGCTCAAAGCAAGCTGGGTGAGAGGATTCCACCCAACAATGGCTAAAAAGAAAACCTCCAAGAGCCCAAATTATTCATTTGACCCCTAGCCCCACCTTAGGGAGGCTCAGAGTTTATTCCTCCATTAAATCTGCCATCACTCTTGGTGAGTGTTCAAGCTTCCAGAGAATGTGTATCAAACAACAATGGTTGTGTGGTAGATACATAATGGTTATAAGCTATTTTACTAAGCGGCTATCATTCTAGGAAGGCACCTCTTAGTAAGATTTTTAAAAGAAAAAAAGCCTAGAAGGCATGGGGTGGGGAATCTCAACACACCAGGTTCTATTTCTCCACTAGTGTTTGACTCCAGATGCATACACATTTTCAATTTAGTTGTAGAAATGATACCAGAGAACAGTACTGTCTGAAAAACTAGGATATATTAATTTTCTTAAAAAGCCCTTTAATGAGATTTTTCTCTCAAAACCTAAAGTCTTGCTAAAAAGAGTCAATCTCCTATAGCACTGAAACAGCACCCAGCACACCGTCAATGCTCCCCGCGGGCCCCCTCACAAATGCCTCCCAGTGGACGGAGACAGGAAGACCAGCTTCACAGTCAACTGCTTGCTCCTTGAACGAGGAGAGCTTCAGCAGAGGGGAAAATCAACCTAGTCCCAGTGTTGAGTCACTGAGGGGGACCCCAAAGACCAGAGAGACTTGCCTTCCTGCCTCTGTCACACCGCTTTGGCCTGCAGTTCACTGCAATCACTCCTGTAAAATGGCTCAGGACTGAAACTTCCACAGAGGGCTGGAGTCTAGGGGACCAGGAAGAGAAGCTCCTCGCTGGGTCCTAAAACCCAACAGGTTGCATCTGAGGCAAACAACAAATGATGCAAGGGAATCTGTGGATGATGATTTCATCCAGTCCTTAGAGCCAGAAACTATAAAAATAAAACGGGGAGGAAAGCTTAAATAAAGAATTTATTTCCAAATTCAGGAGACCTAATTTCCTGCTCTTTTTCTTAAAAAGCCAACTGGGTTACAAAAATCAAAGTTTATGTTTTTGGTAGTGGGGTCCTTATAAATGCTGCCAGTCGATGCCGACCAGCGTCTGATTTGCTTCCTGTGCGTGTCCAATTTCCTCCGTGATGCTGTGCTGCTGCCAGAGCTTCTGAATCTTCTTAAATCGCTCCGTGCACAAGTGTAAAGGATTGCCCCGTCTGCAGAGAAGACGCACATCGTCAACATGTCCTCTCCTCCTGCATGGGACACCCCAGCCCTTCCTAACTGAGCAAGGGCTCCAAGTTACGCTGGTCTCAGACCCTCTGCAAAACTAATGCTCAGCAAGTGACTGTAGATTTTAATACCCGAGCCAGACTAGTGTCTGCTGAAAAGAAGAAATACAGAGGCTACACTTCCCCAAGGTGGGAGTGAGAGATAGGGTGGGGGTGGGACAGGAAGGTTTGAGTTGAGAGGCTAAATCTACCCCATTCGTTGTCCATTTTGTCAGTAAAATGTGGGAAAAAAAGAGACCCTCAAGGTAAGGAAGGAAAACTGCAGCAGAAAGAGTGTTCCTCAGAGTGCCGAGCCTCACAGCCACAGAGTCTAAGCAGGGAGCAGGCAGAGGAGGGACTTTAGGCTTCAGTTTACCCTTCAGCACAGGCTTTGGTGGTTTCACGTCTGGGCCACGGGCACTGAACTGTGCACCTGTACTGCCCAGTCAGAGCTCACTGCCCCCCACTCTCTAACCAGGGCTGCTCCTCCTGAAAGCACACACCCCTTGGCCAGGTGGAACCTGCCCCGTAACCAAGCAGCCAAGTGCCTCGGGGCGCTTATCTGCTCCTCTCCTTTGGTTTCTAGGCCTTTAATTTCCCTCCCTAAGGCTGCACAGTCATATCTAGGTCAAAACTTTTACTATCTTTTGAGGAAAAAGAGATAGTCTAAATAAAGCTCTTTAATAGTGCTTGTGGTAAATGCTGTTAGGATGTTGCTTAGGATACAAGAGAAACTACCAGAGTAGAAGTGACTAAGCAAAAATACAAAACAAAACAAAAAAAAACCAAAACTGTAACTCTGTTCTGATGAATGTTCTGAATCTTTTTGTCCCTTAGACATTTTTATGTAAGATAAGCATGTCTTTTATTAATTAAGATATGTTCTTTGATATCACATAAATAATGCCAAGGTCTTCCAGTATAAAGACACATAAGTCAGAATGGCCATATGGCAGTTTTCTGATACTGGGATGGCATGTGGCAATTCAAACAGTTCTCAGCAGTGATAAATGAACACAAGCCGCCCTCTGTCCCATTCTTTTCCTTATTTACCTGATGGCCCTCATGGCACTCTGGAGACTGGGAAAAGAATTGTCAAACTACGCAGTCACGGTGCCACACTTAGGAAAGGATCCACAGATCACTAAAGCCCACTCTGCCTTGGTTGTCAGTGGGGTCAACCTCAGGGCCACACGACTCATCTCACTGACCATGCACTGAAGGTCTGCAAAGACCCAGAGTCAGCCAACCCAGCCCCCCCAGGATAGGCCCTTACCTGAGTCCCTGGTCCGTCTCCCCATAGTCATCAAGGTAAGGAGGAGCATAAAAACAGCCTTTGGTTTTCCCAGCTAAAAATAGCACCTGACACTCCCGTACTCTGTGGAGAGACCATTTACACATACAGCATTTAGACATCAGCAAGCAAGGTTTGTAGGAGTCCTGGTGGTGCAGTGGTTGAGTGCTTGGCTGCTAACCTCAAGGCTGGGAGTTCGAACACACCAGCCACTCTGCAGGAGAAAGAAGAGGCAGTCGCTTCCGTAAAGATTTACAGCCTTGGAAACCCTATGAGGCAGTTCTATTCTGTCCCGTAGGGTCACTATGAGTTAGAGTCGACTTGACAGCAACAGGTTTAGTCTGGTTTAAGCAAGGCTTGAATTTAGTTCCAAATGGACTGAAGTCTTATAAAAATCAACAAAAGCAGTGCTGAAAGAGGAGGAACAGCATTTGCAGCAAAGAGACACTGAAGACTACCAGCACATTTGCCCAAGTTTTCAAAATAACTCAAATAGCCAGTTGGTAATTCAATACAGTGATGGGGAAGGACAGCTAGGATGGAAATTGACAACTCCAACGACAGTAATACTTACAAAATTGTTAAGTGTGAGACAGACAGTTAATGTTTCAACATAAAAATAGGTGCAGTTAATGTTTCAACATAAAAATAGATATTTTATCCACTATTATGAGGAAATTATTCACCTAAAAAATGGTGCACCACCATTATGAATTAGGTTGACTCGAGACACAAAGTGAGTCACTTTGTGCATGACCAAAAAATCTGGAAATAGACTACTTGTACATTTCTTCTGAGGGCGATTTAAAAATCTGTCCCTTGATCCTTTTGAGAGATTTGCCCGACATACATATTACAGTCTTTATATAACCAATCTTATTTTTTATTTCTCACTAGAAAATGAGCTCCACGAGGACAGAGATTTTGTTTGCTTTGTTAACTCCATTGCATTTGTTGAGGTGAATTCATGACTGTATTCCAGTACAGAGTAGGCACTAGATAAATCTTTGTTGAAGGCACGTAACTATACATGTCAGCTTGTGATATGTATGACAGAGATAAAATCCAAAAGTCATGATGATAAAATCCAAAAGTCATGATGATACAACAGAAGAACAATTCTGATTGGATTTGAGGAACAAATTGGGAATAGATGAAAGCTTCACATTAGAATGAGACATGAAGAAAGTAGAACAGAATTGTGACCTGGGAGGTGGGCAGAGTAGGAATTTATGATAACAGAAGAACCAACACAGAGTTAGCATGAACCAAATGTGAGATGTGAGGAGACAGGCTCTCCATATTCTTCAAATGAGTAAAATACACAAAAAACAGAGGTCTTAAAATTGTCTGCAATGTAGTAGTGTCATCCAAAGTTAGGATGCTCCTCCCTGCAGGCCTTACCTGAGGAAGATGCCCACCCCTGAGCCACAGGAGTAGGTGTGAGCTGTGCAGGCTCCCACGTCCTCCCCTTCCAGCTCTGTCTGGCAGCAGTAGCTCTGGGAGCACAGCAGGGTTCCACACACAAGGCACAGCGTGGGGGCTCTGCTCTTATCCCCACCTGACTTGGGGCACCTCCATGGGACAAAGAAAACACACATAATTTTTCTAAAATGGAAAAGAATTTTGCAGTATTAAGTAGAGCTGAAGATACATATATCCAGTGGCCTGGGGAAAATTATTCATAAAACGGCATACAGGGAAACTCACACAAGGACATAAAAGACCATGCCTTGGAAACAACCAAATAATCATCAATAGGAGAGAAAGATACATAAACTGTGCTTTGTCATGTAATAAAATACTAAGCACAGCAATAAAGTCAAGAGTGATGAATGTCAACATGGATAAATCTTACAAACAATGCTGAGTGAAGAAGGCTGTAGAACAGAGGAAGTACAATGCCATTTAAATAAAGTTTAAAACATACAAAATAATAAAATAGTTTCTCAAGAATATAAACAGATGCAGCTGACACACAAATGCACAGAAGTGCTCCAACCCACGTGTAGGACAGTGGATCTCTGCTGGGAGAAGAGGCGGTAACAGAGGAAGATGCACAGGGAGTGCATCCGGGGCCCAGGGAACATTTACTTCTTCACACTGCTCTACTATTCTTTATGCCACTTGTAGATGAAATATTTAATAATGTATTAAAAATCATCAAGGGCACCTGTTACTTTGAAGTGCAAATTGTTATTTAGGTAACATTTGTGAGTCAAACTTGCTCCTGCCCCCATGAAACAGGGAAGAATGACACTTGCACCAGAAGCTAGGCCATGATGTTAACGGTTTCCCCACCCAAACAAGATGAAGAACAAAAACCTCCTCAGATTCTCTGTAGAAAGATGAATGTTTTTAGTGGTAGTACAAGCTCAGTAATCTAATATCAAGACTTACGAGAAATTAGATGCTTGATTAATGAGGCTACTGTAGTCCTCTGGCAGGTCAATTAATTTGTTAGATTCTCTTGGATAGCTGAAAAAAAAATTAGGAAAAAAAAATCCAGTTAACCTGGAGTCATAGATATTGTAACGACAACAGGGTAACTCAATATTGTCAAAGAAAAGGAAGATTTTTGAATCTGAGTGATTGTGCACTACCACAGTGGTAGAAGAAGCCAGAAACAAACAAACAAACAAACAAAAAACCCCACTGCCAAGTCAATTTCAACTCGTAGCCATCCCCATTAGGTTTCCGAGGCAGTAAATCTTTATGGAGGTAGATTGCTCAATCTTCCTTCTGTGGAGTGGCTGGTGGGTTTGAACCACCAACTTTTTGGTTAGCAGTCAGATGCCTTAGGCACTGTGCCACCAGAGCTCCTTATAAGAAGCTAGAGTAATCAATTTTTTAAAAAAGCACCCTTATATGACACAACGCATTAGGGCATTTTTATTTGAAGAGCTCAGAATAAATTATCAGGACAGTGGTGATGGTACACAGTATCTGCCCCAACTGAAATGAAACTCACTACCACTGAGACGATTTCAACCCTCCCCTATAGCTACCCTATAAGACAGAGTAGAACTGCCTCACAGGGTTGCCAAGGCTATAAATCTCCACAGAAGCTGACTGCCACATCTTTCTCCACAGAGGTGGGTTTGAACCACTTACCTTTGTGTTAGCAGATGAGCACTTAACTCACTGTGCCACCAGGGCTTCTATATCTACACCTTTTACATACAAATCTGGTAGCTCTAGGAAGTGGGTCTTCTACCTAACCAACACAGTAATACAGACTCAACCACAGAACTTAGGATCTAGAAGACAGAGAGGATATGCACAGTTATTAGGGGTGATCTTAAGGCAGAAATGAGTTGGAGGAGAAAAGGCAGTAGTAGATGGATTTTCTTTAGAGACACCAGGCCACTTTGATTCTGTCACTCAAGTTAATTCAGACAAATTCAAATTCAAATTCAACTAGTATTTAAGGACCTGGTCTTAGGCACTTCACCTGTCTAGCAGGAGAGATGGAGAAGTACTTTACTTACTGCAAAGATAAGAAATGGATTTAATCTGAGGGGGTAAAATTTTAGATGGTAGTTCTTAGTCAGGGGCACATACCAAAACCACTTATGGAATTTTAAGGGAATATACATGCTGGAACCTTTCATGGTTAACAATCCACGTAAATCTAATTCCTAAATGCAAGGAATAATTAAATCCTCACTTTCCCACTTCTCCTGAATTTCTCATACCAGCTACTCACATGGTACTCCCTCTGACCCTAGCCACTTGGAGCTAGGGCAGACTTCACAAGTTAAAAAGACACTGTCCTAGGAGTTCCGGTAAGATGGAGGACAAGGCAGACAAGTGACATAGACCCTCTTCAACAAAGAAAAGAGAAACCAATTGATAGAGATACAGAAGATAATGCTGGAGCCCTGAGCTTTGAAAGGAACTAAACAGAAATGGATTAGGCACCAACTAGAGGAAAAACCTGAATGAAAACAATGAGTTCGGAGATGGTCAGAGCTGCGGACTGTCTGCTACTCTGATGGGAGCAACAACCTGAATATTTCCAAGTGGTGTTGGGACCTGAGTATTGACCTAAAGATCAGCCCTGGTCACCAAGGGCTACAGGATGACTGTGCTCGTGGCCTATGACTAGGAAGGGAAACAGCAGAGGGAGAAAACCTGAGCTATGGATTTTCTGCTGTCTGGAGGGCGCAGCCATTTTGATTGTTTATACGTGGCAGCCATTTTGGATATTTACAAGCGATAGCCATTTTGGATTTTAAAAGTGATAGCATTTTCATTCGGATTTCAGGGACCTAAGAATAGGCTGTTTGCCAAGGTCGGCAGGAACATATGAGAAGGTGACAACAAGAAAGGAGACAAGTGATGAGTATATAAATGCTGTCAACTAGCGAATAGAGAAGCACAGCACAGTACCCTGCTTGCGCAGATAACATACAACAAAACAAAGAAAACAAAAATCACGGGCAAGTCACTCCAACATACTATCACCAATTAAATATAAACACAAAACATCACAATGCCTCAGAGACAACAGAGCATCACAGTTCACTCAAACAAACAAGATAAAGCAGGAGAAACAAGGGACCAGTATACAAACCCAAAACACATCCCTGAGAAAGGTGCAGCATTGGAACTCCCTGGTAAGGAAGGTATCTTCAAAGAATTGAGAGACAGATCAAGGAAAAAATTGAGGAAAACACAGAGAAAACCCAACAATTTTGAAAGACAATACAAGAACAAAATGACAAAATAAATGAAAAATTAGAAATGATACAAAATCTACATACAGAAATCCAGAAGATTAGTACTAAATTTTCAGAAATAGATAAGACATTGCATAGGCAAAGGGCAAGAACTGAATCAATGGAAGACAGAATTAGTGAGACTGAAGGCAAATACCTGAACACTTCTTTGGAAAGGGATCAATCAGAAAAAAGATCAAAACAAAATGAAGAAAGCCTAAGGTTCATGTAGGATACCATCAAAAGGGATAATCTACATGTCATCAGAATTCCAGAACAGAAAGAGATAAATAAAACCACAAAGAAAATTATCAAAGATTTGTTAGAAGAGAATTTTCCTGGTATGATGGAAGATGATAATATATCCATTCAGGAAGTCCAATGAACCCCAAACAGGATCAACCCCAAAAGAAAATCACCAAGACGCATCATCATCAAACACCAAAACCAAAGACAAAGAATCATGAGAGCAGCATGGGAAAAATGAAAAGTTATCTATAAGGGGCAACTAATAAGACTATGTTCAGATTTCTCGGCGGAAACCATGCAGGTGAGCAGACAATGGGATGGTATATAGAAAACATTGAAAGAGAAAAATTTCCAACCAAGAATTATATACCCAGCAAAACTGTCCCT
>NW_006921621.1:15882904-15891430 GCF_000298275.1 Orycteropus afer afer
TTGAGCCATGTCACTTTAGTTTTGTGTATTTCACTGTACATAAATTATATTTCAATAAAATGCATTAAAAAAAAAAAAAAAAGACACCGTCCTTCAGACTGCCCAGTAACTACTGGACTCCTTAGTATAAAATGTACTCAAGCCCCTACCTACCAAATCCAATTTCTCTAAAATTGGGGTCTATGTGGTAACAGAACAGTTTTGGCCTTTGTTCTTGATCAAGCCTCTAAGAGCTAATTACAGGAAACAGCTATTAGAAGAACATAATAACAACATAATCAGAAAAATCAAGGCTGTAGAAAACTATAGAACACATGGCTCCATTTCAACAAATAAATAGGAGGAGGAAGCTATAGTTTAAAAGAGACTTAGACCTATCAAGGGAGCTCTGGTAGCACAGTGCCTAAGACACTTGACTGCTAACCAGAAGGCTAGCGGTTCAAACCCACCAGCCACTCTCTGGAAGGAAGGTTGGGCAATCTACTTCTGTAGTGATACTGCCTCAGAAACCTGAGGGGTCACTATGAGTTGGGTCTGACTCGATAGCACATAACAACAATAACAAAAGACCTATCAACCAACTGCAATAAACCTTATTTGGATTTTGGTTCAAACAAATGAACTGTTAACATATGTATGTAAACATAAAAATGACTGGCCATGATTTGACAATCACTGAAGCTAAGTGGAAGGTCCATAAGCCTTCATTATGCTATTATATTTTTGGATAGTTTGAAACTTTCCATAATAAAAGTTAAAAAGAAAAGAAAAAGAAAAAAAGTAAAAGAGTGCTAAAGAAAACCTAGAAAGGGAGTTGCAATTTTTAAAAGCAAATATTCCAAACTATAATTTTGTTTCATCTGTCAAGAATAATGTACCCTATCATACAAAGCTCTGGTAGCATAGTGGCTAAAGCATTTGACTGCTAACCAGAAGGCTGGTGGTACAAACCCACCAGTCACTCCTCGGAAGGAAGGTTGGGCAATCCTACTTCCGTAGTGATACTGCCTCGGAAACCCAAGGAGGGGTCGCTATGAGTCAGGGCTGACTCGACGGCACATAACAACAACAACAACAACATCATATTTATATTCATAATTCTGATGCTTTCACAAACTCTCATCATTGCACTAAGAAGAAGGACAGTAGGAAGCCACCAAGCACTGGAGTTACTGAAAGCTTGGGAATCAGCTCAGAAGGGATACGGCACCTACATTCTGCTTCCTCCTTACCTCCCACCCTCAACCAAGTCTTTAACAATCTTTACTTACCTTATGGCGTCTCTTTCACCTTCTAGATAACTTTTAACTTCATTGTTATGACACCAACTTCAATGTATACAGGGGAAAAAAAAACCAACAAAACATTTTTTACTTTTAAAGGGCTACAAGAATTTTCTCCCCTTTCTAAATTCAGTAATAAAAAAATAAACTTCTTGGTTTAATATGATATACTCTGCCTACTGCCAGGAAGGTGAGAGAAATTCCTATTTTGCCTGTAACTGTTAAAATCATAAGAATATGACCTGTGACTTAATACATTAATTTGCAACATACCCTATATCCCAACTAATTTAGACAAATCTGGAAAAACCAGCTGAATTAATGAGAAACTCATTATGTGGTGCTAGAACACCTAGTTTTTTAAAAATCTTAATTCAGTCACTAACTCTGTGGTTCTTAAATAGGTTAATTTCTCTAGGTTTCAATTTTCTCAAATATAAAGGAAGGGTATTGACTACATATTTTGGAAATTCTTTCAGCTCAAGAAAAATCTATGGAACAAAGTCCTTGTGAATAAACATTTCTACCACCCTTTTCCATGCAAAGCTGCTTATAGCATAAATCTTACCACAAAAATCAACCCTCAGAGCTAATAGGGCCTAATTATTATAGTTTGAATCACATAGGTTGAATTTTGCCAAGCTCATTATCTGAGAATTTTACCAAATATGTAATAAACTAAACCTTGATTCTATATAAATATTCAATATAATGAAGTATATAATTGTTACCTTTTAATCAGTGAATTCATTAACTCACTATTTTCTTGAAAAAGGCAAATGAGGTTGTTTGGTAGGGAAAGATAGTTACACAAATGTTCAAAATGGCTTGTTCCAGTAACTGCAAATGGAGAGGAAGAAAAATTTAATGCTTCTATAATAGGTAGATGTGCATGGAAATAAGCAATGGGAGAGCTTGAGAAACCAACCAACCAACCAACCAAAATGCAACAGTTCAAATTCACTAGATAACATAACTTGTAGGATGTTAACAGGATGGCACAGGGTAGGACTCTATGGATACATACCAGTATGACTTACTTCATGGGACTATTTAAAATACTAAATGACAAAAATAATGTATATATGCTATGGAAAAGCATAAAACAGGACAGAAATATTAGACAGTTCTATCATGAGAGAGAGATTTAAATAGTACTGTAATCACCATTGCCAATCTGGAAGTCTACACTCTTCTGTACAGTTCCTGGGCAAGTGGGTGAATGCAGGTGCCAGTCAGTAAGTTTAAAGGCAGTGTTACATGAAAGTGCTAGGAGAATACAGTTACGAGAAACTTTCACTCTACCTTTACTCTTCTTTTATGAAATGAATTAAAACAGAATATAGAAAGAAGCATGAAAATAGCCAATCAACCCCTACATTAAAATCAGATTCATGTGTATTTATTATTTAATAATGTTTAACAGTACATTTACTGAAATCCAAGTAAAATCAGATTTATAAACAAACAGGCAGTTTTATTCTATAAACATGAACACAGGCAGTAAGCTGTGTTCTAGTAAGTTTAACTGGCCCTCATTTCTGCATGTCATTTTTCATTCTAAACTTTTGGGATGAAAGTCTACAATCACTACAGTTTGAAAGAATTAAGAAATTACCTTGAATTTCGGGTGGGGAAGGAACTCCATTTAAGTAATGAAAAAACAAAGCAGAACACTTCAGGAAAGGCATGACTCCAGCTTTGACGCTCCTCCACAGATGCCAGCCCGAGGGCATTGCTTTCAAGGCACTGTAATAGAGAAAAGTAATTCCAGGGAATTAATAAGGTCATTCTAGCTAGAGCAGGGTGGAAACAGAGATGACTGCTATTTGGAATTGATGGCACAAACGTTAAGAGGTGAGTTAACAGACTAGTGGTGGCCCTGACTATTAGAGGATGCCAGGTAGCAATGGTGATATAGCCTCCAATTTTGTCATTAATGTTTCTAAAAGTAATACAGTCACATAAAGAGAAAATCTGGAAAATAAAAAACCACTGACTATTCCAGTATTACTCTGGCACACTATTTTCATACCGATTTGTTTTATATGGATGTACATGTAATATAGGAAATTTAAAATTAACATATTGCTTCAGAACTTCATAAACTGTAACTTTTAATGGGATTTATAATATTCTGGTATGCATCAACCATAACCTATACCAAATGATTTCCTTACAAATACTTATATTACTTTTCATTCTTTGCTAATGTTAATAGTATCAGGGTAATACATCTTTATGTCTACAGGTTTTCTATATCTTGGATTATTTTGTTAGTGTGGTTTCTCAGAAATATGTTAACATGTCAAAACAACAAATATTTTTATAGGTTATGTACATTTCCTGTCAAAAAGCTAAGTGAAACTATTATACCAAATCACAAAAATCATTGCAAAAATATGTGAAGTTCTCTTAATTTCACTGCACTTCAGCTAGCTCTAGCTATTATACCTTAAAAATATATTAGGCCTATTTAATTTGCATTTTCATTCGCAGTGAGACAACATATGTACAGAATAGTATTTTCCAAAGTACACTCCATGTTTCCACCAGTCCACGCCAAATCTTCCGAGCAAAAGAAGGGTATTGTGGCCAAAAGAATTTGGGAAGCTCTGCATATTACATCTCTCGGGAAGTCCCACCAATCATTTCTCCTACCTCCTCCTCCTTTTTATATTTTAAATTTTGTGGTAATATATAAGTAACAAAACATTTGCCATTTTTATATGTATAATTCAGTGACATTAACGACAGTCACACTGTTGTATAACCATCTCACCTTCCTGTATACCAGCGAAGTGTTTTGTACAAATCAAGAATGGCTAATTCTTCATCAGTGGGATTTTCCTGATCCATGCCATTCTCTTCTGAAAAATAAGGAAATATTAGCACTCCATTATTTGCTTCTTAGTGTTGTCAAAAAGATTGCTGTCTGAATCATTTAAGTCTTCAAATGTATTCACATATCAACATACAATAAGAACATACTCTCAGAAAACACAGAATGTTTTAAAAAAATCTTTTTCTTGTGATTTGAGTGAAAGTTTACAGAGCAAATAGGTTTTCCATTCAACTGTTCATACACTTTGTTTCATGACATTGAAGGCAATCCCTAAATGTAACAGCATTCTTCTCACTTCCTCCCTGTTGTTACATTTTCCATTTGTCCTTCTCTCCTATCCATTCCTGCCTTTTGAGCTTTATCCATGGGCAAATGTTGCTCTCTTGATCTTATATGGTTGATTGTTCTAAGGAGTGTGTACCTCTTTGGTGTTATTGTTCACCCAGTAAGGGGTGAGTTCAGTTCCAGGCTTGAAGGGTGACTAACAGCTATAGTCTTGGGGATTCCACCAGTCTCTACCAGACCAGGAAACTTGGTCCTTTTTTTAATTAAAATTTTGAGTTTTGTTCCACATTTTTCTCCCTCTCTATCCAGATCTCCTATTGTGATCTCTTTTCAGAATGGTTAGCTGTGGCAGCTGGGCATTGTCTACTTCTTCAGTCTCAGGAAGACACAAAGAATTTTAATCTCTCAGGTGTGTGAGTACACTATTGGTCTCCATCAGACCAGGGAGCCAATGAGCTTTTTTTTTATTAAAAAAATTTTTATTGTAATTTGGGTGACGCCAATAACCTTTGGGAAAAGCAGCTCATGTGTTTTAGGGTGCTAACTGGCCTGCTAGGGGTAAAAATCACTAAATAACTTAAATATTTGAAAAACAGGAAGCTTGAACACAAAACATAATTTAATGACGAACTCATGAGGGCATTAACAAATAGGTAAGTTAAAACAAAACTGACATTCTAAAATTTAAAATTCTAAGAGGTTTAACCACTATGCTTCTCAAATATTACTGAACTTATGAAATAAAAACGTATAGGAACATTCCCATTGCTAGGGCATTTTAATGGGGGAAAGAAAAGTCCTTCAAAAAATAGCCTATTTATAAATCATATATTACTCTGTCCAAGAACCTTCTCCTCTAATAACCTTTCTTTTAAACTGAGAAAACTCAAGTACTTCCTTCAAGAAGCTGAGAAAAAGGAAAGCATTACCTGTACACGAGGTAAGCAGGATCTGGATTATATGTGCCATCGTAACCAAATGGAAGATGTGAAGGTCTCCAGTGCCAAGGCTGATCCCTGAAAAATCCTGACACTGCAACGCAGGGAAAGCGAGCATCAAGCCCACCTAGACAGCAGACACAGGGGTCAGAGAGACTGCCTTTCTCCTCACAGCCAAGCACGATTCCTTTCTCTTAATGCAACTCTCTTCTGAGCTGAGCCCCTTCCTTCAGGAAATCTTTGTTCTTAAAGGGTACATGCCTTAAGAAACCCTGGCAATGCAGTGGTTCAAGTGCTTGGCTGCTAGCCAAAAGGTAGGTGGTTTGAATCCACCAGTCGCTTGACGGGAGAAGGAGGTGGCAATCTGCTATCATGAAGATTTACAGCCTTGGAAACCTTGGGGCAGTTCTACTCTGTCCTCTATAGGTTGCTACGAATAGGAATTGACTGGACTGCAATTTTATATACATTAGGAGTCCCACTAGGTTAAAGAAAACTATGGAAGAGTTAAAGGAGTCTTGACAGACATTCTCATCTATCTACTGGTTCTCTGATATGTAGCTTATTGTTAATAGTAATAGTAAAAACAGCACTTGGCAACATTCCAGCCATGAGCATGGAAAGAGTATAGATTTTAGACCCACCAAGACCTAGGTATGGCTCTTACCTCCGCCTTTTATAAAATTTTTAAACAAATTTACATCTCTGAGCCTCAGTTTTCTTACTGATAAATTTTATGTATATATGTGTGTTTTTAACATCTCAATAGCAAGGATGAGAGGACTAATGAGAATGTGTATAAAAACATTTAAGTATACAATAAATGCTAGCTCTCCTGTTAGCCCCCTGCTGCGGGTATGGTGATGGTAGTGATGGTGGTGGTTTTAGTAGCAGCAATGGGAACAAATAATAGCTAACATTTATTTATTAAATAATAGCTCAAATAATTCAATAATAGCTCTTAGCTCTTTACAAGATCATCACACTAGGTTGTCACAGTCATATGAGGGAGGTACTAACCAACTTATAAGAACAGAATCTGAAGCCTGAGAGATTAAGGGGACAGTACTTGGGGCTGCTGTGTGTGGTGTTGCACTCTGTGCCATGCACAAGGGGACATGGTTGAGGTGGCACTGAATCCAGCCACCCTCTGCTTGCTCAGCTATGTGTCCCGGTAGTGGGCTGCAGCTACCTGGAGGACATACCTTTCCCTAAAGCATCCAAAGGGGTTGTTGGTTGCTAGGCAGGATGACTGACCACAGAGATCCTGAAATGAACCAAAACATTGTATGGACCAGGAGAAGCCCTTACATTGAGTGTATTATCTTTACCTCTTTATAGGTAAAAAAGACAGGGAGGTTAAATTACTGACCATAGCCACAAGGCAAAGTAAGAGAGGGGGGATTAGAATTTAAGTGCCTTGATACTTAGGTCAACAGTTTCAACAAGGTTCCTTAATATTTTCTTTTTGAATCTCCTTTTCGGGGGGAAAAAAAAACCATAATCAGATGTGGTAATAGTAGTGTCATGTAATTCCTGTCTGCCCCTACACGACTCACCAAGCCAAAGGTAATGCTATGTGATATAAGAGAACGTGAAAATCAAGTTACAAAATACTCACCAATAAATGAAACATGTCGATATCTAATATGCATGGAAGATCTCCATGGTTCTCAACAGGCACCAGTGCTAAATGTTTAAAGAGAAATACATCAGTACATTTCATATGCCAACATCAGCATTATTTGAAAAAAATATATATAATCTAGTTTAAATTGACCTTTTTGTAACATACAGGAAAACCTGTGAAAGCTGAGATTCGTATAAGGTGGAAACCTACCAGAGAAGAAAAACTCAAACATTTTCCACTAAAACAAGTGACAGACCCATAAAAACAAGGCAGTCTTGCTGAGTTCTGGCTCTCACAAGTTTCATTGTATACATGAATTTATAATCTAGACCTTGTACACAAGACAAACAGTATTTCAAATAGGTCTTTCATAATGTAGAGATGTTGAACCACTGAAAAAATTAGAGAAGATGAGAAATTATCATAACATGGAAAATGCATCAGCACTCACATGCAAAAAGTTTACAGAAATGCCCCTGTATCACTGAAAGTGATGAAACTGTCCAATGTGCTGCTGCAAATCTTGTCAGTGACCTGAGACAGTCATCCTGAAATAAAGAAGTTGACACAGTTAACAAAGATGCCAACATATGAAGTAGCTCTATTCATTCAGCAACATTAATTCAAAGCACACCTAGTCAAAGCAAATCTGTATGTACAATGAAACCTCTCTAAAGTGTATGGAACTAAGTATGTGACATCTTAGATGTCATCTTTAACATGGGCCAATACCTAATCAAGAAATATGGAATTGTATGTGAATAATCAAAAAGCTAACTCCTTGCCACCACACTGGTTCTCTACGGAAAAGAGGAGAAGGATACATGCATCAAGATAGCCAGCAACAGAGAATGCTAAGAATTCAATGCAGCAGTACTCCAAATACTGGGGCAACTACACGCTTTCATGTGCATTCCTGTGTAATTCAGGAGTGGATGCACAAATAAAGATCTCTGCAGTCATTAAAAACATATGAGAACTATGAATTAACAATGAGAAAACTCTTGATTTCAAGTGAAGGACAGCAGAAACAAAACTACACGTAAACATCAAGTTTAATCAAGTATAAATACACTATGTGGACTAAGATAGATAGGCAATAAGATGGTGAGTTTTCTTTTCCTGCTTAATTCTCTCTATAAAGGTCTGGGTTGGAGATACACATGTGGGAATCACTTGTGAAATCAGGCATAGATGGGGCTTCTCTGGGAAGAGTATCAGATGATTGAGGGTCATGGGCAGAAGTCTGAGGCATTTAAAACAGCATTTACAGGAGGCAGGAGAACAGACTGAGAAGCAGCAGCCAGAAAAGTAGAGAGAAAACCAGAAGTGTCACAGAAATCAAGAGAGAAATGAGTTTCAGAAGGAAGCGCAGTAGTTAACAGAATTAGGAGAATAAAGACATTAAATGAGGTCTACAAATTGCCCACCCAAAGTACCGTGGACTACTAAAAGAACTAACAGATCTGTCCTGGAGGAAGTGCAGCCAGAATGCTCCTTGGAAGCAAGAATGGCCGACTTCGTCTCACCTATTTTGGCCATGTT
>NW_006921621.1:15891605-15901855 GCF_000298275.1 Orycteropus afer afer
CTATGAGTCGGAAACGACTCGACGGCACTTAACAACAACAACAACAACAAAGTAATAATCAGCAGATCATTTGATAAAGTTGACAATAGCAATTTCCAAAAAGTGAAAAAGGGTTAAGAAGTGAAAGCCAAATTGTGGGGAGTTGAAAAGTGAATAGCAATTGGAGACATAGTACATGTTACTTTTTTTTTTTTTAAATTGTGATTCCAGTGAAAGTTTAGAGGGCAAATTCACTTTCTATACAGCAGTTCACATACACTGTCTCATGACATTGACTACAATTTACCCCAATGCAACAGCTCCCCTCCTACTCCCTCCCCGATAGTTACCTCTTCCCTGTGTCCACCCCTCCATGCACTCCTGCCCCCTGAACTGTCTCCCTGTGCATAAACAGCCCTTCTTTCTCTCATGATTGTTCCCTTCAAGGAGTGTATCTATCTCAGGTAAAGGTTCCACTCACATGCCTCTTTTGTCTGGCTGGGAGCCACAGGTGTGGGTTCAATTCCAGACCTGAAGGGCAGCTAGGGGCCACAGTCTTAAGTGGTTCCACCAGGCTCTATCAGACCAGCAAACCTCAACCCCCCCCGCTTTTTTTCCAAAATGATTTTTGACTTTTGTTCCACATTGTTCTCCCTCTCTATCCAGGATCTCCTACATAGATCCCCCTCCGAGTGGTTGACAGTGGTAGCTGGGCACCGTCTAGTTCTTCTAGTCTCATAGTTGTACAGGCTGTGGACCGCATAGTATAGCAGTCGTTTGGACTAACTGTTTCCATGAATCTTTGGTTTTCCTCATTCTTCTTTGCTCTGGACGAGAAGAGACCCATCGTTGCATCTGCTTGCAAGCTTTTACAATCCCGGTCGCTACTCGCCTAAGCAGGAGGTGGAACAATGTTTTGTGTAGTATGTTATGCCAATTGAGCTTGATGTCCCCGTGCGACTATGGTCCCGAGCCCACAGGTTCAACTACTCGCTCCCTCTGGGTAGCTGGCTGAGACCAAGAAGTGACCACAACCTTGTCCCTTGTCAGCTCTACTATATACCTGAGAATTCTTACAGAACATACAAATACACTTGTAGAACCACTGTCTGCCAATCCTGTACATGGTCTTAGGTACACTTCCCACTGCACAGACTATATGTTACTCTTTAAAGAAGTTTTGCAGTGCATAAAATCATACACACACACACACACACACAAACAAACATTCTGGAAGGATGTGAAATGAAAAAAACCTGCAGATATTATTATTATTATTTGCTTTTCTTATTTAAATATTTTTCTACACATGGATTACCTATATAGTAAAATGAAATATGGTTTAGAATGGCTTGGTCATAAAAAGGTAAAAAGATATGAAAAAGTGGAAGTGGTAGACAGAAGGAAGGTAACACCAAGAGCGAGAGTAAGAGGAGGGATAACTGGGCATGCGTATCCACAGGGGAAGCGTAAGGAGAGAGAGAGTGAAAGAAATAGGTTAAAAAAAAAAAAAAAAAAAAAGAGAGAGAGAGGTAAAAGAAAGAGAAGGAATGGAATCCAGATACAGATGGAAGGATAAGCCCCTGTATTCTGGGGTCCCTTCTCCTGTGAAACAGTAGAAAAAGGTGACTGGAGATGTGCCTAAGTCTGAAGAGTAGGAGTCAAGAAAATGGAAGTAGTTCATTTTTAATGGTTATATACTTTTTAAAAAAGTAAATTTGAAATAGATTTTTAAAAGAATAAATTACATTTTTTAAAGACAATATAACTTTGATATCAAAACCTGACAAGGACATTACAAGAAAGGAAAGTAACAGGCCATTGCTTCCCCCATTTTCTCCAGTGTTTAACCACATGCTCTGGATGAAAAAGAAAACCTATAGCCACTGAAGTAATTTCCTACTCAAAATGACCTTATAGGACAGAGTAGAACTGCCCCACAGCATTTCCAAGGCTGTAAATCTTTACAGAAGTAGGTTGCCTCAACTTTCTCCCACTGAGAGGCTGGTGGGTTTGAACTTTCAACCTTTTGGTTAGCAACCAAATGCTTTAATCACTGTGCTACTAGAGCTCCTTCTTCTGGATGAAGCGAGAGGTATAATTCCTTGCTAAAGTCTACTTATAAGAAAAATCATAAAAAATTAAACCACGATACCCTTTAATAAAAATGGGTTTTACTATGAAAGGAGTGAAGTAACATGTAAATTAACTGTTCCAGGTTTTTAAGATGAAAAAAGGCAGAATCAATTAATTCCCGCTTCACCCTTCCTTAAACTGAGTAAACAGAGAACTTACCAGTCTGCAAGGCAAAGGACTAAACAATGGTTTATCTTCATCACTTAAAATTCTTTCTGTGGAAAGCACAATATTGTCAGGTTTCAGAATCTTTAACATGCGCATCTCATTCAAAAACAGGATTCTACACATAATTCATGTCAATGCCTGCTTGTGACTTAAAGAGACACAGCTCTAAACCTCTTACCTATGCTTTGGATGGTGTATGCACAACTACCCCAACACATTATAGGCACACGGGGATCCTCTTCGTTGGGATGAACCTTTAGTCCCACTTTATAAGTAGCAGTTCCAAATGTTGTTAGCATTTCTTTTATGCTCTCAGAATAAGGGTTCCTGTATAGAATTAGTTCAAAACAGGGTGCTCACATCAATCAAATGGCTGAGTTTCTTAAAAACGATTTACTACATTGGAATTTAACTGCCTAAGTATGTATCAATAGTTATATGCAAGAAGGGATTACAGATGTGTAAATAATCCCTGCCTGAGAAAAGTTAGGCTCTATTTGAGTTGGCAGGGGTGAGACACAGGGTATTTGGTGAAAATCTCCATAGTAAACTGTGGGACCCATGGACCCTTTCCCCTTCCTGCTCTGAGAATATCAGCAATGTATACTCACTGTCAGAGATTAGTTTTTAAGGGAGGAATCCTCAGGAAGCTGTTCTAACACTGACATCTGTAGGATCCCAAGTAAAAGGCTGGCAGCCTCATTACCTTACTGTGGAGCTTACAATTCAACAAGTTCCACCTTGCCCATCAGGTTTCAATAAGCTTTTTTAGTGCCTTATTCCTGAATAGTCACCCACAGATCATGAAACATTTAAGGAAAGTATCAAACATGAAACAGGCAAACCAAAAACCAAAACAAACAGAAAAAGGTAACTCAGGGAAAACAGACAATGCAGAAGGCAGAAAACATAGAAAATTTAAGGATCAGTTCAAGAGGCCAACAGTAACCTGACAGTATTAGGACCACCTCAAAGAAGAGAAATAGAGAAATAACATAAAAAATTGTTAGAACTGAAGGTCATGAATCTTCAGATACAACAGTTTACTGAGAACCTAGCAAAATGAATGAAAAAGATTCACACAGTAAGGAATATCACAGAGAATTTTCAGAACATTGGGGATAAAGATAATATCCCAACAGCTTCCCAAATAATAAAGTTACAAAGGAACAGGAATCAGAATGGTATTAACTTCTCAATGGGTGCTAAAAGTTAGTAAAATAATGCCATCAAAATCTAAATGAAAAATTACATCTAACCCACAATTCTATTCTCAAACTATCAATCAAGAATATAGGCAGAATAAACATATTTTCAGATATGCAGGGTCTTTTAAATATTCTATCATCTAAGATAGAGTATCTAGAAATCAAGAGGAGCATGGCAAAGGAAGTCTCAGGCTAACAGCTGTGCCCCCGTCCTGACTAATGGAGGAGAACAGGGGGCCGTGGCATGGAAGGTCCCAGGATAGGCCTGAGAATTTGGAAAAACTACTGCTAGGCATTTGATAGATCTGTTGAAACACTTAAAGAAAAAAAATTACTAATATATACATGGGAGCGCTGGTCGTGTAGTGCCTAAGGCATCTGACTGCTAACCAGAAGGCTGGCGGTTCAAACCCACCAGCCACTCTTCGGAAGGAAGATTGGGCAATTTACTTCTATAGCGGTATCGCCTCAGAAAACCCAAGAAGGGGTCGCTATGAGTCAGAAATATAGGAAACCAAGTAAAAACAATGTTAATTATTAACCTTAGGAAAGATAAAATTCTACAGGGAAGAAAATATAATTATAACACACAACTTCTATCAGTAGAAAGCACAGTTATGATGATGTAAAAACTGACAACTGATTTAACCAAAAATTATGACATAAATCTAATGGGAAACTGGCAAGACATGGATAGGGTAGAAGTAAGAGTTTAATCCTAAATTACCATTGAGCACAAAGAGGCTGTCTGAAAATGTTAAATCAAGATAATAGATTAAGCATATTAATTAGAAATATGGAAGAAAATACAAGAAGAAAACAAACTAAAAGACAGGATTGGGAATGGGGGAGTGGGGACTGAGAAACAGAAGATGAATGTTTTTTCTATTTTAGCTTAACAGTACTATTTTTATTGAGTTGTTTAGTATGTCCAGACATAGTTTCCAGGTGGCTTTCCATGTATTACATCATTTTATCCTCATAACACCTATGAACTCAGTGTTACTATTCTCATTTTACAGGTGAGGAAAGGTCAAGCAATTTACTCAAAGTCAGTCACACAGCTGGTTAAGAAGTGGTGGTGGGAAATGAACCAAGCAGTCTAGCTCCTAAATCTATGCTACACTTTATAACCAACTGGGTATAGAGGAAAATGTTGAAAATAGTCTGGTTTCGATCCTGGGTTACTTAAAGGTTGGTGAGGCTGTAAACAGAAATGGAAGTCTGAGGAAGCATAGGATGTGGTGAGGGAGATGAACAGTTGGGTTTATGTGTAATGAAGAAATATTGTCAAAGAGAACCAGATAAAGGAGTACAGCAGGAAGCCAGCAATGCAGACACAGAGAGGTTGGTTAAGAGTTATACACGACACATGGTTCTTAAGTTTTTCTCAACATACAGAATGCTTCACGTAATGCTAAAACTTCAGAATTCATGATCAATGTTCTATAATATTTTGTTCTTTGGCTCGATAAATACTATTCTTACTAATCACTGAATTAACTTTACACTTCAAGTGGGCCACATTTAAAAGGAATAAAATAATATACTCACTTAGGATGAAAATCAGGCCTAAATCCTTCAGGGAGCTGTAATTTATCCAGATGTTCTGAATTTTTTGAAGAGGCAGTATCTACAGAAACAGCATTTTATACCATTATTCAACAGAGCACAGTCATTCTATTTATCTCAGTCATGCAGGTCAGAGAAATTAAAAAATAATAAAAAAACACATTTCCTTAATTAAACTGACACATGATCCACACAAAGCATGAAAAATATGATTGCTTTGATTGATCAAGGCATCTTAGTCACCTGCGCTTTCTCTAATAAGAGTATAACTACTAGAACACAGCTAGGGAAGGTAAGGAAAAGGAAGAATATGGTACTCTGTTTCTGTAAAAACCAGTGATAAAAATTTTTGCTCATATTGCTTTCCCACAAGATCGAAAATGCAGCACATGGTCTATGCAACTTTGGGAGGCCTTTGCAAATGCCAACAATGAAGTGCATCAGCCCACCAAGAACTAAAGCTAGCTCTTCGACATTCAGTTACATCTTCCCCCCCCCCCAGAATCTCTTCAATAAAATGAGGGGATGAATGAATATTTATTATACATTTACCATAAGCTGTGTGTTGTTAAGATGTAAGGAATAATGCAGTAAGTAAAATTTAGCTCATTAAGACAAAGAAAATTTCAGTCAAATTTTAGAATGGGAGGTTTTACTTTTAAAGCACTTCTAAACAGTTTCCTCTGGAAATACATTTTCCAACAATCTCAGACTTTAGGGAAGAATGAAAGCAGGTCATCAGAACTTACTAGGAGTACTTTCTTCTTTCCTAAGAGCCTGCAATGCTTTTACTTGCTGAGATATTGTTCTAATCCACTGAGTCAAACTTGGTTGGTCTGAAAAATTTAACCTGCTAGAAAAGATTATAGACAGCATTTAGTATTTTATTGTTGTTGCTTACTTTTTAAGATACCGAAAAACGACCCCTTAAATGGTCATGAGCATAATATTTTAAATACACTTAAAATATTTTGTAAAAAAAAAAGAAAAAGCTAGGGGGAAAAGTTGTTGCATTAAAAAAAAAATCAGAATAGTTATTTGTCAATGGAAATCATAATCTATTTATTTGTCAATATGATGTCAATAACATTATCTGTCAAAAAATCCAATTTTTTCAGTATTGGGATTTGCTAGTCTATGTATCTTGACCATCACAATCACCATCACCACCAGCAGTAATATTTGAGTACGTATTAAGTGACAAGCACTAAGTAAAGTTTTTACTATGTTACAGTAGTAATTAATCATCAAAATAATTAATTTGATCTTCAAAATATTCCTATGAAAGAGGTTATATTATTGTCCCCATTTTATAGATGAGGAAACTGAGGCTTAGAGCTATGTAACTTGATATGTAAGGACATACAAGGACACAGTTGGCATTCAAAACTCATGTATGTCAGATTCCAAGCTTGTGTTCTTAATACTAGGCCATTGTTGACTATCATGGGAAAAAAAATGAAACTTGAACCATAAAAGTGATAGGTGAAATCCAACAAAGGTGGTATCTTCTATGCAGCTAATCCTTAATCTAACAATGATTAATTTCTTCACTAGTCCACATCCAGATATAAATTGGCACAATACTTTTAACAATTAAAAAGGATGACCTTACACTCAAATATAATGGTATTTTAGAAACATTTTGTGGTAGCATAAGATAAACACACTAAAATCGAAGATAACTGATTTCACTTTGAATTGAATCCAAACAGTAGCACAGGAATAAATATGACTCATGTAACTTAAATTAGTATTTATGTAGTTATACCAATATTCATTAAAAGCACCATAAAATTATGAAATTACAAAAATTTTCCATTTGAAACATAAGAAATTTTCATTTTTGGTCTGATTCTTGAGGCTACTTCTGGCTAATAAACTGCAAAAAAAAAAAAAAAAAAAAAACCAAACTCAATTTGTTAGAATATTCAGTAACGTAAGTCTGCATTGCCTCTCCTATTCATTTACTGAGCATCTCTTTCGAAGTATGAAGGAGATTCCTGAAGACTATTTAGTTCAGATATTTAATGTAGAGTCCTTAGAAACAAAGAAGATACTTAGGTTTCATGCATCTATGGTAATTTTATATCTTCTGTAGTATTTATGAGTGAGCAAGACACTTTTACATAAGATTACTGTAATGTCAGAATCAACTCAAAGGAACCTAACAACAAGGAACTGTTAAATTCTTGGCTTGTGACCTTCAAAGACCAAAATCATTATTCCAAAGGTGGACTAGAAGAAATGACTAAATAGAAACTTCAGAAAGAATCTGGAAAGCATCATGTAATTACCTAGAATAATTTTTCCTGGTTTAGCACAGTGCCGAAGGCACCTGACTGCTAACCAGAAGGCTGGAGGTTCAAATCCACCAGCCACTCCTCGGAAGGAAGGCTGGGGAAGTCTACTTCCATAGAGATACCACCTCAGAAACCCAAGGACGGGTCGCTATGAGTTGGGTCCGACTCGACGGCACATAACAACAACAACAATATCTTCTTCAAAACAAACTCTTGCTATTATAAAACTTTTTCAAACCAAAACTTACTTGTTAAAAATATTTCTTGGAGGAAGCAGAAGAGGAATAACAGTATTACTCAAGCATTCACAAAGGGGACAAAGGAACTCTCCATTTTCCACATCATAGCTTGTATGTAAGCGTAATCTCTGCTGCCTTCGCTGTTCTTTAGCTTGAACGGAATCAAAATACCTTTACAATTAGAGAACATGAGGAATCAAAAACAATGGTAATTTTTTTCAATGAGAGCCACAATCTTCAACATTTGAAATAGTTGTTTCCACAAGTAGTTAAAAATGAATATTCTAAAATTAACTGGATTATTTTTAACACTGTCACTTTGATTTTTGAGTTGTTTTAATCATTAAAATGCGCTAACACTTCTGAAACAGGAAAATATTAAAAAAAAAAAAAGAAGACTTCCTTGCAAGCAAGCATTCACAAAGTGCTAACAGAAATTTCTTGGTCTCGGTGCTATCTGGTCCTCCCTATGACCTGGTGGCTACTTGCTATGGGTAGCTCATATAACTCGATGAGTATAGTGCTAGAACAATAGTATCAATCTGTTAGAAAGCACCAAGGTAGAATAGTTTAGGGTTACCCTTCTTGACACAGGAAATCAAGACAATCTTGGGATGTAATGAGACAAATACTAACACCTTCAAAATCAATAGTTGGTCATCTTGTAGGAAGAGATAACATCGTGAAAATGTAAGTATTACACAAAGCAATCTACAGATAAAATGCAATCACGATCCAAATTCCATTATAATTCTTTAAAGAAACAGAAAAACTAACCACCAACTTTATATGGAAAGGAAAGAAACCCCAGATAAGAAAGCACTGCTAAAGAAGAATAAAGTAGGAGGCTTCATACTCCCCAATCTCAAAACTGACTATACAGCCACAGTACTCAAACAGCCTGGTATTGGTACAGTGATAGACACACAGACTCAAGGAACAGAACTAAGAACCCAGAAGTAAATCCATCCACCTATGGACAGCTGATCTTTGACAAAAGGCCAAAACCCATTAAAAGGGGAAGAAGAGAGAGTTTCCTTAAGAAATGGTGCTAGCAAAACTGGATATCCATTTGCAGAAAAATGTATGGATCTATATCACACACCATACACAAAAACTAACTCAAGATGGATCAAAGACCTAAATGTAAAACTTAGAACCATAAAGATCATGAAAGAAAAAATAAGGGCAATCTTTAGGGCCATATTATGTATCTAAAAAGGTACAAACTGCACAAGACAAACTAGACAACTAGGCCCTCCTAAAAATTAAACATACATGCACATGAAAAGACTTTGTCAAAAAAGTGGTAAGAGAACCGACAAAATAATTGGCAATGATACAGTGAACAAGGAACCAATCTATAAAATTTATAGAAAACCTCAACATTTCAACAACAAAAAGATAAATAATCCAATTAAAAAGTGGGATGAGGACATGAACAGACAGTTCACCAAAGAGGACATTCAGGCAGCTAACACACACATGCAGAAATTCTCACTAACATTAGCCATTAAAAATCAGACTCACTGCCACTGAGTTGCTTCTGACTCAGAGCAATCCCCACTGGGTTTCTGAGTCTGTAAATCTTTACAGAAGTAGATCACCCCATCTTCCTTCCATGGAGTGGCTGGTGGGTTTGAGCCACTGACCTGGTTAGCAGCCAGATACCTTATCCACTATGCCACCAGAGCGCCTTGACATTAGCCATTAGAGAGAGGCAATCAAAACAACGAGATAATCATCTTACCCCAGCATTAACAGCAAAGTGCAAAAGACCCCCCCTCCAAAAAAAAAAAAAAAAAAAAACCCACCAAATGCTGGCAAGGGTGTGGAGATTGGAACACATGCACACTGCTGGTAGGAATATAAAATGATACAACCACTACGGAAAGGGGTATGTGCTTCCTTAAGTTAAAAACAGAAATAGTATATGATACCACTACTAGGTATATATCCTAGAGAAACAAGAGCCATGACAGGAACATATATATACACACCCCTGTTCATTGCAGCATTGTCACAATAGCAGAAAGATCAAAACAAACCTAAGTGACCATCAATAGATGAATGGATAAACAAACTATGTACATAGACATAATGGAATACTATGCAACATTAAAGAGTAACTATGAATCTGTGAAACACCTAATAATATGGATAAACCTAGACACTGTGCTGAATAAAATTAGTCAATCACAAAAAACCAAACCAAAACAAAACAAAACAACGGTCCTCTTAGACCTACAGAAGGACAGGATTACTTCTGTAGGGTTTATCCCACTGTAAAAATTCTTTTCTTCATCCTGTTTGTTAGCTAGTACAGATCCCCTTTCTCTTTGGAGGTATACAGGAGAGATTTTGATATAAAGCTATTATTAAGAAATACAGTTGAGATACTATGAAGTTTCTAAGTTACTCCTTTACATCTCTGACAAAGCAAATTAATTTTAATTGTTATATATTAGGCAAAGATATGGAATTTTTTATTCAAAAAATTTCCTTCTTCCTTTTTCTAGAATGGAAATTCCTTTATCTAAAACTCAATTTTGAACATAATAAAGGGCATTTATGCAAAACCAACAGCCAACATTACCCTCAATGGAGAGAGACTGAAACCATTCCTCTTGAGAACAGGAACTAGA
>NW_006921621.1:15904835-15941709 GCF_000298275.1 Orycteropus afer afer
CAAATCAAAATAAAATTAAAAAACAAAACAAAACAAAAACTCAATTTTGAGTCTTTGTATAAACTTCTCTCGACTAATATCAAGGATATAAATTACCTTTGCCAACAATGGGCATGCATAATGTGTCCACAGCTACCAGTGTGTGTTCCATAAGACAGATCAGGGTGCATGAATAAAGGATCATGTTTTTCTGCATTATAAAACAAAGCAAACAAGAATTTAATTTTTCCATAATGAACTTTAAATGTGCAATCCTTGATAAGGGCTTGTAAACTCAATGTAGAATGCTAGTTTACTCCTTTCATCTGAAGTATCAGTAATTTACGTAAGACCCTGGGTTATTCAGAAAGCAAGGCTTTCTCATTTTTTATCACCATTAACAAATTAATTATCCCTGAACTGTTAACTGATTTGAAACATGTATTGAAGTTTCAATCTTTTACCCATCTCACACTTGCAGAACACTGAGAGACTCAAATTCCTGCCATCATGCTCTGAGAAAAAGCCAGGTCTAGCTGACTGTCTAAGCTCAAGGTAAGAAGGGATATTCTTCATGGTGCTGCCTTTAATACCTTTAGGGCAGCTGGGTTACAATGACCTATAACAAGAAAGGCATTTTGGTAGTAATGGGGCTCTCCCTAGAGGAGATTGTGCTTAAAGATCCTTATGGGGAGAATCACCACAACCACTGTACACAAAATGGCAACAAAATATCCAAGACCAAGACGCAGATCAAAGGGAAAAAAAGTAATGCAGACAGTTATGTTCTGCTGGTAATTTCTTATTTTCAAAGGAGATGAAAAGTGAAGATGAGTTTTAGATGTGTGCCTGGTTTCTTTTGGAATTTCTGGAATTCTTTCTATAAGCTAGTAAACTCACAGCCATCAAGTGGATTCGACTCATAGCAACCCCTCCTTAGGTTTCTGAGGTGGTATCTCTATGCAAGTAGATTGCCCAGTCTTTCTTCTGAGGAATGGCTGGTGGGTTTGAACTTCCAATCTTCTGGTTAGCAGTCAAATGCCTTAGACACTACGCTACTACAGCTCCTTTATAGTCATAAAAATTCCCTCACATTCTCAAAACAATTACTCAAGTATCAACCTGCTTTATACATTGTTGTTGTTATGTGCTGCTGAGTTGGCCCCAACTCATAGCGACCCCTCCTTGGGTTTCCGAGGCAGTATCACTATGGAAGTAGGATTGCCCAACCTTCCTTCTGAGGAGTGGCTGGTGGGTTTGAACTGCCAGCCTTCTGGTTAGCAGTCAAGTGCTTTAGCCACTATGCTACCAGAGCTTTATACATTAGAACAGTACAAATGTCACGGCACAAAGAAAATCTTTTAGAACTGTGAAAGTATTTGGAAAATCCAAAGCAAGGACTTTCTCCTGGCAAGTAACAAATAAACTAGCAACTTTATTCTTGGATTAGAACTGAATAAAATTTTTAAATTATTTAGTTCAAATGATCATTTTTTAAGATGGAGAAGACCAATCTTTCTTAACTAGGGTGCTTGAGAGACATACTGTGAACATTTTCTTTACACAGAGAATGTAGTCCTACCAGTGGGCTCTCAAACTTCCTTTCAATCCTACAATGTGAAAGGTACTTGCTAAATAAGTGCTCTGGAAATCCCTAAGACACAGCTCCTATACCTATAGCCGTTGTTGAAGTGTGCACAAATATAAAATAAACCTAAGACCACACACAGGAAAGTGTCCGCGGTGAACACAATGATGTACCCCCTACAGGAATGAAAAACTGATTGACTCCCTTAGCTGCTGGAAGAGGGTCCTCAACTGCCATCCCTCTTTGAGACAAAACCATGTCACTCCTCTTTCCAGAGGTGGCCCACAAACAGACACTGATCAGTGTTGGGATAAAGACACAGTTCCTTGCCATAACTCAGGACAACTCTAAGGGGCCATCTAGCTCACCCTGGATTGGCTAAGGCTTCTCTGGGACTGCATTATTGCTCAACTTCTCCCTTCATCCAAATCCGTTTCCTTCTTCTCCTGTCCACTAATCTTTATCCTAAGGCTCTCCATAATATATGTCCTGCACAGTAATATCTATCTTAAGAATATGCTTTATCAAAAACAGCAGAAGTAGAGGCATCCAGTTCTAACATCTGCTGAAAGAGTTCTTGGTATCACGATTCTAAACCATAACATGGCTCAAGGATTGCTTCTGACGTTGGTAACTGATATCAGTGTTCTCAAGGGCCTCCACTCTGACTCTATCACAAGTAACAACAATATTATTGTTACTGCAGTGTGTTAAAACATTATTAGGACTTTACCACTGGGTTAGAGAATGAGAATGATTGTGAAGTACCAAAGTATGTTAATGATGCATCACAAAGAAGAGGTCTTCTTTGAATCTGCTACTTACCAGCTGTGTGATTTAAGCGTAACACTTAATCTTCCTGTTGTCATATTTGCAAAGTGGTGAAATTACATAAGATACCAACAAACTTACGGAATTCTTAATAGCTTAATAAAATCTCAGTATATTACCAAGTTACTAAGTCCCAGTTATTATTAATAAGGGAGAGAAGAATCTAGCTGTGACTTACCTGGATCCTGAATGAATTTACTTCTGTTTTTTGACAATACAGTTGATCTCTGAACAAACGCTGCCAAGACCATTGCTCTACTTTCCAATTTAACCTCTTGCTCTTCCTGACACAATATACAGGTAACAAATTGTCTCTGTTCACTGACCCGTGTTTGTGCTGGGCCCAAGGCTGTAAGTGTCATATTTGAAACTGCAGGGCTACAATAAAAATGTTATGAACAGAATGAATGAGTCTAAGGTGTTTCTGTATTCATATTAATTTATTTAAACAGAAGATCCCAGGTATGTGCATATTTAGTGACTTGAATTATCAAAAGTCTTTCATATGTATCAAAACCATCTCTTTAACCCCCACAGCAATCCAATATGGAAAACCCACAAGCCAGATACACAATTAACTGAGCCTTCTGAACGTGAATGTCAAGGGTCTTCTGTATAACATATCAATTTAAGTACACACATCAATTACCTTTCTAAAGTCAGAGATATGCTCATAAACATATGTTAATAAACTTAGATTTCTAGGATTAATTCCTCCAAGTGGAGGTCATAAGATTTTCCTATCAACTCTACTATATTACTTTAGAATTAAAGTATACTTAAGAAGAAAAAAAAGCAAAATCGCTCCCAGTTGAAAGATTAAAAAATTATTAATAAATTTACCTATTATCAAAAACAGCAGAAGTAGAGGCATCCAGTTCTAACATCTGCTGAAAGAGTTCTTTGTTCTCATCGATGAAGTGCCGCTGCATCTCAGACATCTGGGCCATGATCTTTTCTCTGCGCAGCCTGGCAATCTCAGCTTTTCTCTTCCTCTCAGCTTTGTCTTTGTCTCTTGAACTCTGAAATTATGCTTCATTCAATTAGACCATTAGATGCTAACTGCACATTTTTTTCCCAAGACATATGTTTATGATAAATACTCACTAATTAAAAACTATTCAACAATCTCACTTAAACAGAAGACTTCTTATTTAAAAAAAATTGCTGTTATTTTTTATATATTAAAAGTACTGGCTTTTTTTTTTTTTCTTTAAATTTTTGCATGTTCCCTCCCCTCCCCGGTGTGGCATGTTTCTTACCATTGAAAAATTTGTGAATAATTTCAACTATTAATGCAGATAAAGTAACTTTATTTATAATGAACTTGCCACAACTTTTCAGTATTACCAAACTTTACTTCCCATACCTCTTCCATTATGGTTTCTTCTGTCTCTGCCACAGGACTGGTAGATGAGCTCTCCCTTATTTTCTTAATAGTGTTAAAAGTCTGGGAGTGGGGGAGTGGAGAATCAGTTATCCTGAAGCTATAAAACATTATCAAAATGTACAAATAACAAATATTTAACACTTCTCACAAAACCAGAAAAATACAGGCAACGTCACCTTCAGTATCCATCTAATCATGTCTTTGTGGACATCTAGATAGGGAGCATTCTGCAGCGTTTCCAGCAGAGCGAGTATGCTAGGAGAGTTGTTTGGTGTTTCACCAGGTTCTAGGGTAGAAATATAAGAGGCACGATATAAAAACAGCTAATACTTCAGAGTGCTTAGCACTATGCACAAGAAGAGGATGCAGTTGCTTATAGTTTTTATTGGCCATCATTTTGATTACAGCTCTAATTACTAGAGATTTTCAGTACATCTCAAGAATGCAACACATATTTGTACTTCACCAGCAAGGTGTTAACAACTGGAATGCTTTAAGCATTCAAAATTTTCTTCTCATACCAAATGATTACTTTTAAGCACGAAGGCAAGAAGGAAACCTGGAGATCTAGCGGCAAAAGGGACTATTTCCTTTCTACCCCCTGGTGGTAGTGGCCCAGTATTCTCAGCCATTGACATTTAGGGCGAAATGACAGAGAATATGACAATGAACAAAGTTATAGAAGTAATTTTTTGTTATCAAGGGATTCATAAACTCCTATCATACCACCATAAATTCACGAAAACACTTCAGCAAATAGCTTGAGTGCAGCATGTCTGGGGGAGGGAAAGCACAAGATGAGCTGGGACATCTTTTGTGCCTCAGAGCAAGGTGGTGTTCAAATACTAATGGGAATGGGTTTTCAAAACGACACAGAAGCCAACTTGAATGGACTCCCACTGACCCAAGTTGGCATAATTTGAGCACCAAAGGGAATAATGATTATACAATGAATAAATAAAAAGTAAAACAATGAATAAATAAAAATCTATGATTATTAAAACAATAATAAAAACACAACCTTAAACAAACAAAAAAGGCTCATATTTGTCACCATTACTGGTAACTGTTAGAACAACTCCTTACTCTGAAAATTAATAAAAACTTTCCTTTAGAGATGAATGCTAACAAATATAGATTACTGCTGTTGTTAGCCATCGTGATAGCCTCCCACTCATGGTAACTCTGTGTACAACAGAATCAAATGCTGCCTGGTTCTGTGCCATTTGCATGACTGGTTACAGACTGGACTTCTGTGAGCCACAGAATTTTTCATTGGCTGATTTTGGTAGATTGCCAGGTTTTTCTTCCTCATCTGTCTTAGTCTGGAAGCTCTGCCGAAGACTTTCAGCATCACAGCAACACACAAGCCTCCATGGGCAGATGGGCAGTGGCTGCTTGTGAGGTACAATGGCCAGAAAGGAATCGGGAATTAGAAAATCACTATTTTGCAATCCTCTGTGAAACAACTAATTCAGAAAGGTTCATGAATGGATTCTAAAGTGATTAAGATAAAAACTTTCTGGGGAATAGAATACTCTTGCAGTGTCAACTGTGGTGAATTGCCTGATGTAGCAGCCCTGTTAGCCACAGTCCTCCATTTTGTGATGTATTAAAAATCCTATTATCCATGCCTGTTTAGGGTGCTGTGGTAGTTAAGGTCATGTGTCAACTTAGCTGAGTAGCTGGTAGGAGTTATTCCCTGTAATGACCGGCAATCAACTCCATGGTGGAATTTGCTGTGAGCAACTGAGAAGCTGCTTTCAAACTTCTGATTGTTAAAGTCATCACTTGGGATATTTCTGCTGGAGCAGCACAAAGTAACCAAAACAGGTGGGATATATCTTGAGTCCCACCTTGCTGAAGGGAGTAACTCAAATCACCACCCTTAGCTTCCTTGAGGGTATATACAGGAATCTTCTGATGAAGAATGAATACTTCATTCTGATGAAGCTGAATACTTCATTTCAAAGTTAACAACTGATGCTTCTTATAGTATGAAATGCTGAATAAGACCATGCTATAGGCCTGATTTACAATGTGCAGTCAGCTGTCTAACAACATTGTAACATATGTTGGGCACATGCATAGTTTAACTGTTACACGTCTGTTACATGGCTTACTCTCTCTCTTGCACCAGTTCTGAATTTTGGCTCATTGTCATCTCACCCCTGGATTTCAGACAGCAGCCGTCATTTGATCTACTGATTTAGGTTTGCCAAACCCTGAGAATTGGGAGGATCCTTCAGACCTACTTACAGACTTAGGACTTGCCAGCCTGCCAGCCTCCTAAGCCTCCACCATCACTATGTGAGATGATCCCTTGGGTGTCCGTGAGTTCTGTGAGATGTTACAGCAAAATACAGAACCCTAAGACAGGAGGGAGATTACTGAGAGGAGTTAATATCTGAAATGATGGGGTGGCACGGTAGTTTGGACATGTGGGACATCTTTAACCTCCACCTCATGGGGACTGGCCTTGGGCTGATCTTCCTAAGAGAAACTGTTCAAGCACCAACATATCACCCCACAGACTAACTGCTATAGATTAATAGGGAGATCTGGTGGTCACCTCTTAAACAAAGTAATCAAACTTGGCATCACTAATAGTGGGGCATCCTGATATGATATAATATGAAGAACTCAGCATCACCTATTCTTCCCAAAAATGTTTAACTGAATTTAATCAAAGTCTAGATCAATTTTTTTCCAGTTTACAGGAAGGACAGGGGATAAAAGAGTGAGTTAAACACCAGCACAAGGGAATAAGGCCCTAGGGGATGGCCTCAGGCCTCAGGCAGTACCTGCCACATTAAAGGCTGGCAGTTCAAACCCACCAGCTGCTCCCCGCCAGGTAGCCGGGCCATCTCTTTTAAGGAGCTCTGGTAGCATAGTGCCTAAGGTACTTGACTGCTAACCAGAAGGCTGGCAGTTCAAACCTACTAGTCACTCTTTGGAAGGAAGGTTGGGCAATCTATTTCCGTAGCGATATCGCCTTGGAAACCCAAGGAGGGGTTGCTACGAGTCAGGTCTGACTGGATGGCAAACAACAACAACAACAACAACAACAACAACAACAACAAGGGACTAATAAGTAAAATCCAAAATGTAGGCTATTCTATATGAAAACTAGCCTGGGATTTTAAAAAAGATAATGCCTCAAAAAAAACTAATTTGGAGAGACCATGGAGATTGAAAGAAACATAACTAAAAGCAGTGCATTTTTCCTACCAGGTTAGATCCTGGTTGGGGAGGGGGAGAAAGAAAGATATTTTTGGGACAAGTGGGAAAACGACAATGTAACTGAATATGAGATGACATTTGGGAATTACTGCCAATTTTCTTAGGTGTGATGGTAGTAAAGGTAGTCCCTGACTTATGATGAGGTTCTGTTCCAATGACCGTGGTTAAGACAGTTGTGACATAAGCTGAATACTCCATTTCAAAGTAACAACTAATGCTTCTTATGGTATGAAATACTGAATAAGATCACGCTACAGGCCTGTTTTATAATGCAGTCAGCTGTCATAACAACGTTGTAACAGATGTTGGGCACGTGCATAGTTTAACTGTTACATGTCCTTAGAATTAAACACTGCCCAATTTTCTATTCTTTACAACTCCCGACATCAACTTCATTGTAGACGAGGCCATCATCTGCTATACAGCAGTGTTTTGAACAATGAATCATAAAACTGAACATCTGCGAAAAACATCAGAAAATTAAGAGCTGCAACACTGTGTGCAGTATTACTAATGATAAGATAAATATAACACCAAGAAAAACAGTAAGTGTAGTTTCTTGCAACTCAAATTATGTCATAAGTCAGGGACTATCTATATTGTGGGATGCTGAACAATGTCTTTCTTGGGAGAGAAATGCGTACGTTTTAGAGGTGAAATGTTATGATGTCTATTAACAAATAGTTAAAAAAAGTGTACAAGTAAAAACACATATAGAGGAAAACACTGACTTCTGAATCTAGGGTCACAGGACAACTTTTTCAGTTTGTAAGTTTAAAATTTTTGAAAATAAGAAGTTAGGAAAAATCTCACACTGTTTTCTAGAAAATAAATTATATACAATGATAATCTAACCCCCTATAGCTAATTTTCTGACTTTCAAGACTGGAGAACCTTGTATTTTTATATAACAGCAAAAATTTAAAAGTGAGATCTGATAGCACACTTTGTTTTAAAAAGCATATCCTAAAGTTTAAATATATCAGCTGTACCCTCAAATCAAAGATTCCTCATTATTTTTGCTGTTTATGAATTATATGTATTTTAAGTATATGTAGGCTCTAAGTACTTTCATAAAAATATATCAACATCTGATATAAAACACCTATAAAAGATATGTATGTATAGCCTCAAATATTTGGATTCAATATAGTTCATTTAGAATCCATTATGATCAAATAAAAGAGGTTATATTCCGTATTTAAAATCACTTATATCTTGAGCTAGTTTAGTAAAAAGTGCATACATACTTGACATCTTCTGAGTAAAGGTAAATGTTACTACGTGTTCTTCCGTGACAGTCTCTAAATGCTGTTTTTCTTCTTGTAGTGCCATTCCAATTAAATGCAACACCTCAAATAAAATATATTTTGTGACTATGAGTACAAAAAATTTCACATATTTTTACAGGAACTAATAAAAAGGAAATTAATTCACTATTGAAGAAAGAGCAATCAACTATTAAGACTAAGTGCAACAAAAAAACAAGTTATCAACTTAAAAACACTAAGCTTTGTTGTCTAATACAGAATTTTCAGTAGAGAAAACAAAGTCTAATTCAGGTAGGAAGAAAATTTAATTGCAATTCTTAGGATAATCTACAATTAGTATCAGATATGGCCAGTGATAGATAGAATACATAATTTTCACTTTTATTCCTTATCAAGTGGCCAAGTAATTACAGAGCTGAAAGCATCTATCATGTAATAATCTAGTCTATGGTAAAACCAAAACAAACGCACTGCTGTCGAGTTGAATCCAACTCACAAAGACCCTTCTTTGGGTTTCCAAGGTGTTATCACTATGGAAGTAGACTGCCCAACCTTCCTTCTGAGGAGTGGCTAGGGGTTTGAACTGCCAGCCTTCTGGTTAGCAGTGAAATGCCTTAGGTACTATACCACCAGAGCTCCTAATACTAAGAGCTAAATTTTAATTTAGTTAAACTAAATTAAGACATATTTTTATCTTTAGTTTATAAGGATGTTTATAGTTCTTCAGTATATCTCACAGAAATTTCCTTACAAGATTTTTAAACAAATAAATAAATTAATGGGCTACTAACCAAAAGGACCACAGTTCAAACCCACCAGCCACTCCATGGAAGAAAGATAGGGCAGTCTGTTCCCACAAAGATTTATAGCCTTGGAAACCCAATGGGGGTTGCTATGAGTAAGAACTGACTCAATGGCAGTGAGTTTATGTATATATAAATATATAATATATATTTCAAATTACAATAACCCTGTATATTTTTGTCCTAAATTATCTCTGGAACAGATACTGAGGATTTTGGCTTTTAATACAAAAGCATTAATATATATAAATAATAGAAGCCTTCAAACCTACCCTTTGCAACATGGACTCAGACCAGGCATATCCATTGTGCTCTACAGCCCACTGTAGTATTGTTCTCATGATGCACAACATGACATCTGATTGTAAAATGTTAACCAGACTTGCAAACAAAGGGCAGAATGGAGGCAAACCTGGAGGTGGAAGTGCTAAAAATAAAGCTATTATTGGTTTCTTTTGTACATCTTGCTTATAAAAAACCATTACCTTTGCCAGATACTTTTGATAGTCTATTACTCAAAGAACACTCACTGACAAACACGCTCTATTTTACCTTTTCAAGGTCAAATGCATAAAAAACCTACATAAATAGCAGAAGTACAAAGGAAAGCTTTTTTCCCCCTAGAAATGTCTTATGATTTAAAATAAAACCATTAACCCATGAGTGAATCAGTATAGATCACTTCTATATTAACATATTTATTATTTCTGAGTAGGAGACCATTCACTGAGAATGCCTATATTTAAATCTTCCACTTCACCAAGGATACTCATCGTAAACGCTAATAAAAAACAATACTTTATAAAATGGTCTTAAGCACCATCTCTGGCATAAGCAGTCTTGCCATTCTTATCTTGGTGTAAAATAAGCAAAACACAATGACATGAGATTTTCAAGAGAAGAAATTAAAAATACCTGTATCTTCCCTATTTTGTCTTTTCAATTTCTGTTGAGCTTCCTCTGCCTAATAAAAAGTAATTTGAAGTAGGAATTATTAATACAAAACAACTTAATATCTTAACACAGTGACATAAGTCAATCTCTGCTATGCTACGTTCTGATTTTAGAAGATTCTTATCCTTAATATTGCAGTATTCCTAAGATTTTGTTATTGACATTAATTCCGCCCCCCCCAAAAGAAGTCACAAATGCATTAAAATGCAGAGGAGACATGCAGAAATCTTATTTAGGTTGGAGATCCATGAGCATCAAAAACTCAACAAAAGTTTCATGCTTAAATTTTGCTTCATGGCACTTATTAAAAAAATATTTTAAGAGAAGACTGCTGAAAGACAAAACATGACTACTGAAGAATGATTAAAAATCCATAAATCTCTATAGAAAAGCATAATGTTAAATAGTAGCAATTTTGAATGTGTATAAAATGGCTTAACTGGTTATAATACAGGTTTACCACCCATTTTCAAAAGCCAATAAAATAGTAATTTATATATATGTGAGTCTGAGAGGAAAAGACCAGCTGTAAAGATTACAACCTATTGCTGTGAAGATTATAGCTCAAGAAACCCTATGGGGTAGGTTTACTCTGTCCTAGAGGGTCACTATGAGTCAGAACCAATTAGATGGCACACAACAACGAATGTATATAATTATATAGATCACACACACACACACACATTTATATATATATGATCTATATACTGTGTGTATGGATATATATACACAGAAAACACTATTAGGTGGTGGTATTATATGTAATTTGTATTTTCTTCTTTATACCATTTTTGTTTTCCGTAATAAAAATGATGCTTTTTCAATTTGTGCAAAATAGTACAAGGTGTTTAGGGAAAAAAAATGCCCCTTTCCCAGTATACTTTTAGTTTTCCCAATTACCTTGGATTGCTCTGCCCTTGAAAAGTGATAGAAATACAAATTGAACTCTTTGGCACACTCGGGTTTCAGTTCATACATGCCTCGTCCTGTTAACCCAGGTTTCCTATGAAAGAAAAGCCCTTCAATATTATTACTAAAGTCACACACTAATTCATGAGACAGTATGAGATACCAGAGAAAGAAAGCAGAGCTCTCACCTACTGCAGGGGAGTGTAAACTGGTGTATTTTCCGTGGGTTAATGTAGCAATCTAAATCCAAAGCTTTATGAGCATCTACTTTATCTAGCAAGTCCACACTCAATTTATCCTAGCTGACAAATCTCTGAATGGTAACTGTAGCAGCAACAATGTAAAAGTCTAACAATAGGGAGGAAGTCACATAAATTATAACATCTCCATAGAGTTGAACACTATTCAAAGTGATTGTTAATCTCTATATTTTGACACTTATTGTTACAGTAAGTGGAAAAAAAAGGTGACATTTAAAAAAATATTTTTATAATTTTGGGTTTAGAGAACATTCCTAGGCAAGTTATAAAACTCAGAAAGATTTAAGTCCCATAAAAATGCAATTATATGAAATGATACCATAAACAAAGTTAAAACCCATGTAACAGACTGGGAGAAAATACATGCTGTTTACATCATATTTAATATCATAAAAATTAATTGCTATAATACATAAAAGATGCCTATGGAATAATGAGAGACAATCTTAAAGAAAAATGCACAAAAGTATGAATAAACATAAATGGCCAATAAACACATGAAAAGAAGCTTAACTTCATTGGTAGTTAGAGAAATGCAAATTGAAATAACAAGGTAAATTTCCCACCGATTTGCTACGAAATTAAGAAATTATATGTTTCAAGTATTGGCAAAGTTGCAGGGCACTCCCATACACAACTAGTATAAATTGATGACTTTTTTTGGAAGATGATTTGGAGGTATATATCAAAATGTAACACATGCCTTCCCTTTGATCTAGCAAATCCTCAAATAAATACTTTCATACATCAAAATGTGTGATATATACACAAGGATGTTTTCAATACTTGTTTATAATAGAGAAAACATGGAAACAAATATCCATCTGTAGGGAAGAGGGTAAGTAAGTTTCAGTACATGACTACAAAGTTAAAAGGAATGAAGTAAACCTATACATACTGACAGAGCATATTAGATTATTAATAATAAAACATACAGACATACAGAAATACTCCAATAAAGTTTTATTTTTAAAAGAGGCTATGTAAAGTTACTATAAAATAAAATTTTTGTTCATGTATTTATCTTTCTAGCCTCTTTCATACACATACAGATGTAAGTATTACACTCACAGAAACAAGTTTAGAAAGATATACATCTAAATGGAATTAAAGTCAACTGGGAGTAGTTGGATAGTAAATGCTATTGCATGTATTATCTTCATAATCAACAAAAATAATTACATTGTCGTTGGGGAGAAGTAGGGAGCAAGAAAAAAGTAGGATTAAGCCTCAATGGTCTTAACGGGACAAACTAGTTTCCTAATTGGGCAACACAGTGGACACTCAAACTCACTGCTGTCCAGTCGGATCTGACTCACAGTGACTCCTCCTTGGGTTTCCAAGGCGGTATCTCTACAGAAGTAGATTGCCCAATTCTCCTTCTGGGAGTGGATGGTGGGTTTGAACCACCAGCCTTTTGGTTAGCAGTCAAATGCCTTAGGCACTACGCCACCAGAGCTCCCACAGTGGACACTAGAGAAGGCATTTAGAAGTCATTCCACAATTATGCGGCACATTCAAAAGGAAACTCAATGCATTTACTTAGATCACCTGTTCAGTGAAACCATCAGGTATAAATGCATCTTCTAAATGCAATGAAAACCCTCAAAAAGCTACTTTAAGTTGTTTGTAGGCCTAGATTGCAAGGCTGAAATGTCCGTGAGAGATCTAGTTTAAAGTTACATATTTGAAAATGTCATTCTCTCAAAGCAATAGCTTCATGCTCAGTTCCAGCAACGTAAACAATTTAAGAAAAATGAATGTTCCAGGAGCCTAGTTTGCCCAGCCCCAGCGCTTAGTTTAAGGAAACATGGTCTAAAAAACTAAAATATTTTGCTGTATTTCTCATGGAGCCTCCAAGGTATGTGAGATCACTTACTAATCCCTACCCCTTCCAATACCCTGTTAACATACAACTGTGTTTCTCTCCCATCTCTTCACTCATCTCATCCAAAAGTGACTCAACTGCCCATCAAGCAAAGTCCTTCAGGGGTGAGGAAGGGGGTCCTGAGTGAGAATGGAATCAGTGGTGATGGTGGGGAAGCGCTGTGAATATTAACATTAAATTTTGTCCTAGTATCTCTGGAACACGACCTGCAAACACCATTCAGGAATCAGGCTTCTTTGGTACTCCTTCAAAGTCTGTATTTTGGTCATGCTGGACAACATTTAAGAAGCTCTGGTGGGGCAGTTGTTAAGCACTTGGCTGCAAACCGAAAGGTCAGCAGTTTGAACCTACCGGGCACTCCACAAGAGAAAGATGTGGCAGTCTGCTTCAATAAAAATTACAGCACTGGAAACACTTTTGACAATGCTACTCTGCTGACAGGGTCACTATAAATCGGAATCAACTCACCGGCAGTGTGTTGGTTTTGGAGGGACTACATATAGACTTCCCAAACTGTCATACCCTTTCTTGCCTTCAGCCTTTAGTTTTGTCTGGTCCCCCTTCTACTTCAGTATGGAGTTTTGGAGCCTGGGACACTTTATTCTTTACCTTCCTTTACCTGACTCTTCCTTTAGGGTTTAAGTGAATTACCACTTTGTCCTGAAAGCTTTCCCTGGCCCCAAGCGTGAAATGTACATTCCTCCTATGTATATTCTCCCTCTTATGTACGCTCATGGTGTTTTCTGATTCACCTATGAAAGTGTTTGTGACACTGCATTGTAATTGCCTGTTTATGTATTCAGAGACCCCTTCTTCCCACAGTTGTGTTTCTAAAATCCAGCAGTCTGACACATAGTAGACATTCAAGGAACATTTCTTGAAGAAATAAGTTATACACACATGTTCTCCATTTGCAAAAGAAAAAAAAAAAAAGAAAAATGAATATATATAAATATGGAATGTGATATAATAGGAAGTAAACTTACTTGAAATGGGCAACTGTTTCAATTACACTCTCCATGCCAGTCTCTTTGTTCTCCTAAAGGTATGAAACAAATAATTGTGTTTCATGTTAGTAATCACTAACACTGTGTTTTTAATCTTATTAACCCTCATAGCAACCTGTGAAGTGGATACACTATTAACTCTATTTTAACAGATGAGGATCTCATAGTAAATATAATGATTAATACGTAATTAGGTAGACTACTTGATAAGCTTTTATTCAGAATGTTATCATCCAAAAAAAAAAAGTCACTACCATATAGAATCAAAGTTAACACTTTTCAAAGGAATTAAAAACATTTCCCAAATCATATTCCATTCATGACAAGATGCTAACAGGAATTCACAATGAGGGATTTGCAACTAATGTCACAAAACAAAATGTATATTAAATTATTGAATGGGAAGCTAATTTGTTCTGTAAACTTTCACCCAAACCACAATAAAATGTTGGAAAAAAAAAAAAAGATGTTAATGGAAATTTTGAGTTCTTGCTTGAATAAAGAATTTTTTGTTCAAAAATGTTTGGGGAAACATGCTTTAAGAAAAGTTAAATATGTTTCTTTACATAAGACTTTGCAGAGCCTGTATTTTGCTAAATACACCTACTCCTCACTTACTATCTCGTACCCTGACATTTTGTATTTATGACAATAATAAAAAAACCTACATGACTATTTTGCTCATTAACAATGTATGTCTGGCACTGGAGTCTTAAAAACTTGCAAGTGGCATTTTAAGATGCAACAACTGGTCTCTCCTCATCAAGAACAAAGAAGCATGAAGAAAATCAAAGATACAAGGAAACAATTAGTCCAAGGGACTAGAGGATCACACGAACCTCAGCCTATATGACCATGAGACCAGAAGAACCACATAGTACCCGGCTACCACTGTCAACAAAAAGGGATCAGTATAGGAGATCCTGGATAGAGTGGGAGAACAACGTGGAACAAAACTCAAAATCATAAAAAAGACCAAGCTTACTGGTCTGACAGAGCCCGGTGAAACTCCCCAGACTATAGCCCCTACAGCCCCTAGTTACGCTTTATGCCTGGAATTGAACTCACTCTCGTGGCTTCTAGACAAACAATAGACAGGCACACAGGGTGGTGAACATTTATACCAGGAAGGTACCCTCCAAAGAATGATCAATCACAGGGGAACAGAAAGCCAGTATTCACACAAGGAGATAGTTCAGGGGGCAGGAATGCATAGAGAGCTGTGGGAACTGCAGTCAATGTCATGAAACAAAATGTGTATGAACTGTTGTTGTTGTTGTTATGTGCCGTCGAGTCGGCCCCGACTCATAGCGACCCCTCCTTGGGTTTCCGAGGCAGTATCACTACGGAAGTAGGATTGCCCAACCTTCCTTCCGAGGAGTGGCTGGTGGGTTTGAACCGCCAGCCGTCTGGTTAGCAGGCAAGTGTCTTAGCCACTATGCTACCAGAGCTCCCGTGTATGAACTGCTGTATGGAAAATGAATTAGTTCTGTAAACTTTAACCCATATCACAATAAAAACAAACAACAACGTATGCCTGGCAGTAATGAATGCCGAGGTGCAAGGCAAGAGTAATGCTGACTGCGATGGTTTAGGTTATGTGTCAACTTGGCTGGGCCACAATTCTTAGTTGTTTGGCAGTAATGTAATGTTGTACTCATTCTCCATTTATGCATAAGGCCTATTTTCACATAACAACCTTGTTTTTGGAACCTAACCATGAGTGAGGAGTGGGCATATAAATTACAATTCGTCAAAGACAACACACTATAGAACGATACAAAAATATGTATAATACCAATACTACAATATATATGACACCACTGAACTCTCCCCCTAAAATACCCATTTAGTATCTTGTGGGTTCTATAGGACACATATAAGGTGACTGTACTATCACCTTGTATAAAACGTATTACATTTTTAACACGTTTTTAAAATGCTGTTTTGAATTTTATTCCTCCTCATCTGGTGGCGTAGTGCCTAAAGCATTTGACTGCTAACCAAAAGGCTGGCGGTTCAAACTCACCAGTCACGCCTTGGAAGGAAGGTCGGGCAACCTATTTCCATAGTGATATTGCCTCGCAAACCCAAGGAGGGATCACTATGAGTTGGATTCAACTTGATGACAGTGAGTTTGGTTTGCTTTGGTTTATCTAAATACGAAAAAAAACCCAAAACAGGTGCTATCAAGTCAATTACAACTCAAAGACCCATGTGTATCAGAGTAGAATTGTGTTCCATATGGTTTTCGGTGGCTGAATTTTTGGAAGCAGATCACCAGGCCTGTCTTCTGAGATGCTCTGGGTGGATTCAAACCTCCTACCTTTTGGCTAGCAGTCAAGCATGTCAAGTCACCATTTGTACAACCCAGTGACTCTCCTTCTCCTAAAGTCTAGGTTAAATTATAGTTGCTTCCTCATCTAAGAACTCAGAATTCATTTCCTGCATTAATAATTATTATTAATATTTTTTAGGTGTGATAAGGATTTATGGATTTAAAATAAATAAATAAAAGCCTTTATCTTTTGGACATGAGTTTCTTAACCTCTTTTGGACCACATAATTCCTTGGTGTGGGAGGCTATCCTGTGCATTGTAGGATGTTCAGCACTATTCCTGGCCTCTACCTACTAGATGCCAGTAACACTCTTCCTCTTCTGAGTAATGACATAAATCAAACATGTCTCCAAACACTGCCAAATGTATCCTGGGGTGAGGGGGCGGGGGGCACAAAATCATCCCCAGTTAAGAACTACTGTTTAAATACATATAGTGCTATTTATAGATGAATGACAATCTGGTATTCTCTACAAAATAATCCAGCAGGGGCCTGGGGATTAGTGGTGGGGTACAGATCAAACAAAACTGACTGACTGTTGAAATTGGTGATGAGTACATGGAGTTTGCTATATTATATTTTCTATTTCTGTAGATATTTGAAAATTTTCATAATAAAAACTTTTTAGAAAGTATATACAACACATGTAAGATAAGCTGAAATCCCAGAAGAAGAAATGTTAAGGTTAAAAGTTTTGATCTGTGTATCAAATTTGGGAAAATATTATTTTGAAAAGCCTCAATAAAAATAAAGTTCGTTTCCAACTATAAGTGTTGGGTTTCTAAAAAACTCCATGGGTGAAAAATAGATGATGGAAGAACTTAAGATCCTGAGAGGAAAAAGAGCTGCAATTCAACCTATGAATACCCTTGTGAATATTATTTAAGATAAAATAAGGAGCTCTGGTGGCGTAGTGCCTAAGGCATTTGACTGCTAACCAGAAGATGAAATAGTCACTGAAAGCATGAAAAGGAAAAACTGAAAAACTGAATAGGTACTTTCCTACTGTTTTCTCAACATACTGGGTTACAAAACGCTATTTCTACTTACAGCAACTTCACACTAAAGGCCTTGTAACAACCACTCTGTAACAGATACAGAAATTCAGCTAGCTAACATCTGGGTTTACTTTTTCCCCCAGTGTCTTTATCTCTTTCAAGGCTTTATTGTAAAAGATTCTGTCTCTATTTCGCTTTGTATATACTACACTGATAGATATAAAAAGATGTCTGTAATTTTCTTTGTAAAAATGTAGGTACTTACATCTTCAGGTAAAGACTTTACCAATTCACTATGAGCCATAGGTCTGATGCTCAACTGATGGATAATCTCCCGCTTAATTTCATCTGTAGCATCTACCTGTCCAACTCCAGGACTATATCGCTCTCCTGTCAATAATGAAAATGTACATACACACAGGTTTAACATTGTGTGGCATTACACTTAAAATTCACACAATACAATATATTTTTCTTTTTCTGTTTTTTTTTTTTTTTTTTTATTGTGATTTGGGTGAAGATTTACAAAGCAAATTCACTTTCCATACAGCAGTTCACATATACTTTGTCTCATGTCATTGACCACAGTTTACCACAATGCAACAGCTCCCCTCCCACTTCCTCCCCATAGTTACCTCTTCCCAATGTCCATCGCTCCATACACTCCTGTCTCCTGCGCTGTCTCCCTGTGCATAAACAAGTAGCCCTTGTTTCTCCCATAATTGTTCTCTCCAAGGAGTGTATCTACTTGAGGTAAATGTTCAACTCATATGCCTGTACTTTGTTTGGCTGGAAGCCACATGGCTTCAATTCCAGACCTGAAGGGCAGCTAGAGGCCATAGTCTCAGTGGTTCCACCAGGCTCTATCAGACCAGCAAACCTGGTCCCCACCTTTTTTTTTTCCTCCAAATGATTTTGAGTTTTGTTCCACATTGTTCTCCCAGTCTATCAAGGATCTCCTATATAGATCCCCTTCCAAGTGGATGACAGTGGTAGCCGGATACCATCTAGTTTTTCTGGTCTCATAGTTGTATAGGCTGCATATCGGATGATGGACCAGTCGTTAGAACTAATTGTTTCCATGAATTTTGGTTTTCTTCATTCTTCTTTGCTCTGGACGAGGAGAGACCCATCGTTGCATCTAGATGGCAGCTTGCTAGCTTTTAAGATCCAGTCGCTACTAGCCAAAGTAGGAGGTGGAACAATGTTTTGTATAGTATGTTATGCCAATTGAGCTTGATGTCCCCTGCGACTATGGTCCCAAGCCCACAGGTTCAACTACTGAGTCCCTCTGGGTAGCTGGCTGTGACCAAACAGTGACCACAACCTTGTCCCTTGTCAGCTCTACTATACACCTGGGAATTCTGATCATTCACATAAACTCATAGGACCATTGTCTGCCAACACTATACATGTTCCTGGCTACACTTCCCATTTCATAGACATACCTAATCATTTAGCCTGTCCACCCATCTATCCATCCATATACCCATGTTTGCCTTCACTGACAACATAGTACTGTATGTGCAAAAGGGTTCATATTTGTTCTCTGTACCTCCCATGTACCTCTCTTATGTCTTTCTCATCCTCAATGCTGCCATATTGGTCACTCACATTTGCTGCATTGCCCTTCTCTTCACCCAAATCCATACTTATCTCTATCTGTCTAACAGCATTCCCTTCCCTCCCCTCCCACTCCTGGTAACCAACAAAGAAAATTTCCTTCTATAGATAAACCTTTCCTTAACTTTTACAATAATGGACTAATACAATATTTGTCCTTTTGTGATTGACTTATTTCGCTCAGCATAATGTCCTCCAAGTTCATCCACGTTATGTGGTGTTTTGCAGATTCTACATTATTCTTTAGTGTTGCACAGTATTCCATTGTGTGTATACAATATACTTTTCTAAGTCTCTTTGTGCAATGGAAAAGTAATGACTGGTCTGGCAGTATGCTAGATCAGCTCTGATCATATGTTTGATCTCAGACACAACAGGTGAGTACAGGCTTTAGGCAGAGGCAAGAGAACTCTGGTGGCTGCTATAGAGGAATAGGATCCGAAGTTTGGGAAGGAATTAGAAGTAGTGGAGAACTGGTTCAGTAGAAGCTGTACTAGAAGTCTGGGAAACTTTCATTCCATCTGTCACATGGTAGAAGGAGAAAGAGCCTTCCTTTAGCCTTCTATCTAGTGACCTCACACATTGGTATTACTTCTTGATGATAGTCAGAATTCTCTCATCTGTGGACTGTATGTAGAGGGTCTGAAATAGGGAGGGAGGTGGGACAAGGTACAGAGAATGGGAAAGATGTGGGAAAAAGCACTAGAAATATAGGCAACCAGAAAAGAAAGCTGTATCTCTTAGGTATGATGTTGTTGGGTGGCCTCAAGCTGATTCCGACTCATAGTGACCCCACGTGACAGAGCAGAACTGTCCCATAGGGTATTCTCAGCTGTAATCTTATGAAAGCAGATTTCCAGGTCTTTCTCCTATAGAGCTGCTGGGTGGGTCCCAGCAACCTTTCAGTTAGCAGCCAAGTGGTTAACTACTGTACCACCAGAGCTTTTTGTTATTAGCCACAGACCTCCATTAAGTAAGAATTATTATGCTTAATGTCACAAATAAGGAGCCTTGGTGGCAAAGCATTAGAAGTGCTTGGCTACTAACTGAAATGTCAGTGGTTGAACCCACCAGCTGCTCCATGGGAGAAAAATGTGGCAGTCTATTTCATAAAGAAACCAGCCTTGGAAACCCTATGAGGCAATTCTACTCTGTCCTATAGGGTTGCTATGACTCAACAGCAGTAGGTTTAATTTTTTTTGTTTATTTGTTTAATGCCATGAAGTCATAGGGTGAAACACAGCTAAGACAGAAAGTAACAATGAACAGCTCCTAAATAGCCTATTGCCTGCTTGATAAATTCTCCTGTCCCTATTTTTTGTCTAATACACAGAATCTTCCAATTTATTCTGTTCCAGCAGTTTTGCTCTCTCCTTTTTCCAAAGCGCCAAAGCACAATCACTCTCAACACTGCAGTATCTAGAGGGGAGAAAAGATGGACACTCCAATCCCCCTTCCTTAAAATTGACTGTCATCGCTAAACAAAAGAAACATAGTTTGGAAATTCTGAACTATTTGCTACCACAAAATCCAATATAATTTATAAATGTCTCAAATAATCCAAACTTACCAACAAGCATTATGATGAGATACAGCATCTCTTCTATTAGAGTATTGTTTTGCTGTACGACATCCTATAACAAGTGAGGGGAGATAAAGTTCAGAATAAGAATATGCATACTGTATTTCAGATAATTAACATAAAAAAATGAAAGGTGCTTCTTTAGTGAAGTGTTGGTCTTGCAAGACATGTTCTCACCTTATGGGTAATCTCAGAACTGAATCTTTTTCCATAGTCTGGGGTACTGAAAATCTGATAAAGTTCAAAGCGGCTGAGCATGATCATCAGGAAATGATTTGGATCCATCATGGAGACACCTGTCTTTTTTTTTCCCCCCAATGTTTGAGATAAAGGAAAAGAGGAAAATCAAAAGGGTTATTAGACGATTAATAGTATTTTGCTTTGCACAACAGAAAGCAGCTTATTTATTCATCAATCCCAGTAAAAGATGGAAATCCATTTACTCTTAATCTCTACTGTGTTAGCTGGCAAGTATGAGCAGGAACCTAAACAAGTAAAACAAAACAAAACCTAAATCCACACATCAAGTTAACATGGACTATGAAATATCTTTTCCTTTAATGCTTTAAAATAATTGTACACTTATGAATTCAGTTTCTAAGTTTTATTTCAGGGATGCTGAGAGAAACGTAGTATGCCCATTAACCTTCTAGCATTCTCTTATATGGCATATAACTTTTAGCATGAATACGTTCTAAAAAATATTTTATTGGGTTTTTGGTGAAAATTTATACAGCAAATTATGTTCCCATCAGACAAATTCTACATAAATTGTTCAATGACATTAGTTACACTTTTCACAAAGTGAACATTCTCTTTACCTGCATCCTGGTTGTTCTGTTTCCAGTACTCTAGTTTTCCAGCCCCCTGATTGCCTCATCTTTGCTTTAGGGTAACTGTTGACTCTTTGGACTTATATAGATGGTATTTTAATGGAGTATCTTACTCACAGATAATATCCTTTATTTTGTGTGCCAATCTGTTACTTCACTAAAAGGTGACCTCAGGGGATAGTTTTGGTTCAAGCTTTAATGAGTATCTCAGGAGTCCTCTAGTCTCAACTGGACTTTCTAAGAATTTTAGTTCTGTTCCATATTTTCCTCCCATTCTAGCAAGGTCCATCTATTGTGATGTGATCAGGTCAGTAGTGGTAGCCAGGTCTCTTCTAGAATCAGAGCAGATGAAGCTGTGGCTTGTGTCAATCTTTTTTTTTTTTTAATAGTAAATGCTATATCAACAGAAGTGACAGTGTTCAAAATTAGTTTCAAGTGTCCCTTTATTTTCCTTTAATCCCTTTGTATAAATTCTAAATTAACTTAGATTTTAATTTATTTTTAACCTTTAATTTTCTTTGAAATTTGTATTTCTTGACTAGGAGCTCTGGTGGTGTAGTGCCTAAGGTATGTGACTGCTAACCAGAAGGCTGGCAGTTCAAATCCACCAGCCACTCCTTAGAAGGAAGGTTGGGCAATTTACTTCCGTAGTGACACTGCCTCGGAAACCCAAGGAGGGGTTGCTATGAGTTGGTTCTGACTAGATGGCAGTGCTTTTGATTTTGGTTTTTGGTTTCTGTAATTATGAAATCCATTCAGCAGTAATATACATCAACTACTATATGGCAAGTATTGTGCTAGGCACAAAGGACAAAAAAAATTAACAAGATACAGTTGCCAAGGTTTAGTAGGGGAGAAAAAAAGTAAATAGGCTATCATAATGCAGAGTTATAAATGCTATGGCAAGGGTAAACACTAAAAGTCTGCATGAAGAATACTTAATCAAGCTCTAATGAGCCAGGAAAAGACTTGGAGAAAGTACACTAAAATAAGGCTTGCAGGAAAAGACATTAGCTAGGTGAGCTAAATGAAGTGGTAGGCAATCTAGGGAGCAACAGGAATAAATGTGCAGAGTTTAAAACTTAAGAAAAAGCATGGCAAATTCAGGGAATTTTAATGTAGTTAAGTATTACTGGCACAGGATTAGGGAATGGAGTAGCATAGGACTTGAAGATCAGTTTAAGGAGTTTGAAGTCTTTAGCTGGAAGACAATGAGGAAAAAATGGCTTTCAAGGTTTCTAATTTTAGCAACTGTAGACACTGTGGAAGAATTCACCAAGGCAGGTGTGGTGCAGTGAATTATTTAATATGTGCTTTCTAGCCATCCACTGGGAGCTCTGTTAGCATAGTGCCTAAGGCATTTGACTGCTAACCAGAAGGCTGGCAGTTCAAACCTACCAGCCACTCCTCGGAAGGAAGGTTGGGCAATCTACTTCCATAGAGATACCGCCTCGGAAACCCAAGGAGGGGTCGCTATGAGTCGGTTCCGACTTGATGGCACATAACAACAACAACAACAACAGCCCTCCATGGTCTTGTGACTCCTACATTATTACTGGGTAGGGCATGCAAATAAGGTGATGGAACTCTAATGACAGGATTGGTTAGTTTTGTCCATCCACTAGGCTTAAAAGAGAGACAATCCAAGAATAGAGGGGAACCTCAACCTCCAACACCCAGGAGACAAGAGAGCTGTAACAGGAGACAGCGCAGCAGCAGAACCAGGAAGACCAGCAGGATATAGAGCAGTAGGCTTCCTGGGGCAAGAAAACTGAGGATCTTCAGGCAGGAGTTCTGCCGGCAGAGCAGGATGCCTCCAGGCACTTGGTGGTGCTAGGCTCGTCAACCCACCAAGAGAGCTTAGTGCCTTTGGACAGGAGGATTCCTGGCAGAATATGGTGCCTCCAGGTACTTGTTGGTAGGAGCTAGAGAGCTTAGCTCCTATGGGCTAACGTTTATTGGTGGAGTAGGGTACCTCCAGTTATTGGTGGCGCTAACTAGCTCTGTAACACTTGCCTTAGCAAGGCAGAGGCTAAGCCGGCCTGAAAGGCCGAGGGCCAACAAGAGGCCTATCTCTGGGCATGGCCAAGAAGCTGTCCTGATGGAAGAAATGTATACTAAGTCACTCCTGATCCTGAATTATAACCTGTACTTCCCTAATAAACTGAATAACTATGAATACTGTATGTGAATTGCGTGTGACCACTGCAATGACTGAACCCAGCAGAGAAGTAGAGAGTACCGTGGGAAGGGCAGCTGGTGTTAGAATTGCAAAAGAGTCAGAAGGAGGAGGGATGGCTGACCTCCACTTCATAGGAATCTGCTGTGGACTGATGCTGATGGTGAGTCTCTTCCATTCCTGAAGTGAGAGGTCAAATGCCCCCATCACATCATTTTTACAGTAAGGAACATAAGACAGGGAGAAGGTGTGGGAAAAATAGAGTTGTTCTGAACTTGTTAAATCTGAGATGTGCCTATAAAATCTAGGTGGAAATGTTCTATAGGTTGTTAACTACATGAGTTTAAAGCTTAATAGGGTTATTACCCAGGATGGAGTTACAGATTTCAGAACTATCATAAGTGACTGGGTTCCATGGAAATAACAAGAAGTAAAAGATCCCCTCCACACACACACACAACAACCTATAAGCATAAGGCTTTTAATTTATTACCTGAAGCATTACTATATCCTTGTCAAACATCTCTCGTCTGCATTTCACATTATGATAATAATAAATCTAAAAAAAAAAAGATGTAAATATATATAAATATTAAAAAATCAACCAATCCACTCCTCTCCCCATTCTGCCCAAAAGCACATGGATGTATGCATTTGTGAGTGTGCACATATGCACTCTCACACATGCACACACACTCATAATGTGGTTTCCCTAACAATTAATACTATCTTAGTAGAGATTAATTAATTGGAAACTTTCAGATTACAAGAGTGACTCTATCGTTCACACATTTTGCAGCTAACTTTCTGGGTCTCCCAACAAAGTAAAAGGTAGTTTCAGTAAGGTTTATAAGTAACAAAAAAAAGAAAAAAAAAATCTGTACCAAGCCTTGCTGAGGTTTAAAAATTAAAACCTTAATTTCACAGATACAAACTACAAATAAAAGGTTTAAGAAACTTTTTGGTTTATCACTAGATTTACATGCTTATCATTAGATTTATAGTTACATAGCTGTTTTTGCTATATTTGTACATTTAACATTTACTTCCATAAAATGTTTCACTGTACGTCAGTACATGTGATTAATTATTTAAATAATCTGAATAGAGACATTCAATGTTCAATGACTAAATACACTGAAAATTACAGCCTTCAGAGAGGTTAAAAAACGGAATGAAAAATCTCCACAGTGTTAAAAAACGCTTACCTGGTTTACTAGAGAGAATCCATTTCTTTTCCACATTCCAGCATGCACTTGAGCACATAAAACAAGACATCTAAGAGGGTGTTCTATCAACATGGGTGGGCTAAGTTCACTCTGTATATATATTAAAACAAACAAAAAACCCATAAACATCTCAACTGTTATGAAAAAGACTGGTTGATAGGGAGTGAAACTTTATATAAAACAAGTTACAATTATTTTATTTTTTGTTTTAAAATGATTTCAAATATATAAAAGACAGTAAGTAGGTATTTTCTTTTAAATATCAGTACCACTTACTAGAGGCAGGCGCTCTGGAAATTTATATGCCACTTCACTTTTGCTTAATAATACATGCAAACCTGCATGGAAGAACAAACATAAAAGGATTTCTATAGGTCAAAATCATTTAGAAAGGAAAACCAAAAATTCTTTCAACTTTATTCTAATTTCGTTTCTATCTCTTTGGGAACCTGTCAGATTATAAATTAATGTAAATGAATTACATCTGTAAATGAAGCTTTTGAATGTTATTCTTATCAACCTCTGTATCAAAATCATACTTAGAATTACAGCCTTAAACACATGTACTAACATACAATGAGGACAGTTTACAGAACATGAAATGTACAGATATAGCAAAAGCAACTATATAACTATCAAAGCAATTTATGTATGTTATGCCAACTCTGTCATGTGTTACAGGGCTAAGGAAATGTGTTACCACTTGAGAGATCTTTCCGGCAACTGAACAGAGAAACTGGTCCTAACATTCATGGTCTACAATGATTCTGCCTCAGAATCAAGTCTCTTAGAACTTCCAATTCAGGATCAAAGCCCCTTCAGCTCTCAAGGGCAAGGAGTTCTTTTATGGCACAACCTCAATTCACTCTAACTATATTCTACTTAATGTTGCTGCCTAGACAAAAAGTACTCTTTATAATCTTATCAATCTATGTTGCTACTTCCTCGAGCCTGGTTTGAAACTTTCTTCCTCCAAGAACACTTGCATTACTCGTCCCATCTTGGTCTCTATGTTTACTAATTGTGGTAGTTATGTTTGTGTGTCAACTTGGCTGGGCCTGGTTGAGTGGCTGGGCAGTTGGTGGTAATTATTCCCCATGATGACACTGGCAATCATCTCCATGGTGGGATCTAGCACAAGCAGCTGAGTAGCTGCCTTTGGGATGTGGTCTGCTTCCTGTATATAAGGAGAAGCCTTGGGAATGGTCTCTAGTTTATGGCACACTTGGACCCTGCATGTAGCTGTGTCGTTGTTCAACAGCGTGCTATGCTCTGCCGACCTTGGGACTTACAATGAACTTAAGTTAATGGCCTGCCTTGTGGTTTGGTAACATCGGAACTGTGCCTTTTTACTTATCAACCTTGGACTTCTCAGTCTCAGAAGCCAGCAGCTGTCTGAATGAAGAAATGCCGCTAGCCCCAGTGGGCCAGGAGCAGGAGGCAGAGCTGGACCCCAAGGTTGAGGGGCTTTCACCCAGCTCCCAGAACCTGGCACTTTAAACTTGGACTTAAAGCCTCCAAACTGTAAGAGAATAAACTCCTGTTTGCTAAGGCCATCCCATTTGTGGCATATTCTTGTCACAGTGGCACAATGTAACCAGAACACTCCTCAAACTCTACTATCAAACATTCCAAGCTGTTCTTGAACTGTTTTGTGTATATTTACTGAGCTTTCCAATTAGATTACAAGCATTCAGGACAAGGTTTATCAAATACAGTTAGACAGAATGCTCAAAAATGTTCAGTGAACAGATCTGTGAGAAGGAACTAGGCAGAAGTGAGTAAATTTTCAGAGAACAGACAATTTTCTTGGTGAATACCTATCAGCATTGGATTCTGCCCATACAACCTGAGTTTTAAAAGCAGAAGAGATCAGCACTAGGTTGGAAATGAGTCCCTTTTTCCTGCCTTCTAGTCTAGTATCCCTACAACACCATGCTAACACTTGCTTAGGGTGAGGATCAACAGTTCAGTATGCTCAAAGCACTTAAATAAACATAAAACTAGGCCAAAACAAGTTACAGAAGTAAGAGATACTTCTTACCATCATAATTTAATTCTAAGCAATTATCTGTTGTTCTATTTTGATATTCCTACATCGAAGAAGAAAAGCTTTTTAAGTCCCAAAATAAGTATCATAAATCACCAGGACTTCCATAACATCCCCAAGGATGGATGGAATGCTAGGGTCTATGAGCAGGATAATGTGTCAATGCTCAAGAATAATTTTTGAAAGTTTTAAGAAAATGACAGTGAGATCATCATTTCTGGTCCTGTGTATATTAAAAGGGTAAGAAATGAATACTATGAACAATTCTATGTCCACAAATTTGGTAACTTAGATGAAATGGACCAACTTCTTGGAAGACATAAACTACCAAAACTCATACAAAGAGCAACAGATAATCTGAATAGGCCTGTATCTATAAAAGAAATTGAAGTAATCATTAATAAGCTTTTAAAAATTCTGAAAGCATCAGACCCAGATGGCTTCACTGGTGAATTCTACCAAACACTTAAGGAAGAAATGATACCCACTGCCTCCCAAAATGCCTTCACAACATATTAAGTTAATGAGCGACATATTTCAGATACATTACAAATACTAAAGTCAGTAAAACATCTATCTTTACTAAAGTAAGTAAAACATCTATCTTTACAAGTTCTCTTCTTTCCACTCTCAGAATTAAAGCTGGAACAACTAAAAGGAAGAGTGTGTGAGTAGGATAAGAATATCTAGCATCAAGAAGTAGGAATCTGCCACTGAAATGAATCTGTAGTGGCGGACAAGTCCGTATTCAAAATCCTGGGCCACCATAAGCTAGTAGCTTCAAATATTCTGCCAATTATAAATGGCATGTAAATCAACTACTTGATTAAAAAATCATTACCCCAATATGGGACTTGCTCTTGATATGCTGCTTAAAAGGTTACCTTTAAAGAAAAACAGGGAGAGAAAAGTCAGGGTGGTTTCAATTCATTAGCAATCACTTCAGTGATAGACTGGGCTGAACTATAACAACATAAGACTTTGAAGCTGGGTGGACTTAACAATACAGCACATGCTATCTGTAGTTAAGAAGTACAAAGAAGCACTTACTCTCTAATGGTTTAATTATGTCTTTACTTGCTAAACTGATTCAAATCCTAATTGTGTCTTCCTTGTTGTGTGACCCTATGGAAGTTACTATCTAAGCCGCAGACTTCCTACCTGTAACATAAGCTTAGTAATAGTATCTACCTCATAGGCCAATGTGGTGATTAAATGTTATACATGTAAAACTCTCAGAAAAATGCCTGGCACATAGTAGGTATTCAATATAGAGCAATGACAAATAATGTAAAAGCTAATTTCAGAGTTCTTCTTCATTTTGGGTAATGCTTTACCTGCAAGTAAGCGAGAAACTGGGAGATGAATGCTAACTTTTTCTTGGGAAACACAGTATCTAATAGTTTCCACTGAATGTCCACAAATGCTTAGTGTGATTGGCTGTTCACCATCAGTAAATCCACTGTGACACTGCATCAATACAGCGAGGCATTTCTTGTAAGCTTCAATTAGTACTTTTTCCTAAAAAAGAGGGTTTCCATGAAGTTACTCACAAGGTTAGGTTTCTGTTTCTGTAACACAGAATAAGCATCTCAAATCTAATGATAATTAAACAAAAGCTTACTTGGGATCGAAAATAAGGCTCTAAACTCTTCTAAACTTGAAGGCTTGTAAAACACTATATCACTCAAAATGAAATCTGCCCTAGATACCTAGATGTCAGTATCAATATGGGCAAAACCAAACTCAATCTTCCCCTCCCTACTTGGTCCTTCTTCCAGCGGCCCCTATCTCAGTGAATGACATCTCCATCCGTACAGCTGTGGATATCTAGAAGTTACTCCAATACCCTCTCCTTTCCCTCATTCCCCATTACCCCATCTATCAGTAAGCCAGCAATTTTGTTTTCCCAATTGCTCTCAAATCAGCCCATTTTTTTCCATCTCCACTACTTCTACTACAAAGTTAATTTTTAAAAAACATGTGAATTGGCTCAGGTTGCCTCCTTGCTTGGTAGCCTTTAATGTTTTCTCATTTCAATTAGCATGAGATCCAAATTCCATTCCATGGCCTCCAAGTCCCTGCCAAGAAATGTCCTTGTCAACTTCTCCACTCTCAACTGCTCTCCGTCCAGAGCCTTCTCACACTCCGAGAAAACACACCCTTCCTTTCACACAGAGCATGATGCATCTGCACCATCAGGGAGGCATACTCTTCTTTCAGATTGTTGTACTCTTTTTACACATTCTTCAGATTTCATGGCCCCACAACTAACAAAGGCTCTCATTTAGTCATTTTAGCCAAAGGACGGCCAAAATAATATGAAGACATAGGTAAATATATAGATAGTAAAACTATTTTTGGATATATTTATAAACTACTGTTTTTATATATACAAAGTCTAAAAGAGATTATGAAAAAATGAAGGTAGTTACATTGGAGAAGAGAAATAATTCTTGCATCTTCACTAAATTTATAGGTAGAAAGTAAAATACGTTGTTTTATGAGCTAAGTGATCACTACCATTTTCTTCAAATCTCAAAATGTACCTAGGAAATCTCCCATTCCACCCTACCGTAAGAAAGCAAAAACAGTTTTGCACCACTCAGAGACTTCCCCCCACCATTCTGACTACAAGAAACTCACGTCTAAAGCACACCAGTCCTGTATCATTGAAATGACATGTGTTAATTTCATTTGTAGCGTAAAGGCTGCTTCCCATTCAGGTTCCATTTCAATATGCTGTCCTACTTGACGTGTAACTGGATCCATTCCCTTAAAGGAAATAAAAGATTTTATATGAAATAAAACTGTATTTGTTCTCTTACACTGAAACTTAAATAATGTAGAAGAAATGTACACTGATTATAAAAACAAAGTGAGAGTATGAACAGGAAGTTTCAAGCAGCAGAAGAGGTCATAGCTTCCTACATTATATGTTTATATAATGTTTTCTAAAATATAAATCAAAAACCCCAGTACAGAATAAATTATTTTATAATCTTCTGTATCTTAGACAATAAAATACATACTTCTCTATAACAATCCTTCAAATTTCTTTTTAGCTCTGCATATATAAAACACTATTAGAAGAAATCTGATAGGCTTTTCAAACTTTATACATTTCATATTTTATAGTACCTTATTTTCATATTTTCCCTAACTTAGAACTAAAATTTTTCACAGATTCTGAAAGAAAGTAAAACAAGAAAAAGATAAAGAGGTTTTAATACAATAAATATATAAATAAATATCACTTTTTGGGCATAAGTTTGACTTGTCAGTCTTGGTTAAATAACAGAGAATACAAGATACTTCAAACATTCAAAAAGACCTAAGCATCTACTGTTTTAACTGATAAAAGAAAAAATATAAGTAATATTATAATAAATTAAATGTCCATGAACTGTGTGGTGATTATGTTTATGTGTTAACTTGGCTGGCCCTGGCTGAGTGGCTGGGCAACTGGTGGTAGTTATTCCCCATGATGAGACTGGCAATCAACTCCATGGTGGGATCTACCACAAGCAGCTGAATAGCTGCTTTGGTTATGTGGTCTGCTTCCCATTTATAAAAAGCAGTTTTGGGAATGATCTCTAGCTTTTGGCATGCCTGGACCCTGCATGTAGCTGTGTCGTTGCTCATCAGCCGGCCATGCTCTGCCGACCTGGGGACTTATAATGGACTTGAATTAATGGCCTGCGTATGCTTTGGTAACATCAGGACTAATGCCTTTTTACTTGTCAACCTTGGGCTTGGCAGCTTCAGCAGCCAGCAGCTGTCTGAGTGAAAAAGCCTTGAGCTTCAGTGGGCCGGGAGCTGGAGGCAGAGCTGAAGCCCAAGGCTGAGGAGCTTTCCCTAGCCCCTAGAGCCTGGCACTTTGAACTTGGACTTAAAGCCTCTAAACTGTAAGAGAATAAAGTCCTGTTTGTTAAGGCCATCCTATTTGTGGTATATATTCTTATCAGAGTGGCACTAGGAAACCAGAACAAACTGCCAGTTAAGCAAGGAACTAGAATATTCTAAAAAACGATAGATCATTTTTTTTTTTCTTAAGAAATTCAGAAGATGGCTAAAGAAATCATAGTAGTACTTCAGATTTTGAGAGATGTCACCTATTTTCTTACAGTTAAATCTGGTTCAATATTTCAGTTCATCTTGCTTCTAGATTGTGTTTCCTATATGGGGATGCTTCCAAAAGAGAATTAAACAGAAGGGGAAAAGAGTTCTACACTATATTATATAAAATCATACAAGGAAAAGAAAAAGAAACAAACAAACAAAAATTAACACGATGGTTTCTCAAATAACTAATGTGACTATACTTCTGTGTGTGTGTTTATACACATTATATATATATATAATACACCTGCAATTGCCAAAGAAAGCATGTTAATAGTAACCAAAAGAATTCCTAAATATAACAGAGCAGTAAATGCCAGAACTTTTGCTGGGATCTCATTCCCTCTAGAACTTTCTAAGAGTCTCCAATCAACAAGGAGCTTCTTGGTCCAGACTGTAGTCATCCAAATTGTTCTTATGAAAATGTGCCCAAAATGAAGAAAATGCATAGACAGAAAGGTATTCAGTTCAATGAATTAAAGAAGAGGAGGGGGAAGGAGGAGGAAGAGAAGGAGGAAGATGAGAAAGAAGAAAAAGAGGAGGAGGGGGAAGAAGAGGAGAAAGAAGAAGAGATGACTTTCACTTTTAAAAAATGCCAATTGATACATACCTGCATACATTTCAGTAATTCCAAAAAGGCATCAAAGCCTTCTAGGAACTTCTGCCTCAGCTCATCTGACCATTCAGTTGGCTTGCTAATTAACACATATCTGAACAAGATAAAAGTAACAGTTAGTAAATCAACACTGACATTTTATAAGGTGCAACTGTTTTGATAATTAAGTGATAGCTTACTTGAGATCTAAGATAAGGCTCTGAACTCTCCTAAACTTGAAGGCTTGCAAAGCAGTGTATCGTTCAAACTGAAACCTGCCTTGGGCATCTCGATGTCTCAAATGATCCATAAAAGTCTTAATGATAATGGTCATCAGGTTTTCTTCTGTGATGAGCATTCGCGCCTAAAACAAACAATATGAAAGTCCATGGTAATCGAAAATGACTTATTAGAGAGAGAAAAAAATTTCAGCAACACTATTTAGTTCTTTCAGTTTTTCAACACAACTATATAATATCATAAATGTGTTACTGCATATTTCTAAATTACAATTACTTACTCCAATTGCCATGGGTATGAAGCAACAATTAAATCATGGAGAAAGATGCCAGAATGTTAGAAGAGAGATCCAAGGCTCATTATTCAAAGACAATTCAGGGTGGGGGTCTGAACCAGGCTGCAAATTTTCCTTAACTGAGACATTTAGACACCTATAATGGTATGGTATAATTATTCTATGATCCAGAGGTTTATTTCACAGATTCTCTAGAACTCAGTATGAAACCATATTTCCTCTTAATTTCCATAGCTGAGGTTTATATTTTTGTTTTCATTTCTATGTACAGATCACACATTTATATATTCTCCAATAAACAAATATATTTAAATGATATCAAAAACAACAGGTAAAAAGTAAGTCTCCCAGCTCCTGAAACCCTTTTCCAAAGGCAGTCCCGGTAACAGCTTCTTCTACCTTCTTCCAGAGAGAGTATGTATGTGTATACATACATAAATACCTACACCTCAGTTATCGATTATCTCATTAACTGACATTTCGCATTTATGACAACGGTAAAAAAACATACTATTTTGCGCATTAACAATGTCCGTCAGGCAATAAGTAACACCAAGGTGGGAGTCACACTGGATGTGATGGTTAAGGTTATGTGAAAACTTTGGCTGAACCACGATTCTCATGTTTGGCAGTTATTTAATAATGTAATGTGGAAGTTATACAGTGATGCAGTCATCTTCTATTTTGCATAATGCTAATTTTCACATAATGACCTGGCCTTTGGAACCTAATCGTGCTGATAAGTAAGAAGTGGGTGTATATATGTTACACAAACACACACAGAAGTATATAAATATATACATGTTGTTGTTGTTGTTATGTGCCGTCGAGTCGGCCCCGACTCATAGCGACCCCTCCTTGGGTTTCCGAGGCAGTATCACTACGGAAGTAGGATTGCCCAACCTTCCTACCGAGGAGTGGCTGGTGGGTTTGAACCACCAACCTTCTGGTTAGCAGTCAAGTGCTTTAGCCACTATGCTACCAGAGCTCCTATATAATACATAAATTAAATGTATATATACCAAAACCAAACTCACTGCTAATGAGTCAATAGACACCCCCCACTGGATTTCGAAGGCTATAAATCTTTATGGAAGCAGATTACATCATCTTTCTTCCAGAACAGCTGGTGGATTCAAACCACTGACCTACTGGTCAGTAGCCAAATGCCTTAACCACTATACCACCAGAATGCCATAAGGGTATATATGAGTTTATTAAAAAAAAAATAAAATAAATATATATATATATGCAATTACATATTAAAATGTTATTAAGTATATATATATATCCTCTTATTTATATATATTTTCCCCTCAAAAGAACAGCATGTTATAAATACTGTTCTTCACTTTGTTTTCTGACTTGATTGATTTTAGAGATTGTTCCAAAATAGTTCATATAAAATCTCTCTTAATCTTTTAATTATTACTAGGTATTTTTTGACTCATAATTTATTTAGTCAGGCCCCAACTAGTAAGACATTTGGTTTGTTTTCAATATTATGCTATTAAAGATGCTGCAAGAAATATTCATTGGGTACCGTTGTAATATATTTATAGAATAATTTCCTAGAAGTAGAATTACTGGATTAAAAAGTACATACATTGCTACCACTAAATTATCTCTGCAAAGAGACCAACCAATTTACATGACCATTGACAATGTGCCTTTTCCCTCATGTCTTCAGTAACACTCAAACAAAAACAAAAAAAAACCAAACTCACTACACAGTTCCAAACATTTTGATCTTTACAATCCTGATGGTTTTAATTTGTATGTCTTACTCTGAAGTTAAACATCATTTCATACCAATTTACATTTCCTTTTCTGCTCCACAGTAAAGTCAGAAGGTCTAATATTCCTTTGAAAACCACTTTTTACTATGACACAAAAGATAGTGAATCTCCCCCCATCTTTCCAGTCTTAATACTCTTATTGTGTAGCTAACCTCTACTAGGTTCCAGAGTATTACTGATATGAGGTGACCACCTAACCAGGTTTAACAATAGTCACTATCAGGTAATTAGCAATATAGAAAGGTGCATAAAAAAGTAGGACAAAAATGCAGAAGACAGAATTCTAAGAATACAGTAAAGTTGTATTCTAATAGGTTAAGTTCTAAAACTAGCAGATAAGGAACAAGTCTACATAGTCAAATACATCTTTGAATATCTCTTCAATCATCATCACAATTTCAGGACTTGAAGTTCAGAAGCCAAGCTTAGAGGTCAAATTAACTTACGATAGTTTTCTTAGTTAAGCTTGAAGGGGGAGTGTGTTGACAGGTAAAGTAAAAGAATCTTCCTGTTTCAATTAGTTGATTTTGAGGACGTTAAACATGAGTATGATACAATTCTACTGACCCAAGAAAAAACTCTGTCTTACTGTTTACAAGACTTAGAGCAGGTGGCAAAAGCAAGTTCAGCAGAGGGAAAAGTCAGTATTATTAAAAGCATAAATCTCACCAACCAACATTGATTAGTACTTTCAGGTGAATGTAAAAGTTCATTCACTGCATAATTTTGGACAGGATTCTAATTCTCTTTGGTGGGAGCCAAATTAAAACAAAACAAAACAAAACAATACGGTTGCTCATTAGTTGTCTCCAGGTGTTACCCAACACGTGTCAGAGAAGAATTGTGCTCCATGAGTGACTTTTTGGAAGAAGATTGCCAGGCCTTTTTTTCTGAGGCATCTGTGTGGTAGAACTGTAAACCTTTAGTTTAGCAAACCTTTAGTTTAGCAACTAAGCATGTAACTGTTTGCACTTCTCAGGGATTTCGGCCCATTAGTACGGTCCTATTAAAAGACAATGAATAAGGAAGACAGAAGAAGAGTTGATGCTTTTGAGTTGTGGTGCTGGCGAAGAATGCTGAAAGTACCATGGACTGCTAAAAGAACTAACAGATCTGTCCTGGAGGAAGTGCAGCCAGAATACTCCTTGGAAGCAAGAATGGCCAGACTTTGTCTCACCTATTTTGGTCATGTTGTAAGAAGGGACCATTCCCTGGAGAAGGATGTCATGCTTGGTAGGGTGGAGGGTCGACGAAAGAGGGGGAGGCCTTCAACGAGATGGATTAATACGGTGGCTGCAATGATGAGCTCAAGTATAGCAGGGATTGTGGGGCTGGCGCAGGATCGGGCAGTGTTTCGTTCTGCTGTGCATGGGGTCGCTATGAGTCGGAAACGACTCGACGGCACTTAACAACAACAACAACAACAAATTAAAAGACTTATCGAGACATTTCTACTTTTAGTCAGTATTTACAATTCAAGTGATTAGAGTATCTTGGTTCCAATTTACTTTTTTAAATGTATCTCAGCCATCTTGGCTTTATCACCTTCTTATATCTAGACTGTTACTAACTTTTCAGTATAACTTTCACCATTAAATATTTAATAATATTGTATTAGTTCCAGTACTACTTACCACTTACCCTAAAATACTACTTTTTTTGGGAGGCTACAATTCACTTTGTTTTAAAAACATTATTGCTGGTGGAGTTAGTTGCCACCAATTCGGACTCATGATTACCCCATGTGTGCAGAGCAGAACTGCTCTGTGGGGTTTTTGGGGTTTTTAAGACATTGACCTTTAGGAAGCAGCTCATCAGGCCTAGCTCCTGATGTACTGCTGGGTGGGCTCAAATTGCCAACCTTTTGGCCTAGTAGTCAAGCACATAACTGTACCACCTAGGAACTCCTAACTTTAATTACAGTTTTTATTCATTTTATGCAATTCATATTTGATTTTGTGTTGCAAATTCCATCACACATCTATCAGCATATTAAAAATGGGCCAACTTCTTTCCTAAGACTCTCAAAAACCTCAGTGAATAATAATACTGGCTATTCACACTTTCTAATTAAACTAAACATGATACACACACATATAATGATGACTATGAATACATTTAATAAAATAAATTGATCATGTGAATTATAAATACTGACTCTAGGCCAAACTAGAAATGAAGACTGAATTAATGGTAAGGTAATTCTGAGTCAAAGGACACAAATAAATTGATTTCTATCACTATTATAAAACACTTTCACTAATATATAGGGATAATGGCAACTAGTATTTTAGGGACATAAGAATTACTAATGGACTTTACAAAAAAACTACACATGCCCAGCCCTATCTCTAGAGGCTATGTGTCTGGGAAGAAGGAGAAGAGGGAAGAAGCCAGCAGCAAGTAAGGGCAGTAGCAAACTACTTTTAAAAGGTCCACAGGTGATTTGCAAGCATGTCTGCTGTCCTACAGAAAGGGAGAGAGTATACTCATTAAGTTTGTAGGTGGAATTAAGTTAGGGTGAAGGGAAAGATCTCTTACTAAGGAAAATGTAAATTATGAAAATTGGCTCAAGAATAAAAACTGAATGGGTGAGATGAAAAAAATGTTTTCCAAAAGATTTAACTTTTAAAATACTTAATTAATCCAAGTTCAGAGTAATTAAATCTTCAAAGAACAGGTAATTCCCATGTTATTTAATCCATTCCTGGACATAAAGACAGAAATATGCCCAATTCACTTTACGAAGCCAAAATCTGATTAAGCACACAATATACATGAAGTAAAACACTGTCCAATTTTACTTATGCTTCTACATACAAAAAAAATTAGCAAACTGAGCTCAGCTATGTATTAAAAGAATGTA
>NW_006921621.1:15942019-15961986 GCF_000298275.1 Orycteropus afer afer
GCCGGTGGGTTTGAACCACCAGCCTTCTACTTAGCAATCAAATGCCTTAGGCACTACACCCCATGAGCTCTTACTATTTCACTAGATGGAGAAAAAAAAAACATAAGCTAACAACCTGCATTTAATCCTGATTAAAAATATATATAAAACCAACACAACCTGTAGTAAGCCAGGAGCAAAAGGAAATGTCCTTAGCATGCTAAAGAATTTATCAAAACCAGAACCGAACAGTATTTTTAAATACTAGATTGAAACACTCAGAGGGACTTCCATTCAAGTCAGGGACCAGATAAGGATGCTGCTGTCATTTAGAGTGGCCCTTCTAAAACGTAAATCAGATATCATGAGTCTCCCATTTTACTTAATGACAAAAGTTTTTAACATGGCCTGGAAGGCCCTCTGTGCCCTGGCAGTGCCCACTCCTACCTTAACCCCTATCCCCAAATGGAATGACCTCACTGATATCCTCTTCTTCACTTACTCTAGCAACACTGGCCTCCTTTTGGTTCCTTCCTCCAAAATGCCAACTGCATAATCACTTTAGAACTTTTACACTTGCTATTCCTTCTGCCTGGGAGCTTTGGGGAACTGGGAAAAAGGCCAGGTCTTCCTATTACTCTCTCAAAGTATTTATTCTTCAGAGATTTAATTATAATTTTAATTAACTATGTATGTATCTTTCTCACTATTGTAAGCTCTAAGAGGGCAGAGATCATGTCAGTTTTTGTTCACCATTACATTCCCAAAGCTTAGAACTGTGCCCAATAAAAAATAGGCATTCAATAAATATTTGCTGAGTGAATTAAGTATTAGTTTTAATTACTGTACAGTGCTAAAACATGGTGATATCTTCAGGAGGCACTAGTGAAGCTTAGTAAAAGACTCTCAATCAATCATACTGATTCAACTGCCTTAGCTATCTCTGCCCTCACCAAGGGGCTTTCTCAAAATGTGAGATGGTAAAGAATATGCTGTCTGATTCTAACATCCGAGATCAAATCTGTTAAACCAATCAACTTACTTTAACTCATGCTCAGCAGTTCAAAACCTCAGGGAAGGACTATGAGAAACTTTTTAATAGTGATTTTAAGAGCAGGAAAGGGTTCACATTTTTTTTTAAAAATGACATCTTCCCCTAGATCATTACTTTGATCATTCAAAGATACATTTTAGTATGACTGAAGGTGTCTGACTTTTGACTGTTCAATAATGACATAGTCTGTGTAGGAACATTCAGATCTTAGTTATCTATCATTTTAAGGCTTTACTTCTGTTAACAGAAAACAAAGTTCTTCTTAGTCTTTAAGTACTTACAAGTGAAGGAACTGTGAATATCTGTACCGAGAGGTCTGCGATTGAAAACTCTCTGTCGTGGTCATCTGTCACATAATCACTCTGCAAACGCTCATAGTTCTATTAAGAAGGCAAAAAAAGGCAAGGGGTGCCAGCTATCAGTTACAAAGAAAAGGCAAGCACTACTCACCAGAGTAGGTGCGGTGAAGAACTGGACAGACAGAGCAGTCACCGACACTGCTCGCTCGTGATCATCCTCCATAAAATCTCTCTGCAACTGCTGGTAATTCTAAACAACAAGGGGGAGATTCACCTCTAATCCACATTGACCAAATTTTTAAGGATTATAATAAAAAGTCAGTGCTGGAGGAAGTCAATAAGATAACACTGCTATGAGAAGAAATGAAATGATTTCTGTAGAAATACTGATCACTGTAATTAATACACTCTTAATGGAGCATAACAGCCAAATTTAAGAGCCAAACTAGGAAGTAACACATACTAACAACATTGGATGTCACTGTACACTGGTGGGGCTAAACCACAAGTGTTTCATTGTCTCTGATGAAATCAGACTCCCATTATTTGAGACACATATCAGAATCAGCTGGATGGCTCTTCAAAGTACATATGCTTAGGACCCTCGCTTGGTGAATCTTCTCTGCTAAGGTTGAGAAGTGAATACAAACATGTATTTTTAAAGAGATCCCCAAAGTTTTTACATGTTTTCTTGGTTAAAAAAAAAGTTCTCTACTTCAGGGAAAAGCAAAATAAGCAGTTAGCTGAACATAAGTCAATTATACCAACAACACAGAGTTCATGATTCTTAAATCAGAATCCATGAATAAATGTCATTTCAACTAAGACTATATTTATATAAATTTTAACAGGACTAATATGATTTAACAATGGTTTAAATTCTATTTATCATTTCACGTCACCTTCTGAATGAAACAGAGAAAGGTACACTACACAGATGAATATTCATATTATCATGAGAGGCGATGAGCAAAAGAAGTCTCACTTTCCTTATATTTTGTTGTATTAATTAAAGATAAAAGGTCATGTCTGAAGTTTTGTAGAATTTAAAATCAAGACACATTACTATTAGTTGCTAATTTTATGAAACCTGGACATAATCATGGGCTACAGTTAACTCTTTTTGTTTTTTAAAATATTTTATTGAATTTTTGGTAAAAGTTTACAAAGCAAGTTAGGCCCCTATTTGACAATTTCATCATTAATTGTTCACAGTGATATTAGTTACATGTATCACCAATGTGTCAACATGCTCTTTGATTGCATTCTGGTTGGTCTTTTTCCAGTTCTCTAGTTTCCCTGTCCCCTTATTTTCTCATCTTTGCTTTAGAGTAACTGCTGACCTTTTGGTCTCATATAATTTTTTTTTTTTTTTTAAGCAGAGCATCAATCATATGGGTATACAGTTTCTCTTCATATAAAGTATTGTGTTAATCTTTAAAACTGAGAAACTACTTACTTTTGCAAATCGAATAGCAAACAGTTTCTTGTATTTAAAATCCATAAGTAGACTGCTCATGAACAACTGATGATACATACTCCTAGCACCTGTTAAGAAAAAGATCAGGATGTATGATAAGGATGTATCAAACAAGCCAAAAATGACATTTCCAAACTTTTTATATGATCAATTATATTTTAAGTCTCAAGAGCAATACTCTTCGTGTGTAATTTTTCTTCTTTCTAAAGAACAAAGTTTATTTCTTATTCTTATAGGAGTTCAGCAGGAGTGTTCCAAGCTGCCAGGTCACTCTGCTCTATGCAATCATTTAGGGATACAGGTTCCTTCTAAGTGGCTCTGCCATTTCCTGTAGCAGTACTTTTTTTTAAATTTTTATTGTGATTTGGATAAAAGTTTATAGAGAAAATTCACCTTCATACAGTTCACATACACTTTGTCTGATGACATTGACTCTAATCTCCCACAATGCAACAGCTTTCTTCCTACTTCCTCCCATAGTTATCTCTTCCGTCCTTCCCTCCCTTGCACTCCTGCTCCCTGAGCATTCACAGCCCTTCTATTCTCCCATGATTGATCTCCCCAAGGAGTGTATCTACCTAATGCAGATGTTCAGCTCATATGCATGTCTTTTGTTTGGCTGGGAATCACAAGAATGGGTTCGATTCCAGACTGGAACGGCAGCTAGAGGCCACAGTCTCAGGAGTTCCACCAGGCTCTATCAGACCAGAAAACCTGGTCCTTTTTTTTTCTTTAATGATTTTGAATTTTGTTCCATATTGTTTTCCCACTCTATCCAGGATCTCCTACACAGATCCCCCTCCTAGTGGTTGACAGTGGCAGCCAGGCACCATCTAGTTTTGCTGGTCTCATAATCGTATAGGTTGAAGATCACATGTTATACTAGTCCCTTGGACTAATTGTTTTCATGTGTCTTTGGTTTTCTTCATTCTCCTTTGCTTTGGATGAGGAGAGATCCATCATTGATTCTCGAGGGCTACTTGCAATCTTTTAAGATTCCAGTCACTACTCACCAAAGTAGGATGTGGAACAATCTTTTTGTGTAGTATGTTATGCCAATTGAGCTTCATGTCCTCTGTGACCATGGTCCCAAGACCACAGGTCCAACTACTCGCTCCGTCTGGATAGTTGGCTGTGGCCAAAAAGTGACTACAACCTTGTCCTTTGTCAGCTCTACTATAAACCTGGAAATTCTTACAGAACAAATACCCTTGTAGAAACTTTGTCTGCCAGCCCTATACATGGTCATGGGCACACTCCCCCCTGCATAGACATACCTAATCATTCAGCCTGTCCACTCATCTATCCACCCATTGATTATTTGCCATCACTGACAACACAGCTCTGTATGTGCAAAAGGGTTCATCTTTGTTGTCGGTATCTCCCATATACCTCTCTATGTCTTCCTCTTCCTCAATGCCACCATGTTGATCACTCACATTTGGTATACTGCCCTTCCCTTTCACTGAAATCAATACTTGTCTCTACCTATCTAGCAGTGTTCCCTCCCACCCCTGGTAACCAACAAACAAAACTTCCTTCCATATACAAACCTTTCTGTGATTGTTATAATGGACTAATATGATAGTCATCCTTCTGTGATTGACTTATTTCACTCAGCATAATGTCCTCCAAGTTTATCCACGTTATGCGGTATTTTGCAGATTCTACCTTATTCTTTAGGGTTGCATAGTATTCCATTGTGTGTGTGTACCATAGTTTGGTTATCCATTCTTCTGTTGATGGGCACCTAGGTTGTTTCCATCTTTTTTATATTATAAACAGTGTTGAGATGAATATGGATGTGCATGTATCTGCTCTTGTCCTGGCTCTCACTTCTGTAAGATATATACCTAATAATGGGATTACTGGGTCAAATGGTATTTCTATCTCCAACTTTTTAAGGAATCACCATACTACTTTCCACAGTGGTTGTATCATTTTACAATCCCACCAGCAGTGTCTGAGAGTCCCAATCCCTCCACAACCTCGCCAGCATTTGTTATTTTCTGTCTTGTTGAACTTTGCTACTAGTGCTGGGGCAAGATGGTATCTCATTATTGTTTTGATTTGCATCTCTCTAATGGCTAATGATTGTGAACATTTCTTCATGTGTTTGGGGGCTGCTTGAATATTCCCTTTGGTGAAGTGTCTATTCATGTCTTCTGCCCATTTTTTAATCGGATTATTTGTCTTTTTGTCATTGAAGTTTTGGAATTTTCTATAAATTTTAGAGATAAGTCTCTTGTGAGGTATGTTGTTGCCAAATACTTTTTCCCAATCTGTAGGTTCTCTTTTTACTCTTTTGGAGAAGTCTCTGGAAGCACATACAAATTTAATTTTCAGAAGGTCCCATTCATCTAGTTTATCTTCTGCCATTTGTGCATTTTGGGTTATACTTGATAGTCTATTTATGCCATAAATGAGGGCCTCTAAATTTGCCCATATTTTTTCCTTGAGGAACTTTATAGTTTCAGGTTTCACATTTAAGTCTTTGATCCATCTGGAGTTAGTTTTTGTGTATGGTGTGAGGTACCGATCTTGTTCCTTTTTCCTGCAAGTGGATATCCAGTTTTGCCAGCACCATTTGTTAAACAGATAATCTCTCCCCCAGTTAATGTATTTCAGCCCACTGTCAAAGAACAGCTGACCATAGGTTGATGGATCTATTTCTGGGTTCTCAATTCTATTCCATTGGTCTATGTGTCTGTCACTGTACCAATAAATACCAGGCTGTTTTGACTACTGAGGATGTATAGTAGGTTTTGAGAGACAGGAGTGTGAGACTTCCTACTTTGATCTCCTTCTTCAATAGTGCTTTGCTTATCCAAGGTCTCTTTCCTTTCCATATATTGGTTTTTCCATATCCTTAAAGAATGATGATGGGATCTGGATTGGGATTGCATAGAATATATAGATTGCTTTGGATAAAACTGACATTTTCACAACGTTCAATTTTCCCATCCATGAGCATAGTATGTTTTTCTATTTATGTAGCTTTCTTAAGGTTTCTTGAAGTAGTCTTCTGTAGTTTTCTTTGTACAGGTCTTTTGTGTTCCTGGTAAGATTTATTCCCATTTTATTTTTTTGGTAGCTATGCATAGTGCCTAAGGCACTTGACTGCTAACCAGAAGGTTGGCGGTTCAAACCCACCAGCCACTCCTTGGAAGGAAGACTGGGCAATCTACTTCCATAGTGATGCTGCCTCGGAAACCCAAGGAGGGGTCACTAGGAGTTGGAGACGACTCAAGAGCACATAACAACAACAACATTGTAAATGGTATTGATTTCCTTATTTCTTTTTCAGCAATCTCTTTGCTGGGGTAGAAGAATCCAAAACTACTGCTATGGCAGTACTTTTAAAGTGTACAACTCAGTGGCATTTAGTGAATTCACAATGCTGTGCAACTAATACCTCTCTCTAGGTTCAAGCCTTTTCCACCCTCCCCAACACTCCATACCCATTAAGTAATTGCTCCCCAATTCCAACTCCCAGGCTATAAAATATAATTTCCTAACAAAATATTCTACACAAATATAAAAAATACAATACATTCCCATTTTGTCACATTTCTTGCTTTTAAAGGTTATTTATGTTCACCGACTATCTTCCCAAATGGGGAAAGGGAGAAACTTTAACATCACAATTACCTAAATAACTTCCTGAACACCTTGAAAGCATTTAAGAGATTTACCTTTCCATAATTTGGAATCGTTAAGCATCAGTCTATCCACAAGAGAACAGTTTTCACCATCTGGCCCTTCTTGTAAACCAACTTGGCATAAAATTCGACGAAGGCCATCTTAAAACAGAGAGAAAAGTAGTCATGAATTAGCAACTTCAAATATTAAAATAAAGTGGCATTTCAGTAGAAACGTTCAAATGGATATGTACAGCTCCATATGTTTTATTACAGGTCAAATTTATTCAGAAAAGGTAAATATATTAACTATTTATTAACAATTTCACAAAAAGGAGAAAAACTCCAAATCTTGTACTACATACTTACGCTTACTCCAAAATGCCAAATAGATGCCTATTAAAAGGTAATAACCTTTTATATACTTTAAAGAATTTAATTAAAAACAAACTAGTGAAATAAGTATTATCCTTTAAGCACTTATGCTGCTAAAACCATATTATGGTAAAACTATTATATGCCCCATGATGACAGAAGGTAGCTGTAATATAAAATTGTGCTAAAATTTAAAAGATTGTACAATTTACATATTATAATATTTATCACGGTACTACTATGTTATGCAAAATGTTCTTCATTAATTAAACAAAAAATTCACTGAGCACCCACCTACCAGAGGGCCTGGAGGACAAGTTCCTATATTGGTGGCACAGTGCCTAAGGCATCTGACTGCTAACCAGAAAGCTGGTGGTTCAAACCCACCAGCCACTCCTCAGAAGGCAGACAGGGCAAACCACTTCTGTAGTGATAAATGTCTTGGAAACCCAAGGAGGGGTCGCTATGAGTCGGATCCAATTCAATGGCAGTGAGTTTAGTTTGGCTTTGGTTTTAAACTTATAAAAAAAGTTCTTCAAATGTTAACATAAGCATCAAAACAACCAAAATTTTAATAACTTTTTGTCTCATATTTTATAATTTAAATCACTTTTAGTCTTTTTCAAGCATGCAAAATAATCAAGAAATAAATAAATAAATAAATAAATAAAGTCACTTTAATTATGAAAGTCCCCAAATAGCTATCAGTTAAGAGGCTAAAGAGAAAATCTTACATAAATACTAAATAATAGATGCTAAGCTCTTTAAATTACTGGTGATACTACTGATAGCTCTGAAAGGGATCATATTACAAAGGAATAGAGTGGGAGAAAATTGTGGAACAATACTCAATCATAAAAAAGACCAGAACTACTGGCTGGATAGAGACTAGTGGAAGCCCCAAGACTATGGCTCTTACTTAACTTACCCTTTGGACCTGGAACTGAACTTATTCTCATGGCTCAATTTTTAGCCAAACAATAGATAGAGGTCTACAAGGTGAACAACAACACTAAGAAGGTACATACTCCTTAAAATGATCAACATTTGAGATCAAAATGGCAGCATTTACCCAATGACAAGTTCAGAAACCAGAAAGGGTTAGGAGGGGAGCAACGGAAAGGCAAAACACAGGGAGGTAGTGGGAGGAGTGATGCTACAGTGGGGGGATTGCGATCAATGACATGAAACAAAATGTGTAAAACTGTTGGATAGAAAAACTGATATGCTCTGTAAACATTCACCCGAATCACAATAAAAAGCTAAAAAAAAAAAAATTACTGGAGATAAACACTTCACAAAGAAAAATCTCAGCAGAAAACTGCTTCACTGATGCTATTCATTAATATTGTAGCATAGTACTTGGTATACAGATGTTAAAAGGAAAACACAAAAAAGTTTTAAAAATGGAGCCAAGAAAAATAATCGGAAAGACATATGAAAGGCCAGAAAATATGTTCTCTTAAATTTCCACACCTCCGTCATCTTCTTTCATCTGTCAGTTCTTGTAGGAATGCTTTCTGAGTCTTTAAGTACAAATGTCTTAGGAATGCTCTTTATAGTAAATATCTGAATGTCATTTATCCATATTACTTCTCTTCCCTGAAGAACAGTATGAGAGGGAGCTTAGGTCTACCCCTATTTTACCCTTTGGAGTTATAAACGAAACTTGTACTTTTGGTTTTAGACATGAGGATTCTTAATTTTGATACCATTATGTGAAGAAAAATGATCTTATTTGTAGACTGTGGAAAACCAAAATTTAAAACCAAATGCAGAACGGTAAGATTTTCCGTAACCAAAAGCTTAGGAGTCAAAATGTTATCAACGTTAGAGTTTTATGCTTTAAATTTACTAACCAGGAATCACTTACGTTTTATTTACAGTATTATTTTCCAGTTGAGTGAGTGAAACATTAGTTCCACAGGATGCACTATTAAAAAAAGAGGGTCAGTGGTGATTCTTTTATTGAGTTGAGTGAGATTTACATTGCATACCAAACCAAAAAATCAGACGTAGTACCACTGAGTTGATTCTGACTCACAGCCACCCCACTGGATTTCCAAGGCTGTAAATCTTTACAGAAGCAGATGGCAGCATCTTTCTTCCAAGGAGCAGCTGGTAAGTTTGAACTATAGGCCTTCTGGTTAACAGCCAAATGCCTTAACCACTACACTACCACCAGAGCTCCTTTTTTTACACTGCATTAGCATATTATGTCTATTACTACTGTTTAACTCTGTTTCTTGCATTTATTTGACCATGGAATTTTTCCAAAACAGTTTTGCAATAGCCTATGAGCTCATTTTTAAGTCTATTAATAATACAAACTTTTTATGAACTTACCTGAATATCCAATAATATTTCCCAGCCAAGACAAAAGTTTCAAACCGAAATTCTGATGTGCAACAATAGATGAATGCATAACTTGAACTTTGAGTGGCTTTGTCTGTCGACTGGTATTTCTCTTAAAAAGAAATGGCAGGATAAAAAAAAAAAATACTTAAAAAGTCTACTTTTTTGGCAAAAAGTTAATATTTTTATTTAATATAGCCACATGGTCATCAACAATGGAGAATTTTTCAAATACGTATGTAAGGAAAAAAACAGGTAATTTGCTTTACTTGTTTCAGACCCAAATTTTCTGGAAGACTGTAAGTATTTCTTAGGATTCTCACAAAATATAAGAAGTCACAGCTTATGAGTAATCTAAATCTTCAGTTCTGTATTTGAAAACCTGCTCTACTAATTACAGATTTTAAAAAATGCTTTCTTTTTAAACTAATTCCTTAATACAACTATATATTTATTTAAATTATTAACCTCATTGCATACATGTGATCATGTTACCAATACTTTTAATGTGAATTTCCCCTTTTCACTTTTTGCTCCGATCTCCTCTTAACCCCCTGCTTCATTCTATCTCCATAATCCATGTTAACTCAGAATGTATTTTCTCAATGTATATACATTACATATGTATACATTTATAAAGATTTTTATTTTGTTAGCTTGGTTTTAAGAATGGGATACTGTACATACTTTTTGTGTATCTTGCTTTTCTCAACATAAACATATTCTCAAATCATCCTGTACAGCTTTAACTGATTTTTTTTGGGTTTATTCAAACATCCTCTAGAGAAAGTTGTTCGTATTTATTTTGTTTCCAATATTTAGTGACTACAAAAAAAAAAAAAAAAAAAGAATAGTACTAACCATAGTGCCTAAGGCACTTGACTGCTAACCAGAAGGCTGGCAGTTCAAACCCACCAGCCACTCCTCGGAAGGAAGGTTAGGCAATCTACTTCCACAGTGATACTGCCTCAGAAACCCAAGGAGGGGTCGCTATGAGTCGGGTCCTACTCGACGGCACATAACAACAACCACCATCTCAGTACATGTATTTACTGGTGTTACACTTCTATGGGATAAATTCCTAGGAGAGGTAAAGCTTTAATAGATGTTACTAGATTGGTTTCCAAAAATATTGTAACAATTTATTTTTATACAGGTACAGCTTGCTATATTGCGCTTCACAGATATTGCATCTTTTGCAAATTGAAGGGCTATGGTATCCCTGCATGGAGTAAGTCTATCAGTGCCATTTTTCCAACAGCATGTGTTGTGTCTGTGTCACACGCTGATAATTCTCATAATATTTCAAACTTTTTCATAATGCTATTGCACACTTACTAGACTAAGTTCAGGTAAACATAACTTTCATATAGGCTGGGAAACCAAAATATTCATGTAACTCACTCCATTGAGATACTCACTTTATTTCAGTAGCCTGGATCTGAACCCACAGTATCTCTGAGATATGCCTGAACTAGCATTCCCATACTCTGTGTCTTCATTAGCAAGGTATTTTACTACTCTAATTTTGCCATTCTGATGGGTAGCATATCTTGTTATTTTACTGATCATGAGAGTTTAAGCCTCTTTTCATGTGTACTGGCCACATGAGTTTTCCCTGCATGATCAGTCATTTAAAATTCTTTGTCTGTTGTTCTTATTCTGTTGCTTGTCCCCTGATAATCTATAAAAGCACTTCTTTATCATAAATATTAACTGTCTATCCTCTGTGTTAGAAATACAGGCAATCCCTAAGTTATGAATAAGATTCATTCTCATTTGTCAGGACTTCAAACTGGTTCTGCCTGGTCATGGCCAAGGAAGCATTATTGGAACAGACTCGCATTTTTAAAGTTACAGTGAAATGGAAAGATAGCTGAAATGGGAAAAACTGCAGGTGGAAGCCTTGCTAGAAACTTCATCTCCCTCTTACAGAAGAAGGGCAGTGTACGCATTGCAGAGCAACCAAATCTCTTGCCCTCGGATTTTGGTGAACAAAGTCCAAAGCAACACTGCTCCACCTGAAGATGGCGGCACCCTGTTCAAACGTGGTGGCCTACTGTACCACTATGAATATGTGTCTGTGTGTCACTCTCCTATAGTCTTGCCAATAATCTCTAATCTCGTACATCAGGCTCCTGAAAGGGAACACTTTTCTTCTTAGTCTCCAATTCAAGGACACTGATTAATCTGTAATTTTTCATGTTCTGCAAGCCATGCTGAATCTGCCAAGTCATAAAACTATAGGTCTGTTCCTGTTCTGCTTCATAGGCCATAACAGAACCAGCTGAAAGGGCAAGTAGGAGCTGTCCATAAATCGGAAGTTCGTTACCCAGGGACTGCTTGTAGATTTTCCAAATTTTCTATTTGTGTGCGGACTTTGTTTATGGAATTTTAGTGTACAATTTTTTAAATAGATATATATTTTCTTAAGCAAAAAAAAATATGTATAATTTCTTTTCAAACTTCTAGTATTGATTAAGAAGTTCTCATCCTCCTTTAGGGTATAGCTGCAGCCTCCTAGATTTTCTAGATTATACTAGTATCTATTTCTGCACTCTCTATTCTGTTTCACTAGTATTATCTGTCCAACCAAAATATGGAACTAGTTTTAAACTAATAAAAACAATAATGGAGTTATGTTTTAAAATTACTTACCACAATGACTGATTTTGCTTGTTCACAATACTGGAAGTCTCCATATCGAACAGATCTACGCCCCTATAAAGAAAGATGTTTACAATCAATTTATACACATATTTTATTCAATACTGAGAAGTTTTAAACCAATGAACAAACTAACTTGAATATATAACAACTCTGGTCAACTTCTAATATTTACAATGTTCATCCTATTTATCAATAAAAAGTAAATTAATATCAAAACTATCTTAACTCTTTCAAGCCATTAATATGTATATTTCCTTGAACACCACCACATTTATTCTTCTAGGCTACTATAATTTCCATTTTCATGACTATTTTTAATCACTGGCAAGAATGAGGGCAACTGTACCTACGTTTCCCTTTAACATCTGGTAATAACTTACAATTATACCCAATATACCAATGTTCAAATGGAATTTAAACATAGTCTAGCAGTATATACCCTCTAACTCAATTTTCTGGGATAATGTATCATTTGTAAAATGGTATCAATATGATGAAATTACTTACATCTCTATCTACTGTAGTGGCAAAGCCAATGGCTTCTTTTTGTGTACAGTTAACAGCTTTCTGAAGAGTATAAATAACTTGTTCATAGGTATGAACCTCATCATTAAACAGCATACAGTAGTAAGTGTCACTCTTCTCTCTGTGGGATAAAACACATTATATATTAGATTTTCAATTTGTATATTATCTTGCTCCAGGGAGTACAATCTGTTTTACAGAATGTCCTTAAGTACTAGGTACTTAAGAAGTCATCTGTGCTACCTGTGTTCTAGGAACACTACAGTCCAGTGGGAAAGATCCTGAATGTCTAATTTTATGTGCAGTGGCTTTTATGAAGGCAGGCAGGGTGTTACAGCAGGGTATAAAAGGTCTGGGAATTCAGAAAAGAATTGCTGGAAAAATAATCTGTGATCCAAAGTCACAAGTGACTGTGAGTGGATCTCAACCAGGGATGATTTTGCTTCCCTCAGGGGACCATATGGCAATGTCTGGAAACATTTTTGGCTGCTATGACTAGGAGGTGGATTGCTACCAGCATCTAGCAGGTCTAGTAGGCCAAGGATGCTGCTAAACATCTTACAATGCACTAGACAGCCCTCATCACAAAGAACATGGCCCCAAACACCAACAGTTGCTGAGGCTGAGAAGAAGGAGCTGAGGCCTGAGCTAGAAGAAGTTTGTGAAAGCAAAGGCCAGACATGTATTAGGTAAATACTGGGAGTTGGAGCACAAAGAGGAAAAAAGAGATCAATATTAGGGTGGAGAGATAGGCAGAAATCTTGAAGATCTTAAAATGGATCTTGGTTTTGTCATCCTAAGAGCAATCGATAGGGGGCCCTGGTGGCCTAGTGGTTAAAGTGCTTGGGTGCTAACCAACAGGCTGGAAGTTCAAACCCACTAGCTGCTCCATGGGACAAAGATGTACAGTTTGCTTCCTTAAAGATTTACAGCCTTGGAACCCCTATGGGGCAGTTCTACTCTGTCCTATGGGGTCACTGTAAGTTGGAATCATCTTGATGGCATGGGTTTTGGTTTTGGTTTAAGGGCAATCAAAAGAGCCCTGGTGGTGCAATGGTTAAAACATTCCACTGTTAACTGAAAGGTCAGCGGTTGGAACCCACCAGCCACTATGTGGAAGAAAAGGCCTGACAATCTACTTTCTTAAGGATTATAGCCTAGGAAATCCTATCGGACAATTCTACTGTGGCCTTTAGGGTAGCTCTGAGTCGGAATAGACTCGATGGCACAAAACAACAATAAGGGCAATTAAGGCATTGAAATAGGAGATGTGATCAGATTTGCCTTAAAGCTCACTTTGCCTATAATGTGAAGAACGAGAAGGGTCAAGAGTAGATATGGACGCTCATTTTGGACCTCTTGCTGGCATCTAGGGTAGCAGTAATGAAGAGAAACAGAAGCATAAAGATATGATAGATTTTTAGGAGGGAGAACAAGTAGAACATGGCATCTAATTGGATACTGGTGAGTCATGTTTCTGGGTAGACAGAACACAATTGGCATTATAAAAGAAGCAAGGTAGATTCTTTTCTCTTCTGTGCTAGTGGCTCTGAACCTACAATGCAATGAAAAACTAAATTATTCTAGTGGTAGAGTCTAAATTTAGATCTTAGATCAGTATTTCTCAACCTGAAGCCTGCCAAGACAAAGTCAACAAAGTCGTTTGGTACTTGGTTAATTTCAACATTTCCAAATAGTGTATAGTAAAACCTCACTTATTTTAAAAAAACATTTAACCTACAGCCTCAACCACCTGGAATATTGCTGAGAAAGAGAAACAGAAACACACCAAGCATCCTGCAGGACCTACCTGTAGCTTGTATTCATCATCTTTAATCTTAAATCTAATAAAGAACACAGAGAAACAAATTTCTGCAATAAAAGCAGACATAAGAACTCAGAAAATACAACTGGTTGGAGTGAGTTAATGTATAGCAATGGTCTCAAATTCTTCAGGGGCCTCACATTCAAATGCCTACTGGGCCAAACAGGTAACAAAATTGAATGAAGAGACTGGGTAGATGCTGGTCAAAGAGAAAACACGTTTTCCTCTAAGGGGTAAGCAACCAGCCTACTGACAATAGCCAGGATTAGCATATCTGATTTTTCCCAGATAAAATGGAAATCAAATTTTTATATCAAATCTTCTAGTTTTAATGTTGGCAACATCTTAAATTAAAATAAAGTGAAAAATAGTTGTGGCAGAATCCTGCTCTCTGGTTACAAGTTTGCAATCTCCAAAATAATCTAAGTAAAAATGTTAGATATACTTAAAAAATGCATAAAGTGTGGAATAAATTTTATAAAGATTTAGAATGAAAATGGTTAAAAGAGTTTGAGCATTTATTTGAACCACAAAACTCACATTATCAAAGAATTCATTACTTAATGATACCTGATTAAGTGCAACAAAAATTAATTAAGCTGCAGAGTAAATTTACCAGTTTTAGCACACAATCAGAGGAGAAAACCAAATATGCCTGAATCCAGTGGTAGAACCTTTGATGGCTACAAATCAATTAACCAACCGAACAAAAGAGGGAAATCTCCACCAATTGAGTGGATCACACAAATCTGAAACTATAAAATTACTATTATTTTTCTGCTGGACACTAAATTTTTTAAAAAAGACTGTCTTACTCTAGCTGTATTAAAATTCAGTAGTTCCTCAAATACAAAGAATAAATGGATTATACTTACACCATCTCTAAATCTGCTGGCAATTCACCTTCTTTTTCCCAGGTTAGTATCTCTACTGCATATCGAAACATAATAGCAAAAATGTTGTAAGTTCTTGCTATCATGTCTTCTGATAAATGTACAAGAGGATCCTGAAAAAGAACAAACAGAAAAATAATGCAAGCATGTTAAATGCACATAAATTCTCTTCTCTTCCATTCTTCAAAACACTATTGTAAAAAGCTGATTGGTCAGTCTTCCAGCTCCAGCTTCTCTTCATTCAACTTGATCCTATACATTACTTCCTACCAAATCAAGCTTCCTAAAACATTTTATTCAGAGTAATGCCAATTACTGAATTACTGAATCAAAATATTAAACAGCATTCTGATGCTTAATGAATAAATCTAAAATTGCATTCCAGGATCTCTAAGACCTAACATCAAATAACCTTCACAGCTTCATATATACCACTAACTCCCAATTTCTCATAATAAACAAATGTTATCTAAAGACAGACAAGCATTATTTGGTTTTATAGGTATAATAGGTAGCCTAATTTTAGGGATTTTGAAGGTGAGAACTCAACCAGGTCAGAAAATTTCCCCTTGATCTTGTATGAATCATTTATCTACCTACTTTGTCTCAGCAAGTGAGATGTGAATACATGTTAACAAGGAACCATCACACATCAGACAGAACAGTGAAGAAACCACTACATTTCTAGGTAGTGTAAAAATTTATTTTTTTACACCAAGTTTATCACAGTGTCTTTTAGTTAAGGTTGGCAAAACATTTTACATACTCTTTAACCTTAACACTTTTCCTTAAGCCTACACACGTCACTTAGCTTAATGACTAAACAGGGTTGTATTCATTTTTTTCAAGTAATAAAATCAACATCCAAGAATGGAATCAGCAAATTCTTACAAATACACACATACGAGGACAGGATATTTTTGTACATATACACTAAAGATAAGCCTGGCTGACTGCTGTAAACAAATGAAGAAGGTAGAATGCAAAACAGAATGGAGGAAAAAGGACTAAGATTCCTAAAGGAGATGAGTCTAGAGGCTGGAGAAGTTTACATTCCTCAGTTAGAAAAAGATTTTTCAATTTCTTACAGTACTTCTTGCCTACCAACAACTCTTTCCATATAGCGGCTTTATATGTTCTCCATCAAGGCTTTTTTTTTTTCTTTCCCCTACTAGCAAGGTTTATTATTACTTCTTACAGTGGTGTTAAACAACAACAACAACAAAAAAAAAAACCAACCAAACTCACTGCCATCGAGTTGGTTCCAACTCATAGAGACCCCCTTTTGGGTTTCCGAGGCAGTAAATTTTTACTCAACTAGATTGCCCAACCTTCCTTGAGGAGTGGCTGGTGGGTTTGAACCTCCAGCCTTCTGGTTAGCAGTCAAATGCCTTAGGCACTATGCCACCAGAGCTCCTTGGTGTTGCTAATATAAGAAAACCACCTATGTACCGAAGAAACTAGAACTGGTACTTCATGGGCATTCCCAAAAGAGTGGGCATAACAATAATAGGGACTTTGTACTATACCAGCATAGAAAGTAGAATCAAAACTCAGCTTTCTTGAATTATTATTTATTTATTTTTAAAATTATTTATTTATTACTGTGATTTGGGTGAGCTTACAGAGCAAATTCACTTTCCATCAAGCAGTTCACATACACTTTCTTATGATATTGACTACAATTTAGATGCAACAGCTCCCCTCCCACTTCCTTCCATAGTTACCTCTTCCCTGTGTCCTTCCCTCCCATGGACTCCTGTCCCCTGAGCGGTCTCCCTGTGCATACACAACCCTTCTATTCTCCCATGATTATTCTCTCCCAGGAGTGTATCTACCTCAGTAAATGTTCAACTCATATGGCTGTCTTTTGTTTGGCTGGAAGCCACAGGCGTGAGTTCAATTCCAGACGTGAAGGGCAGCTAGGGACCATAGTCTCAGGGGTTCCACCAAGGCTCTATCTATCAGACCAGCAAACCTGGTCCCCTTTTTATTTTTTCCAAATGATTTTGAGTTTTGTTCCACACTGTTCTACCTCTCTATTCAGGATCTCATACATAGATTCCCCTCCAAGTGGTTGACAGTGGTAGCCAGGCACCATCTAGTTCTTCTGGTCTCACAGTCGTACAGGCTAACGATTGCATGGTGTACCAGTCGTGAGGACTAATTATTTCCAGGAATCTTTGGTTTTCTTGATTCTTCTTTGCTCTGGATGAGGAGAGACCCATCGTTGCATCTAGATGGCTGCTTGCAAGCTTTTAAGATTCCAGTCTTTACTTGCCAAAGTAGGAGATAGAACAATGTTTTGTGTAGTATGTTATGCCAATTGAGCTTGATGTCCCCTGTGATTATTGGTCCCTCTGGGTGGCTAGCTGGCTGTGACCAAAAAGTGACTACAACCTTGTCCCTTATCAGTTCTACTATACCCCTGGGAATTCTCACAAAACATAAAAATACACGTGTAGAACTACTGTCTGCCAACCCTGTACATGGTCTTGGGTACATTCCCTGCTGCACAGACATACCTACTAGTTTAGCCTGTCCACCCATCTATCCACCCATATACCCATGTTTGCCTTCACTGACAATGCAGTACTGTATGTGCAAAAGGGTTCATCTTTGTTGTCTGTACCTTCCATGTACCTTTTATGTCTTCCTCTCACTCACATTTGGTACACTGCCCTTCTCTTCACCCAAATCAGTACTTATCTCTACCTATCTAACAGTGTTCCCTCCCCTCCCCTCCCACCCCTGATAACCAACAAAGAAAATTTCCTTCCATATATGAATTGTTCCCTGACTTTTACAGTAACGGACTAATACAATATTTGTCCTTCTGTGATTGACTTATTTCACTCAATATAATGTCCTCCAAGTTCATCCACGTTATGTGATGTTTTGCAGATTCTACATTATTCTTTAGGTTTGCATAGTATTCCATTGTGTGTATGTACCATAGTTTGGTTATCCATTCCTCAGCTGATGATCACCTGGATGTTTCCAACTTTTTGCTACTGTAAATAGTGCTGCAATGAACATGGGTGTGCATATATGTCTGTTCTTGTCATGGCTCTCACTTCTTTAGGATATATACCTAGTAATGAAATGGCTGGATCAAACGGTATTTCTATTTCCAACTTTTTAAGGAATCGTCATACTGCTTTCCACAATGGTTGTACCATTTTACAGTCCTACCAGCAGTATATCAAGAGTCCCAATCTCTCTGCATCCTCGCCAGCAACTGTTATTTTCTGTCTTATTGAACTTTGCTGCTAGTGCTGGGGCAAGATGGTATCTCATTTTTGTTCTGATTTGCATCTCTCTAATGGCTAATGATCGTGAGCATTTCTTCGTATGTTTGTTGGCTGCCTGAATATCCTCCTTGGTGAAGTGTCTATTCATGTCTTCTTGCCCATCTTTTAACTGGATTATTTGTCTCTTATTATTGAGGTGTTGGAGTTTTCCATAAATCTAGAGATAAGTCCCTTGTCAGATATGCTTGCAAGCTTTTAAGATCCCAGTTGCTACTCACCAAAGCAGTATGTGGAACTATGTTTTGTGTAGTATGTTATGTCAATTGAGCTCAATGTCTCCTGGGACTATGGTCTCGAGAGCACAGGTCCAACTACTTGCTCCCTCTGGATAGTTGGCTGTGGCCAGAAAGTGACTCAACCTTGTCCTTTATCAGCTCTACTATATACCTGGGAATTGTTATAGAACACAGCAATACATTTGTAGAAACACTGTCTGCCAACCCTATACATGGTCTTGGGCACACTCTTGAGTTATATCATCTCACTTACACAGTCATTCTATTTTTTACAATTATACCCCATATTATAAAACATTTAGAGATTAAAGAATGAGAAACAGAATATGCAAGAATCAAATGGTCTTGAGACAGAAACATTGGCTAATCACTGAAAATCTAAGCCAGTAGTTTACAAACTTCAGTATACAAAATTCTGGGATCTGGTACAGGTGCTTCCTATTTGATTGACAAGCCAGTTAAAAATATATATAATCATCGATATATATATATATATATATATATATATTTATATATATATATATATATATATATATAAACTGTTAACAGAAAAATATACTCTAAAAATATGCTACATTGCATGGTGGGAATCACAGTTGGTGATTTTGCAGCTAGATTAACCTACTTTGAGGCAGACCTAGGAATGCAGATTCTCTTGCCATCTTCGTATGTACATTAAGCCTCTTGAAAAATGTGTCACTGATTAAGAATTATTTCTGCAGTGAAGAGATGGTAGGCCTATATAAGTCTGCTCATATGTACTATTAAATACTGAGGTACTTGTGTTCAAAGAACTGTTATCACTGCCTAAGTCAGCTGTGATAAGTAAATAAATGACCATCTTATCCTACGTTGTGTTAGCAATTATTACTAGTAATTTTAGTTCTTTGATTATATTTATGTTAGAGAATGCAGCCATTTGCTGGCAAGTCAACTTTGATTTACTCTTCTTTCAAGCTAGAAAGAAGTTAAAAAGTTCATTTTATTAGAGGGTAGTATCACAATCTTGTTGTGATATACTTCTGTAATGTTTCCATTTTTAAAATATAAGAATGTATTACAATGAAGATTTTAACTGCTGTCATATGCAAAAAAGGTATACAGGAGGATTTTTCCCTTACTTCTCAACTAAAATAAAGTATGGAAATTAACTAAAGTCTGAACAGCCATGTTATAGATTGACATGTGTCCCCCAAAAGATATGCTGAAGTCCTAACTCCCTGAACTGGTTAATGTGACCTTGTTTGGGGAATCAGGGTTTTTCTTTGTGGATGTTATCAGTTGATGAAGCCATACTGGAGTAGTTGTTGTTGTTGTTGTT
>NW_006921621.1:15962086-15993588 GCF_000298275.1 Orycteropus afer afer
CAACCTTCCTTCCGAGGAGTGGCTGGTGGGTTTGAACCGCCAGCCGTCTGGTTAGCAGGCAAGTGTCTTAGCCACTATGCTACCAGAGCTCCTATACTGGAGTAGGGTGGGTCCTAATTCTAATGTCATCTAAGTGGTGTCTTATAAAAGATAATGATAAGCAAGGAAAGAGAGTCACATACAAGGGGAAGACAGCATGTGAGCATCTACGAGCAAAGGAATGTCAAAGACAGTAGGCAGCTACCAGAAACCAGGAGAGAGGCAGGAAACAACAGCTTCTTTTCAGAGCTCCCAGTCTGAATCTGGGAGCTCTGGTAGCATAGTGCCTAAGGCACTTGACTGCTAACTAGAAGCCTGGAGGTTCAAACCCACCAGCCACCCCTCGGAAGGAAGATGGGGCAATCTACTTCCGTAGTGATACCGCCTCGGAAACCCAAGGAGGGGTCGCTATGAGTCGGGTGCGACTCGACAGTACATAACAACAACAGTGTGAATCTACACAGCTTGAGAGCTTGATTTGGACTTCCAGTGTTCAGAATTGTGAGAAAATAAATTTCTGTTCTTTAAATCTACTCACTTTGTGATATTTCATTAAGGCAACCCAGGAAACGAAGTCATCAAAATTACCTCACTCATAAACAGACGTTCTATCAAGTAAATAATATACTATATAACTTATAAAAATAAACCTATTAATTCTATCACTTTTATCTGTTTTAGTACAGGAATTTCTTATTAGAATTTTATCTGACAATGACAACAAAAAGAAAAAAACAACTCCACTGCTAAAAATGCTTTTGTAAACCAATATTAAGAGTCCCATTTCTGGAGTTTAGACTGTTAATGCCCTACCTAATTTAAACCCCAGCTGCAGGATTTACTATGGGGGAGGCTTTGGACAAGTTTGTAGATCTCTCTGAAACTAAACCTTCTGCACCTATAAAATATTAGTAACAAAACTTTCTTATAGGGTTGTTTTGAAAATTTAAGAAGATGATAAATCAAGTATGGTACTTACCATAAGGTTTAACTGTTACTAATCACTGATCTATATTCAACTGAGATGGGAGCAGTACTGGTAGGTGAACATTTCAGATTATCAAAATCTTCACTGAGGTTGCTCATTAAGTTAATATTTGTTATTTAATTAAATTTCATTCTAAAAAGGATTCACAGCAACTTAAGAGATGCAGCCAATGTAATAAAACAGCATTCAAAACAAAGAAGAGATGTACAAAGTAGATAAAGGGAAAATAAGTAGAAATCAAGCTAACACCTATTTATAGTATACCAAAACCAAACCAAACTTACTGCCATAGAGTCGATTCCAACTCATAGTGACCCCCGATTGGGTTTCTGAAGTGGTAAATCTTTATGGAAGTAGACTGCCCACCAGTCTTCCTTCCACGGAGAGGCTGGCGAGTTTGAACTGCCAACCTTCTGGTTAGCAGTCAAATTCCTTAGGCACTATGCCACCAGAGCTCCTTATTTATAGTATTTCACTGTCATCAAGTCAGTCCTGACTCATAGCAACCCCTCCATGGGTTTCCGAGACAGTATCACTACAGAAGTAGATTGCCCAATCTTTCTTCGGAGGAGTGGCTGGTGGGTTTGAACCACCAGCCTTCTGGTTAGCAGTCAAATGCCTTAGGCACTACGCCACTAGAGCTTCTTATTTATAGTATAGATCATATAAATGTCCATATAGCTAGTACAGATTGGCCAAACAGCTGTCTCTGTTTCCCAGAAGCCTAATTAGAAGGAAACATAATCAGTTATTAGACTCATACTAGGAAAAACATATTTCTTAGTGCAGAGACTTTATGAGAAATTTCTTATGAACTTTTACGAAGATCAACAAAGAAGACACTATTACATAGTAGGTGGTTCTGAATTAGGAGAGATACCTTTGTACCCACATACTCCACTTACTCCCATGTCCAAGGGACCATTTGGAAATCCAGTTGGGTATTTGTTGCTGTCACAGTGGTAGGAGATGCTATTGGCACTTAATGAGTGGAAACCAGGTATGTTAAACACAATGTTTCTGACAGTCTGTATCAGGGGTTGGTAAACTTCCTCCGTAAAGGGTCAGATAGTGTCCTGCTATTGCAGAGGGAAAGCAGCTAGAGACAATATACGAATGATTGAGCAAGGCTGTATTCCAATAAAACTTTACTTACAGACACAAAAATGTGAATATCATATAAATTTTTCAACTATTTAAAAATGTAAAAACATTTATAGTTCACCAGCCAAAGACAGGTGGTAGACAAGATTTGGTCAGTAGGACTATAGTTAGCCCACTTCTGGCCTATACAGTCCCATTCCAAATGCTAACAGTTGAGAAGAACCATGAAACTCCTAAACATTATCCCTACAGAATACATTACCAAGTTTTTTTCCTAGACTTTTTTCTTAAAGTGCAGGCTGAATACATAACAAATAAATTATGCTCAACAAAAGCAATTCTCCCAGTCTAAAAAATGACATTTCAAGAATATATAGGTCTAATCATTTAAGCAGAAATTGTAGAGAATCTAGATAGATGTATGAATTTAGTGACTGGAGAACGGGTTTGCTATCTTTTAAGTAGTCCTTGAAGATTTCATTTCTCTTAACTAAACCTTTAAATAAGAAGTAAATGGAAGAGGTTTTTATTCTCAGTCAAGTTTCTATAGTACATCTTCTCTAGGGCAGGAACATAACATTTCATCTAGGCAGGTGATCTGGCTGGAATCTTCTTAAAATTCAGGAAATTAACCATAACACACACTGTTTGATAGCTACTCCACTAATGTATAAAAATAAGCCAACAGAGAAACTGCAGATCTAAAACTTTTTCTTAGGAAAATTATTTTAAGTCTATTCTAAGACAAAGATAGAAAGGTAATAGAAGGCCTAAAGTTATATACGGGAGCTCTGGTAGCATAGTGGCTAAGGCACTTGACTGCTAACCAGAAGGCTGGCGGTTCAAACCCACCAGCCACTCCTCGGAAGGAAGGTTGGGCAATCCTACTTCCGTAGTGATACTGCCTCGGAAACCCAAGGAGGGGTCGCTATGAGTCAGGGCTGACTCGACGGCACATAACAACAACAACAACAACAAAAGTTATATACAGTGGTTTTAATCTTTGGTATAGTAAAATTATTTTTCAAAAATATGTCTTTGTTAGTTTTGTCCATATTTTACACATTGGACAGCTCTCCAACCCAATGTATAAAAGCTAAAAACGGAGCAGATCCAATCAAAGTGGAGAAATCCTGGAACCATCACCACTTGGCATCTTCCTATACCAAATTCCAGAACACTTGCACAAAGCCTCAGGTTTCCATGAAATATGGTCTAAAAGAACTGTTCTAAGTATTGGCTATTCCATTAAAATATTTGAGACCTGTAAGTTATGTGCACCAGGAAGGACTATTAATATACATTTGCCCCAAATCAGTATCAGGCTGACTAATAGTGCAGAAGTACTTTGAATGTACCTGTCTGCCTGCCATTTAAAATCAATAAAATCTAAAATAAAGATCTTAAAGCAAATATCTAATTGTTGCAAACAGCAGCAGAGATTCAAGCATTTATTTATTAAGTAGAGAGACCACTATATTATTACAAATATCATTCAGAAAAACAAAAACAAAAATGAAGGATCAACACCAGTAACAAAAAGTACGTATTTACAGGTGGAGTGGGTCTAATTTATACTAAACTATCATCTCTACGCTGGGTCCTACGACATATCTAATGGCACTGATTTACCAGGAGATGATGGTTAGGATTGACTGCTGTGTATGGCCATAGAAATATATCTGGCCTACGAAGTCTTAGTCATCATATAAATATACAAAAACAGCTATGTTAACTGGTCTACAAATATGAAAAAAATAATTCCTTCAAGTTATAAAAAACTCATACATGCTTAAAACAAGACAAAATGTTAAAACAAAGACCTAACCCAAATTAAAAAAAAAAAGAAATTTAAACTCAATGTGTACAATTTCAATACTACTAGCAATACCATAAATCATCCAAAAAAATGCCAAGAACTTTCCAAGTACCTTCAGCCACTGTTAATAATGACAGGACTATTTTCCTTATCCATTTTTCATATTATAACCTAATTCCTATGACTGAAAATATATTAAACTCATGGTTAAAACAGTATTTCCTTCAAAATAACTTGGTAAAAATGTCTTTACCTCCTCTTCCTCAATTTCAGAGGTGTTAAGGTCATGTTTTTGACAGTAAGGACCCTCTTTCCACGCTTCAGTGTCACCACAGTCACAGAAACCGCCACCTCCTGATGTAGTCATCTTGAAAAAAAAGTGTGAAGTATCTTGTCAATAAGTATTTACTGAGGGCTATCAAAGTATAAATAAAAATATCAAGAACCTGAAAAATAACACTGCTTTAAGTGTTTCATTTTTTGGAGAGATACTTACCTTCAGTAAACATCAAAACCTTCCAATACTTTAAAGCTTATTTTAAATAAGCCTTATTGGCTAATCTAAGGAACTCCTGTGGTGTAGCGGTCAAGAAATATGGCTATTAGCCAAAAATTTGGCAGTTCGAACCCATCAGCTGCTTGATGGGAGAAAGATGAGGCAGTCTGCCTCTGTAAAGATTTACACCCTTAGAAATTCCATGGGGCAGTTTTACTCTGTTCTAAAAAGGGTCGCCATGAGTCAGAATTGGGTTTGGTTTTTGTGGTTATAGGCTAATCTACGTGATTTCAAAATAATAAGCTACTTAGCAAATAACAGATACTGTAAAGAGGTAGAATATATCCATGTACACAATTTCCTTAATTAGAAAAGTCAAAGGCTGACGACAGTTTTTCCTGCTGGGTTTTGGGTTAATTGGTATAATCTTGGTATCTATGCTAATAGGGTGTGATACTATAATGTAATATAATAGATTCAAGGGCATAAAGATTCCTTCTGTCTCCTGGAAGAGTCTCAGAGAAAGTGAGCAACAAAGACTACAGAAACAGTTTCTTTCTCTTTTCTAATACTTTCTAAGTAGCAGTCACTCTTCCAAAAGTCAGGCTATAGATGCTCAGGAAATAGAAAAATGGACTGCCTGATCAAAAAAAGCTTTTATACCTGTGGGGTTTCAATAATTATTTATATGGCCTTAAGTGATCGCAGTGATTCAAGGAGTCTAGTATGACAGAACTTATTGATTAATAATCAGTAGACTGGAAACTCTGCTTTTTAAAAAATACTGTCAGGAAGAGTTTTGAAATGATTATCAGATATAGCAAATTTTGGAATGAGCCCTAGTCAATCTTTCCAAAGGAAGAATTTATGTGTTATATATCACAATATAATTAATGTAATCTCCCCAACTATAGTTATTCCCAAAGGCTGCAAAGATAGACACCAAGAAACATGGGGAGGCAGCCAATTTAAAAATGACAACCCCACCCTACAGCTGAGTTTATATGCTTGTTCCTGTTATCAAACACAGGTAGAACAGGTTAAAAGAAACTGGGATTCTCTTACTGATTTATGAGAAGAAAGAGTACATATAAGAATATAAGGAGCCTAATTGTGTGGTTGTTTTAGTTCACTATTACCAACATGTAGGTAGAGTAAGTTAAAACAAACAGGAGGAAAAGTCCTGAGCCAGGAGGAATTTTGTTCATTAAGAACAAGAATGATATATTCCTTTTCCACCTTCTCATTTGAGAAGAAGATAAAAGGTTCCACCTAGCAATATAGTCCTCTAACCTCTAAATTTTCATGGCTCTAGTAGAGGTACAAAGGGTAGCCTTAGGAATAATTTACCTTTATCTGTACCCCTGATTTAAAAGCAAACATTAGGTTTTTGAAACATATGACTGCATATGCAGTGAAAGAATAATAAAACTGATGGGTCTTGTGCTCTGGAGTGAGACCCTCTCCTGCACTGTGGCAGATGCCTCTTTAATATTGAGAAAAGACACATCTTCTCAAATGTACGATCACATCACTTTGCTTATTCCTTTTCTCACATATCTTGACTTCAGAACCTGACTCTCACACCTGAAATTCTACTTTTACCTCTAATAGCGCTTTTCATAAATCCAAAATTACAAAAAAGATAAACATAAAAAATGGCAAAACAAAAACAAACTCAAAAACCAATACAGAAGAGCTGATATTTCTTGTCATTCTTGAAGACATCTCTCAGGAAGACTGGATTCATAATTCACATCTCTACTGCTATCATCTTTAATGGTATTTAAAAACACATTGCTAAGATCACTCTCGCTGCTCCTTTTTAATGTGAAATCTTAAAATGTACCTTATAAAATTCCATACCACATATGGTTATTATCTTGACATTACTAACCCTATATCGATGGTCTCTGTGAACACTTCCCAAAAAGCACTCCATGCATAAAACACAAGTTGGATCAACTGCACAGTCTCTGTAAAGTTAAAGAAAAAAAAAAATCAGAGTCTCATAAAATAAGTGTATTTTTCATAACAAAGTAGTTTTAAATTGGAACCCATCCTAAAAGAGCCAGAATAGTGAAGTTTCTAGGTGTTACAAGAGAGGAAATATCATTCCCAAAGAGCTTTCAGATCTTTGATCAATGAAATCAGCTTAAGATTCTGCTTCTCATACTGGATATATGCTAGGGAGTCTCTGAAGGCACATAATATAGAATGATTATTTCTCCCAAAAATCTGAGGACATCATATTTTATATCAAAACACATAGATGTGGAATTGATTCAAAATCTGCATAACTTCTTAAGATATATCTTGAGACTTCAAATGATTTCATACAAGTAGGTATTTTAGATCAAGGAAAGGTCTTCAAAGTAATGAAGAACTTTTATATTTAAAAATATATTCTTACATTAGAATTAAACTTAAATATAGTTTAAATTTTAATTTAAATGGGGAAATTAAACTTTCTAAGTGTTCAATATACAGACTGATATGGATGTTCTCACTTGGTCCTCATGTCTAATGGTCACATAATACATATGGTCTATGAGGTATCCTGAGAGGGAAGTGACAATTCCACAGGTGGATGAGCTGACAGCGTGCCTTCAGTTGTTTCATTACTTTCATCATATTGCCAGTTAAATACATTTACAGATTATATCTTAAATAGGGGAATCTTTGTTATTCCATGAAATGAGAGGAAAGGTCACAATTAGTTACATTTTTCAAAAAGTGTTAATGTTCTTTTTAATTGCATTCTGGTTGCTCTGTTTCCAGTATTCTACTTTCCCTGCTCCCGTATCTTCTCATCTTTGTGTTAGAGTAAATACTGGCATTTTGATCTTATATAGATGGTTTTCTGGTAGAGCACTGTACTTATAGTACTGCTGTTCATGAATGACAGAGGCAGAAAAATGGGGCTTGCTGGGGCTAAGGGGATAAAATCATCACTCAGATGGACTAGGAGTATAGGGTTGCCCAAAGCTGAGGGAGCAGAGTTCCCCTCCCACTGGGCTTGGATGGTGGAACTGAAGCCCAGAGCTGAGGGGCCTCCACCCAGATCTGAAGGTCAGGGCCACTGCCTAGGTGCGTCCTAAGAATAGAGGATTATTTTCAAGCCTTGAAAGCTAATGCAATTTGTTCTCCTGGGTTTTGGATTTGCTTGGTGCCTGTGATGGTTATGTTTGTGTGTCAATTTGACTAGGGCTGGTTGAGTGGCTGGGCAGCTGTATGTAGTATTCCCCATGATGAGACTGGTAATCAACTCCATGGTGGAACCTACTGTGAGCAGCTAAGTAGCTGCGTTTGGGTATGTGGTCTGCTTCCTGTATATAAGCAGCAGCTTTGGGAATAGTCCAGTTTATGGCACTCTTGGACTCTGCATGTAGCCGTGTCATTGTTCAGCAGCCTGCCATACTCTGCCAACCTTGGGACTTACAATACACTTGACTTAATGGCCTGCCGTGTGGTTTGGTAACATCCGGACTGTGACTTTTTACTTGTCAACCTTGGGCTTGTCAGTCTCAGCAGCCAGCAGTTGTGTAAGTGAAGAGATGCCTCTAGCTTCAGTGGGCCAGGAGCAAGAGGCAAAGCTGAAGCCCAAACGTTGAGGGGCTTTCACCCAGCCCCCAGAGCCTGGCACTTTGAACTTGGACTTAAAGCCTCCAAACTGTGAGAGAATAAACTCCTGTTTGTTAAGGCCATCCCATTTGTGGTATATTTCTGCCAGAGCCAGAGAGGCACTAGGTAACCAGAACAGTGCCCATTATCCTTTCTTTCTTTCCAATTTTTCCCATTTGTAATGCAAATTCTACCTTGTGCCTGCTCCACCACTCTACTTGGAAAAAGATAGCTTGTATTGTCGATTTTACAGGTTCATAGATGAAGAAGGATTTTGCTCCAGGTCGAAATACGCCTGAAGTCTCACCCATATTTGATTTAGATTTAGATGATTCAGAAGATAAGATTCTGGACTTTGGAGTTAAGATTTTTGGGATGATGTGATGGGGTAAATGTACTTTACAAGTGGCAAGGACATGAATTTTGGGGGGGTCAGAGGGTAGAATGCTATGGATTGAATTGTGTCCCCCCAAAATATGTACTGTAAATCTAACCTCTATACCTGTGTTTATAATCCCATCTGGGAATGAATTTTTTGTTTTGTTAATGACATTCTATGTAGGGTATGTCTTAAGCCAATCTCTTTTGAGATATAAAAGAAATTAAGCAAGGAAGCAAGTGAAGCAGAGATGCAGGAAGAGACATATCAACCTACTTGAAAATTCCCAGGAGCAGAAGCTCAGAAGAGAGCAGCTCTCTTCCAGAGCTGAAAGAGAGAGCGAGCCTTCCCTGAGAGTTGGCACCTGAATTCTGACTTCTAGCCTCCTAACCAGTGTGAAAATAAGTTTCTATTTGTTAACGCCATCTGTTTGTGGTATTTCTGTTATAGCAGCACTAGATAACTAAGACACTTGGCTTCTTAATTACATAAATGGAGAGAAAAAAGGAAAGATGGAGAGGGAGTTATATACTAAACACTTGAGAGAAACAGTAGTAAATGTAGTGTGTAAATTCTTGATCTGCACTTATGAATCAATCGGGGCAATTTCAACCCTGGCTAGATATTAGATAATATTAAAAGAATCAGCGCTAATTTTTTAGGGTGTTAATGGCATGGAAATCTATATACTAGGTATCTGTTAATAAAGGGGTATGATGTCTGGGATTTGCTTTAAAGTAATTTGACAGGGCAGAAAAAAAAAAAAAAAAGGTGTGTATGGGGTATAGACCAAAGCTGAAGCTGAGCTATAAGTACATATCAGGTCCACAATACTATTTATTTTTCTTTTATTATGTTTGAAATTGTCCATAATAAAACGGTTTTCAAAACCCAACATTCAGATACATAATAAAATTCACTTATATACCTCCTTTGCTAAGAATTTGTAACATAAACAGCTATTGAAGCTTCTAAGATACTTTTCTGAATCAAATCAGAACAGAGTTTTCTTTTTTGGACTATTAAAATGTTAAATTACACGAATACATGTTTTAAAGATGAACGGATTCCTGGGCTAAATTCCATTTGATTGTGAAGTATCACTCTAGGATTCAAATAGGCTAATATTTTAATTAGGAACTTTTGCTCTATAGCAATAAAACAAATGGCTTTATAATGCCTCCTCTTTGTACTGCCTTTATCAAGTTTTGGAATCAAGATTATATTAGTGTCATAAAAGAGCTAGGCAGCTTTTACTGGTTACTTTTGGTTGAAACCTGTGTAAGAAAGGAATTAATTGTCCCTTCACAATATGGTTGAATTCACTAGTACTATCATCCAGGCATAGGATTTTAGAAGGGAAGATCTTTGACTACTATTCTACTATTTTCCATACTCTATTCAAGTTGTCTGCCATTTTCCAAGGAATTTATCTATTTTATCCAAGTTTCCAAATTTTCTTGGTTCTTGGCACCTTTAGTGTCTAGTAATTTTTTCATGGCACCTCAAGGTCAACAGATAAACTGATGTTTATCAAATAGTTAGGCTAAAAAAACAAAACAACACAAAAAACAACTTGGCATCTGTTGGGCACCGCCTAACTTCTCAAACCCTGGAATTGGATCGGCCACTGTCATCACCCTCATTTCCTGTTCCACATTCATTTCCCCAAGCAACATCTGCTTACTAATCACAGCAACTGTAGAGAATCTAGCTTTGCAACATACGATACCCTTAAAAGGAATACACAGTAAGTGTATTTCTTAGTTTTTATTTTGTATATTCACATCTTCTCTTTTTCCCAATTGGTCTTGCCAGAAATTTGGCTTACTAATAATTCCAAAGAGTCAGTTTCTCAACTTTTCTATTTAATTTTGGATCTTGCCTTTATTATTCTCTTCTTGTATCCATGAATTTGCTCTACTGTTCTTTTTTTAACTTCTTGATCTGAATATTTATTTTTAATTTTAAAATACTTTTAGATTTACAGAAAAGTCTGAAAAAATAGTAGGGAGTTCCCATATGTACTTCACTAAGTATGCTTCAATCTTCAAAACCAGGAAATTAGCATTGGTACAATACTATTAACTACAGATCTTATTCAAATTTTATCACAATTCCCATTAATATTCCTTTCCCGTTCCAGGATCCAATACAGGATCCCACTTGGCATTTAACTGTCATGTCTCCTTAATCTCCTCCAATTTGTGACATTTTCTCATGTCTTTCATGACTATGATACTTCAGAAGAGTACTGATCAGTTATTTTGTAGAATGTCCCTCAATTTGGGTTTGTTTGACGTTCTTATAATTAGATTGAGGTTATGCATTCTTAGCAAGAATGCCATAGAAGTGATGATGCCTCTTTCACAGTGCATCATAACAAGGAGTAAATGTATTGATTTGATATTTTTTATTCCTAGCCATGTTAACCTGCTTAAGGAGAGGTCTGCCAGCTTTCTTCACTGGAAAAAAAGTTACTATTGTTTCTTTTATAATTAACATATATTTTGGAAGATACTCTGTGAATATGCAAACATCTTGCTCCTTTGAAAACTTTCACCCACTAATTCTGGCCTCCATTAGTGTATCTTGCCTACAATTACTACTGTGCTGTCTGCCTAATGATGATTTTCTATGTCACTCATTCCTTCTTTACTTATTGGAATTCTTCAGTTATGAAGAGCTGTCCCTTCTCCCCCATTTGTTTATTTACTGATTCAATTATTTGGTTACTTAAGTATGGACTCATTTATTTGATTCTACAGATGATAATCTAATACTATCTTTCTTACTTTGTTGCTCAAACGGTTTCTTTCAGTTTTGGCCATTGGGAGCTCCTTCAGAAGGCTCTTGTGTCCTTTCAACATGTTCCATCCTTTTTTGAGCATTTCCATTCCTTCAGACAAAACAAGATGTATCTTCCTTGGCCCAACATTGAAATCAATTACTTCTCTAAGGAGCTCTGATTCCTTTTATTGAGCAACAGTATTTAGAAACCAGTGTCTAAGCAAATACATAGATCACTTTCTTAAAAAAATTAAGATATAATTCATAAAACCATAAAATTCACTCTTTTAAAGTGTACAATTTATTTCTTAGTAAACTCAAAAGTTATGCAATCATTACCACTGTCTCCTTCCAAAGTATTTCATCATCTCTCAAAAGAAACCCTGTATCTATTAGCAGTAAGTCTCCATTTTCCTTTTCATCAGCCCCTGGCAACCACTAATCTCCTTTTCCATGGATTTGCCTATTCTGGACATTTCATGTAAGTAAAATCATACAATATGTGGCTTTTTGTATATAGCTTCTTTCATTTGGTATGTTTCCAAGATTCAGCCATACTGTAGCATCTATCAGTAGTTGATCCCATTCTGTCTTTCAACTGACACATTTTTTCCCTTTTTCTTTTTTGGCTATTATGAATAATGCTATTGTGAACATTTGTATATAAGTTTTTGCATGGATACATGTTTTCATTTTCTTTTCAGCATCCAGCTAGCAGTGAAATTGCTGGGTTGGACAGTAACTTTGTGTTTAATCTTTTGAGAAATTGTCTTTTCTAATGCAGCTGAACCATTTTACATTCCTATCAGTAATGTATGAAGATTCCAATCTCACCAACATTTTTACTGTCTCTCTTTTTATTATAGCCATTATAGTAGGTGTGATGTGACAGTGTATAGTAGCTTTGATTTGCATTTCCTGATGAATAATTGATGTTGAACATCTCATGTGTTTGATGACATTTGCGTATCTTTGAACAAATGTCTATTCAAATCCTTTGCACATTTTAAAGTTGGGTAACTTGAATCACAATAAAAAACTAAATGAAATACAACTTGGGTTACTTGCCTTTTATTGATGAGTTGTAAAAGTTCCTTATATATTATCAATACTAATCTCTTATCAGATATATGGTTTTTAAATATTTTCTCCCATTTTATGGACTGTATTTTCACTTTATGGACTATATTTTCACATTCTTGAAAGTGTCCTTTGATGTATAAAAGTTTTCATTTTAATGAAGTCTAATTTATCCATTTTCTTCTGTAGTTGCTTGGGCTTTTGGTGTCATAGTTAAGAAAGCTCTGCTTAAGCTAAATCACAAATTAAGGTATAATTCATATACCATAAAATTCACTCTTTTAAAGTGTACAATTTATTTTTTGGTATATTACATATGTCTGTATTTTGTTCTAAGAGTTGTGTAGTTTTAGCTCTGGTGGCATAGTGCTTAAGGCATCTGACTGCTAACCAGAAGGCTGGTGGTTCAAACCCACCAGCTACTCCTCAGAAGGAAGACTGGGCAATCTACTTCCTTAGAGACACTGCCTCAGAAACCCAAGGAATGGTCGTTATGAGTTGGAATCGATTCCATGGCAGTGAGTTAGGTTTTGGTATTTAGATTTGCAAAAAATGGCCTGCAGACAATATTCCTCAGACCTTCTCTAACTTCATAGGGGGAGACACAATCACCAACAGCATCAATAGCCCAAGGCTGATTTCTATGAAGCAGAGATGAGACACATCATGATCCTCCAAACTTTTTACTAACTCTGACACCAACAGTCACTCCCATTGCTCTATTTCTCTGCTGAGTTTGATAATTTGTTACAATGGCCACACACAGCTCACAGATAGTATTCATGATTATGGGATTTATCAGGGAAGTAAACTCACTGCCATCGAGTCAATTTCAACTCATAGTGACCCCCCTTGGGTTTCCGAGGCGGTAAATCTTTACAGAAGTAGATTACCCAGTTTTCTGTGGACTGGCTGGTGGGTTTGACCCATCAACCTTCTGGTTAACAGTCAAATGACTTAGGTACTACATCACCGGGGAAGTAAAAGGTTGTATTTCAGGATGAGAAATGACTCAGAATACAGTTCTTTGATCAGGACAGCCTCTTTTCAGCCGTTCTGCAAGCTTGCTTCTCGCTGCAGTCCCTTGGCCTCTGCCCTGCTTGGGCAAGTGTTACAAAGCTCTTTTATTTCTGCCAATAAGTGCCCAGAAAGGCACCTCATGTCACCAGCAAGCCTGTTGCCCAAAGGCACTCAGCTTTCTCGTTCCATGAGCTGGGAAGCCCATTTCTCTGTATGATGCTGGGGTCTACTGCTGCAGTTTCTCTGTTGCTGCTTCTTGCCATCTCAGCAAAGTGTTACAGTTCTCTGTTTCCTGAGTTCAGGAGATTCAGCACAGGGATCTCAGGTCCAAAGGATGTGCTCTACTCCTGGCTCTTCTTTCTTGATGGTAGTGAGATCCCCCTTTCTGCCTCTAGAATGGCTCATTTTAAGCCTTGTAGAATGGCAAAATGGACCAATCCCCACACTGGGGTTCCATACACCTTATTCGGACAGTCCCACCTCCACAAGGGTGCCATATATCTCATTTACATTATTAGCAAACTACCAATCCCTTTAGTGGGACACAAGCACCTTACAATTACAAAGTCTCACTCAGGCATCAGATGCCCGTCACAAAGACTAGGGCTAGAAGGGTCATTATTAAGTAATCCCTGCACCACAAAGTTATTGATCCATTTTGAGTTAATATCTGCATATTGTATGACACAGTCTCCAACTTCCTTTTTTTGCATGTGTGTACCAGATGGCTGGAGGTTCAAACCCACCAGCCACTCCTCGGAAGGAAGGTTGGGCAATCCTACTTCCGTAGTGATACTTCCTCGGAAACCCAAGGAGGGGTCGCTATGAGTCGGGGCCGACTCGACGGCATGTAACAACAACAACAACAAACCTAGTGGTATAGCGCCTAAGGCATTTGGGAATCTACTTCCCTAGTGATACCACCTTGGAAATCCAAGGAGGGGCCACGAGTCGGATTTGACTCAACAGCAGTGCGTTTTTTTTAAATCTAGTTGTCCCAGCATTGTTTGCTGAGTAGACTATTCTTTCCCAAACTGAACTGTCTTGTCAACCTTGTTGTGATGGGTGAGGTTATGTGCCAACTTGGCTAGACTACGATGTTCAGTGATTTAGCAGGTATTACGTAATTGACCTTCATTCTGATGTGAGCAGGTACTCAGCTGAAATGGGAGTTTCCTTGGGAATGTGACTTGTATCCAATATATATGGATGCTTTGGCAAAGCCAGCTGGCTGTCTCAATCCTGCATCTGACTTGCCATCCTCCGACCTCTAGTTCTTGGGATGTGGGCCAGCAGCCAGCCATCTGATCTGCTGATGTCAGGACTCATCAGCTCCATAGCCCTGTGAGCCAGCAGCCTGCCATCTGACTTGCCAATTTTGGGTTTGTGAGCCCCTGTAGCCACAAGTCAGAAGAAACCTCCAACTTGACGCCAGACCCATGGATTTAGGACTTAACAGCATTCACAATTGTGTAAGTCTTTTTCTTGAAATAAACCTCTCTCTCTTGCTCTCTCTCTCTCTCTATACACGCTTCACTGGTTTTGCTCCTCCAGAGAATCTAGCCTTAAGACACTTGTCAAAAATCAATTAAACATACGCATTAGAGTTTATTTCTCTCAATTCTATTCCATTGATCTATGTGTATCACAAAGATACTTCTGTAACTGTTCCATGTGTACCTGAAAAAATATATATTCTCTCAGGTAGAAAGTTCTATCATATTTGACAGCAAGTCTATTAATGTATTATTCAAATCTTAGGTCTATGGTTTTTATCTGCTTACTCTATCAGTTTCTGAAGGGTAGATATTAAAGTCTTAATTATGTTTATTTTTCTATTTCTCCCTGCAGTTCTAGCTTGACATATATTGAGATTTTATTGTTAGCTGCATATATGTTCATTATAGGTTCTGCTTTATCTAGTGTCCTTTTGCATCCCCAATGCTTTTTGCTTCAAATTCTATTTTGTCAGACATTAGTACTGCTACTCTAACTTTCTTTTGTATTATATTATTTGCCTGGTCTACTTTTTTCCCATTCTTCTCTTCCATGCTTTCAGTGATTTTCTGTTTTAGTTTGGCTCCTGTAGAGAACATTTTTGGATTGAAAAAATATCAATCTGAGAATTACTGTCACAATACAACTGGAGTGGCTATATTAACATTTGATAAAATAGACTTAAAGATAGGAATAATAACAGAACTAATAAGAAAAGACAGTGCATAATGATAAAAGAATCAATACATCAGGAAGCCATAACACTTATATAAATATGTATGTATGAACCTAATAAAATAGGTTGAATATACGTGAAACAAAAACTAAACTAAGAGAAACAGACAAATCCACAATTGTATTTGAAGATTTTAATACCTCTTTCTCAGTTAAAAAAAAAAAAAAAAAATCACTAAGGATATAGAAGACCTGAATGACAAGGTGATTACCTTGTCCTAACTGACAGTATAGTACAGGGTTTACTACTTGGTATGTCTCTTCTACCCATTGTCTCTGGTGCCTACCAATTCCTGGGTGGTACCATGTAAATGTGAAGTGCTTTGTGGGCCACCAAGGGGAACAGATAGCTTGCTAATAATGTAAATAAGGTACATGGTAACTTTGTGGGGGTGGGACCATGGATATAAGGTGTATGGAACCGTAACATGGGGATTGGTCAGTTGTGGCATTCCGCTAGGCTTAAAATGAGCCAACCTAGAGACGGAAAAGGGGATCTCACTACCATCAAGAAAGCCGGGAGTGAAGTGCATCCTTTGGACCTGAGATCTGTGGGCTGAGATGGTGGCAGCGGAACCAAGAGACTGGCATGAAATGGAGCGGCAGGCTTCCTGGCCCATGAAGCAAGGTACACCTATCAGTAGCACTAAAAGACCTTTGTAACACTTGTCCAAGCAGGGCAGAGGCCAGGTCGAGAGACTGAGGGCCAAAGAGAGGAGTGCCTGCAGGCACAGCTGAGGGAAGGTTGTTCTGATTGAAGAACTACTTCCTGAGCATTTCTGAATCTGAATTATAAACCTGTTGCTTCCCTAGTAAATTCCATAATTTTGAGTATGGTCTATGAGTTCTACATGGTCATTGCAAAGAATTATTGAACCCAGAAAAGAAACAGAGGTGCCATGGGAGGGAAAGTTGGTGTCAGAATTGGTATAGGGGTTGGAGGGTAGCAGAATGTCTGACCAAATGGGGATCATCCTTGGGTTGATGCTGCTGATAGTGATTTTGCCTCTACTTTGTAAAGTTAGAGGTGGTCAGAGGATGCTGCCCCACGCTCTTTCTGCAGACATTAACAGAATATTACACCCAGTAACTGCAGAATATACATTCTTTTCAAGAGCATATGGAAAGTTCAAGATTAAGCATAGGCTATGCCATAAAACAAGTCTCAATAAAGTTCAAGACTAAAATCTTAAGGAATATATAACTACATTAGAATTAGTAACAATATAGTATCTAGAAAAGCCCAAATATTTGGAAATTAAACAAACCAAAACCCATGAATCAAAAAAAAAGTATAAACACATTAAATCCAAACAAAATAAGTAAAAGACAGTAATGATAAGAGCAAAAATCAATAAAACAGATGGAACAGGAGGAAATCAACAAAGTAAAAAACTGCTTCTCTGAATGTTGTTGTTGTTGCTGTTATGTGCCGTCGAGTAGGATCTGACTCATAGCGACCCCTCCTTGGGTTTCCAAGGCTGTATTACTACAGAAGTAGATTGCCCAACCGTCCTTCTGAGGAGTGGCTGGTGAGTTTGAACTGCCAGCCTTCAGGTTAGCAGTCAAGTGCTTTAGGCACTATGCTACCAGAGCTCCTGATTCTCCGAATACATGAATAAAATTGATTAAAAAGAGAGACAACACAGCTTACCAATATTAGGAATAAAAGAGAGGATATCACTATAGCTACTACAGACTTCATGCCTGAGGAAATATGCACAACTGGACACCAATAAATTTGACAACACAGATGAAACAAACATATGCTTTGAAAATATTATACACCATTGCCTTGGAAACCCAAGGAGGGGTCTCTGCGAGTCCAATCAACTCGACTCAACGGCAGTGAGTGAAACAAAATAAAGCTCTAAGAACTATCAAAAAAATTTTATTTGTCACTGGTCAGATGCAGTCTGGTGAGAATCTCAATACTATGGCCCTGAAATACATTCGGCACCTGGAATAAAACTCACCCTCAGCGGCAGGCTCCCAGTCCAATAGTTAACAAGATGTACATGCAGACCACTCAACCCAGGATGCCACACCCACACACTCAATGGTAATACATCCCTTAAAGCAATAGACATGGGACACCAAAGGACCAACATTTAAACTGAGGAAATGCAGGACAAATAGGAGTGCATAATTACGAGGGGCACAGGGGAAGTGTTGCAGGGTAGGGAGGGGAGGAGACTGGGTTAGGGTTGGACATGGAGAATGGGGAATGAAACTAAATGTACGCCTGACTTTGAATGTAAAACAAGCTCTTAAAATAAAAAAAAAAATAAATAAAAATTGTTATTTGTTATAAAAAACTTCCTTATAAAGAAAACTCTAGGCCTTGATAGTTTGTTTCACTGGTGAAGTCGATCAAATATTTGAGAAAGAATACCAATCTTACACAAAGTTTTTCAGTAAATAGAGAAAGAGAGAATAGTTCCCAATTTATTTTAAATGCCAGCCTAACTGATAGCAAAATCCAAAGACATTACAAGATTATACCCTTCATGGAACACAGATGTAAAAAATCGTAACATAACATTAGCAAATTTAATCCAACAACATATAAAAATATAATACTTACGTGATAACTTAAATGGAGTTTATCCCAGAACTGATAAACACTTGAAAAATCAAGCATTGGAAATCTACCATATTAATACAATAAAGGAGAAAACCTGTATGATCATCTCAACAGATACAGTAAAAGCACTTGGTTACATTCAATAAACCATTATAATATTAACAATGATATAAAGGGTATGTATGACATAACTATACTAACATCATAATTAATAATGAAAGACTAAATGTTTTCCCCCTAAGACTGAGAACAAGGCGAGGATGTCTACTTTTACCATGGCTTAAAGGCATGAAAAATAAAAGGCAAATGGATTGGATAAGTAAGAAGTAAACCTGTTGAAGAAGTGAAACTGTTCCCATTCACAGAGACATGATTATTTATATAGAAATCTTAAGGTAAAAAACCCCAAACAAAACAAAATAAAACTATTAGAAGTAATAATTCTATTTCTTTATACTAGCAGCAAATAAGTGGAAACTGAAATTAAGAGAGAAATTTTAAAAGACCTTAACGAACAGTGAGGTATAATACATTCATGGATTGGAACCCTAAATACTGTTAAAATGTCATTTTTTCCTAAACTGAGTCTATAGAGTCAGTGCAACCGAACAGGCTCTTTAAGAAATGAAAACTAATAAGGTAATTCTAAAATTTAAAATGCAAAGGACCTGAAATAAATAGATGTTGAACAAAGAAGATTTATACTAATCAACTCAAGACTTGCTATAAAGCTACAGTCATCAAGATAATGTGATACTGGCATAAAAATGGACCTATCAATAAATGGAACAGAGTGCTTAGAAACAGTCACACTTACACGGCCAAATGATTTTGATAAGGCACCAAAGAATTTAATGTGGAGGAACAAATGGTGTAAGAACTAGATATCCACATGCAAAGAAATGAAACTCAACTCTACCTTAGACCATATACAAAAATTAGTTTGAGATATATCACACACCCAACCATATATGCTAAAATTACGAAGTTTATGGAAGTACAGAGAATATCTCTGCAACCTGGAAAAAGGCAGAGATTTCTTAGATACAGTAAAGAATAATTACAAAAGAAAAAAAAATGAATATTTGAACTTCATCAAAATTAAAAACTTCTGTTGTCAAAAACCACAAACCTGAAAAAAATATTCACTACCTATCTGACAAAGGGAGCTCTGGTGACATAGCGCCTAAGGCATCTGACTGCTAACCAAAGGCTGGCGGTTCCAACTCACCAGCCACTCCTTGAAAGGAAGACTGGGCAATCTACTTCACTAGAGATACCGCCTTAGAAACCCAAGGAGGGGTCGCTATGAGTTGGGATTGACTTGATGGCAGTGAGGTTTTTTTTTTTTAAATCTGACAAAGGATTTGTATCCATAATATATAGTTTTTTTTTTAAAAAAAAAACCTCTAAAACTCAGTAATAACAACACAAACAATCCAATAAAAAATGGACAAGAGACCTGGAAAATTACACCACACAGAAGTTAGATGAATGAGCAATAAGCACAGGTAAAACTGCACCATCATTAGTCAGCAGGGAAAATTAAAACCACAATGACATGCTACTACAGATTCAGAAGAATGGCTAAAATTTGAAAAAAAAAAAAAAAAAAAGAAGACGACTGACAATACTGAACATTAGCAAGGATATGGACCAACTGGACTTTTTACATATTACTTATGGGAATGTAAAATACTTCAGGAAGGGTTTGGGAATTTCTTACTAAATTCAAATTATACTTGCCTTTTAACCCAGCAATTCTATTCCTAGGGATTTATGGAGGAAAAATATAACCGTATGTCCACAAAAACACTTGTGTAACAATGTTCACAGAAGCTTTACTCACAATAGCCCCAAACTGGAAATAATCTAAATGTTCATCAGAGGACAATTCATTGTAGGCAACTGTGATACAGTCTCACGATAAAATACTACTTCAGTAATAACAAGGAACTAAAAACCCAACCAAACTCACTGCCATTGAGTCCATTTTGACTCACAATGACCCCCACTGGGTTTCCAAGGCAGTAAATCTTCACAGAAGTAGATCGCCATCTTCCTTCTATGGGTGCCAACCTTCTGATTAACAGTGAAAATGCCTTAGGTACCGCGCCACCAAAACAAAGGAAAAAAACCAAATGCACTGTTGTCAAGTTCGTTCTGACTCATAGTGATTCCTCCTTGGGTTTCCAAGGTTGTATTGCTACAGAAATAGATTGCTCAGTCCTCCTTCCAAGGAGTGGCTGGTGAGTTTGAACCGAAGAGTGGCTGGTGAGTTTGAACCGAAAAGTGGCTGGTCAGTTTGGCAGTCAAATGCCTTAGGCACTACGACACCAGAGCTCCTTAAACAGGAACTAATTTTTAATAATATTAACAACTGGGATCAATCTCACAGACGCTATGCTGAGGAAAGAAGCCAGATACAAAATAATACATACTATATGATTCCATTTTCATGAAGTTCTAGAACAGGCAAAGCTAATCTACTATGAAAAATCAGAATGGTCTTTGCCTGCAGGGGCTGGAGCCCAGAAAAGGGAAATCTCTAGGAAGATACAAATGTTGTGCATCTTGATAGGGGTATGTATCTTGATATCGTTAAGGTCTTACCTAAGGGTGACTGCTGTCAAAAATGTACAATTAAGGTTTGTGCTGTTCAATATGTGTAAATTTTCCCTAACACACACAAAGAGAGAGAGAGAGAGAGAGAGAGAGAAAAGAAAGCTTTTGGTCATATCTGAGTTTCCTTATCTGAAATTTATTTGAAATTCCACTTACAGGTTATTTATTTTGAAAAATATAGAAATGTATAAAAGGATGTGTATATATATATACTTACAGGGAGTTTTTTAAAAGTAGCAATGTTTGCACTAAGAAAAAACTAGAAATTCATCCTTTCTAATTCATTAACAGGTCTTTGTAGTAAGGAATTTGGCCTCAACAGAAAACACTATGGAGTTCAGTTCTACCCTGTACACTTGGGTTGCTATGACTCGGAATTGCATCAGGGCAACTAATGACAAGGAGCTCTGGTGGCGCTGTGGTTAAAGCACTGGACTGCTAATCAAAAAGGTCGCAGTTGGAAACCAGTAACTGCAATGTGGGAGAAAGATGAAGCGGTTCTACTCTGTTCTATAGAGTCAATAGGAGTCAGAATCCACTCAGCTCAGCAGTGGGTTGATTTGGTTTTGGTTTTAACTGACAATAACAAACAGAGGTCTGACCTTTGCCCTGGCTCCAGTAATTTCTAAACCTGAGGGATCAAAGTTGTCTTTGTTATTATTCATGGTCTCTCTCTCATAGCCTTTGAGTCAGATCCGATTCATAACGACAGCTCTGAGGTAGTATCTCTATGGAAGGAGATTGCCCAGTCTTCCTTCCAAGGACTTGCTGATGGGTTTCAACCACCAGCCTTCTGGTCAGCAGTCAGGAAAGCGCCTGACTTCCTTCTGTGGGCGCCTACTAGGCACTAGACTACCAGAGTTTATACTAACAAGATGGGACGGGGTTAAGAACTGGTCATATCAGAAAGATCAACCAGTGGATTACAAAGTTGGGGCCTTGGGCCAGGTGATACCAGCCTGACCTTTGGGGAGAGGGGCTGGAGACTGAGCTCAAATTGTGGGCAATGAAACAATCAACGTTGCCTATGTAATGAAGCCTCAATGAAAACTTCTGGACACTGAACTTGTGAGTGTCCCTGGTTGACAAAACTCTTGAGTATTGTTACATACTGTAGAGAGGAGGAGGTAACACTTTCCAGGACTACACAGGGAGAGCGTAACAGAAACATCATGTGTGGACTCATCTCATGCTATGTCCTATGCACCTCTTCTTTTGGCTGGCTCTAACAAAGAGCTCTTTGCTGTAACGAAACTATTATCATAAGTATAGCACTTTCCTGAGTTCTGTGAGTCATTTTAGTGAATTATTCAACCTCACTTCTCTATATCCAACATAAATATTGAAGTCAAATTTTAAATCACTCAAGTATGACTTCTATTTACATTATATTAATGTTTCGTTTCTCTTGATGATGATATGTCAAAATACATAGTTATAATAAAAATCAACATTAGGATCCCTCCCCCCAAGTAATATTGTACAAACACTTCTGTTTAGTAAGAAATACCAAATGCTAAGTTTGATACTATTCTTTTCCTGATGGAGAACTTGTTGTGAGGTGCTGTTGAGTTGATTCTGACTCACAGCAACCCTATGTGACAGAGCAGAACCACTCCCATAGAGTTTACTTGGCTGTAATCTTTACAGGACTATATTACCAGGTGTTTCTCTCGAACAGCCGATGAGTGGTTGAACTGCCAAGCTTTTGGTTAGTAGTTGAGTAGTTAGAGTTTACCATACACTAAGAACTACAATAGCATAGTGCCTAAGGCACTTGACTGCTAACCAGAAGGCTGGCGGTTCAAACCCACCAGCCACTCCTCGGAAGGAAGATGGGGCAATCTACTTCCGTAATGATACTGCCTTGGAAACCCAAGGAGGGGTCGCTATGAGTCAGGGCCAACTCGACGGCATATAACAACAACAACAACAACAACAACAACAAGAACTACAAAAAGGATATCATTCACCCTGTAATAACCATACTGCTATTATGCTCAACTAAAGAGACCCTAATAAATAAAGAAACCCTAAATATGCCCTTGGGAGCTCTGGCAGCATAGTGGCTAAGGCACTTGACTGCTAACCAGAAGGCTGGAGGTTCAAACCCACCAGCCACTCCTCGGAAGGAAGATGGGGCAATCTACTTCCGTAATGATACTGCCTTGGAAACCCAAGGAGGGGTCGCTATGAGTCGGGTCCGACTTGACGGCACATAACAACAACAACAACAACAAATATGCCTTTTGTTTAAGAGTCTGGTCCAAACTTGGGTCCTAGAGGTCTTTTTTATGTATTAAATGCTGTTCTCCTAGGCTACTGGTCTGTCTCAGTGCAGGCTACCAGATACTGCTTTCTTTCTTCCACAGATCAGGGAACTAGCCAAGGTGCCTCTCTTCTCTCTTGCTGCCACAACCTACTCCCTTCTTTCACTGGTTTCTCCTCCCCAAAGATTTGCTAAAAGGCAGATTTTCCAATTTTTCCCTACATATTTATACTATTTTCTGTGGTTCATCCCCCATCCTCAATTAGTACCTCCTCTTTTCATGAAGAATTTTTACTACTGGCCACTAAAAAGAAATAGGTAAGAACACAAATTTTGGAATTCTCAGGAAGTACTAATCTCTCTTATATGTTGTTGGTGGTAGTGTAGACTGGTAAAACTTTTATAGCAATATTAAAATATAAAATTCATGCGTATGTTGACCTAGAAATTCTACTTCTAGGAATTTATCCTATGGGTATACTTCCATATGTGCACAAAGACACACAGAAAGATATCCAATGCTCTATTGTATGTAGTGCCAGAAACAACATAAATGCCTACTAACAGAAGACTAGTTAAGTACAGAACACCTATACAATAGAATATGCACCATTAATAAGATGAAGCCAGCATTTAAGATATTGTTACAACAATCTTAAGGATAAATTTTAAAAGAAATGAGGTCAGAACTGTTTATGTGGAATACTAGCATCTATCAAAAAAGAATATAAAAATAGTTACATAAGCATAGAATATTTGGAAGGATATGCAAGAAACTAGTATTAACAGTAGTTACTTCTAGGTATAGGAAGGCAATTAAGGGACAAGGGAGGGAAGGTTACTTTTCAGGCTATACACACTTTTATACCTTGTGAATGCTGCACTAGTATATATTTTGCCTATTAAACTTTTAAAATCAGTTCTTAAAAAAGCAGTGGCTAAAGTGTTCTTTAGAGAATACACTCTTATAATTCTCTTTAGACAATGTTATCTAAATGAAAATCCTCTCCTTACCATGAGGCATTCCTCCCATTCTTGATACCTTCCTTTCCTTGATTATCTACATCCTATAAATATGAAATAAGCAGGGATAGGTCAATCTATACCCTCAGACTCTGAAATTTCTACCACAGAGAAACCATAGACTGAAGTATTCAAGTTCAAACTTCACCATACCTAATACAGGAAAAATTTAGTGAGATCATCTCTGACTGGGCCTCATATATAAATTTTATAAGGATATTTAAGCTCTGAACACAGGCAAATAGCTTACTGTAATATACCATGGTAATAAGTATACTCCTTGAGTCGGGGCCGACTCGACGGCACATAACAACAACAACGACAACCTTTATCTCTAAACCCACCTGAATTCCCAGATGCCTGAACTATGATCACTGTTGAAAATGAGGTTCTTCTTATATCACCTTCTAGTAATGGAAGATCTCAGGACTCTGTCACTTAATCAGGTTCTTCTTATAAAGCATCCTAATAATAAGTTTTCCCTGCACCCAACCTCTTTTCTTGTAGGATAGACCCTTACGTAGACACATAAGGGATTCCTGCAACTGACAACATCTGTGAATACAGGAAGTCACTGACTCATGACATATTCGAGTTATGATGAACTGCACTTACAACCATCAATGTATCTGGAATATTGCATCTTCCTGGGAGGAAGTTATAGGAAAATGCATGCAGGGGATATGGAAAAAACTGCTGAGTTATGAGAACATACTGTAAGCATTTGATCAGGATAATACTATGGAAGAGATCAGTGGAAAAACCATTTGTATGGCAAGAATGCTGAATTTAAAATTTGGTATCACTGATGCAGAATGGCTCATACATTATAAAGGAAAATCGACAGACCAGGAGTTGGTGGATTCTGAAAAAGAAAGAGATGATGAAGAAAAAATGTGGAAAAGAAAGGAAAGAAATTGTCAAAAAAAATTTTATAGTGAAAGAATTACCTGGAGTTTTTCCTAAATTAAATCGGGGGCTTCAGCTGCTTGAAAATATGGACCTAAACACTGATCAAGTGTTTACTGCTGAACTTGATAGGCAGATCTGGGAAGCAGTGAGATGTTACCATGAAACATATTGAAAAAAGAAAAGGATCATACTGACGATCTTCATGAATTTTCTGACTAGAAATACCATCCCCATTTCCAGGGATAATCCAGATGATCCAGAACCTTCCACAAGTACAGTTAGTACCGCAACCGACAAAATAACAAACCTGTCCAACTCTTCTTCATCACTGGAGTAAATTTTTATGATTTGTGTTATTTTTTTTACGTATGTAAGTATTCATTAAAATATACCTGTAAGTTTGTATATGAAATGTTTCCAACCCCCAACGACAAAGATCAAATTTATAAATATGATAATAAAGCCAATAATTATGAAAACTAAAAAAAATAAAAAGAAGTATCTGACTTACATCAGAACGGACTTTCAACAGAGTTGTCAGAATGGAACCCCATCATAAGTTGGGGACTACCTATACTGCACCTATGGTTCAAAGGGTCACAAAGAAATGAAATGAAATGAAGTTCATATGAGAGATTAATGTCCTGTGGAGCTGTAGCACCAGCTGCCCCGTTAATTAACTGGCTGGGTACAAGATAAATATTTGAAATTGCAAAATTCAGAATGGGAAGGATTTCCTGTACACAATCATAAATAACATCCTAGGAAATATCTGGTTTATAAATAAATGGGATATTGCTCCTGGATAGGACATGGTACGAACATGTGTAGCAAGGAGGAACACTCAGGCAGTTTAACTCAAGTAAGAACAGCAAAATCACATCTTTAAAACTGTCCTCTGTACTTTGAATAACATAACAGACATTTGCTCAACAATTATTTGCTAAGCACGTAAAATGAGTGAGGCACTATGTATGTGCCAAACACCTGCAGCTGGGAATAGTAGCTCACAGACCAGTCCAATCGAGAATAATGAGAGAAAAAAGGGTTTCAGCCAACTCCACGATTCTGAGTCACAAACAGCTCTTTCTAAACAGCCCCAAAACAGATTTTTAAAAATATTGTGTGGACATACTTTGTGGTACAGAAAACAGTATTGAAATGTAACTTGATTTTCTGTTAAAGAATCAGAGTGGCACTGTGTAGAGTCTCCAGACTTCTGAGTCTCTGCATAATGATCTAAAAAGGCGCTGTTGTCTTTTTTTTCTTTATGCCAAGAACATTAAAAAAACTAAACTACCTAAATCATTGCTAACATTTCATAAGCTGATATTTCAGCAATGAAAGACATCAGAATTTAGAAATTAAATAAATTTAGCTGTAAAAAAACCTCAGTACCTTTCCTCTAGTATTTGCCTCACTTTAGTGCTCATGAGTGAAAAATTCTTCTTATACCAATTTGTGAGGAAGAAAGGTAAAATAAAAAGAACTTGGACTTCAGAATCAAAGAAGCCCGGTTCAGACTTTATGACTGCAAGGAAGTCACTTAATCTTTCTGGACTTCAGAGATACAATCTCAGAGGTTTTCAGAAGGATTAAACATGATTATTTGTAAAGTGCTTAATATTAAATCTGTCACCGAGAAGGTTCTCAATAAACATAAGAAACTTTCACTGTTAAAATAAATTTTGGTACTTCCAATTTTGGCTATGGAACACCTGGAACTAAATTAGACCTTCTGCTATGAATAATAATAAAACTAGATCAAGAATACTAGGCAGTATAAGACTGCAATAACTGACTCCCGGTAAGATGGAGGAATAGGGAGACAAGCGACACAGACCCTCTTCAAAAAAGAAAAAACAATTGACAGAGATACAGAAAATAATCCTAGAGACCTGAGCTTTGAAAGGAACTATAGAGAAGTGGATTAGGCACCAACTAGTGGAAAAACCCTGAAGGAAAACAGTGAGTACAGAGAAAGTCGGAGCTGCGGACTATCAGCTTCTGATGGCACCAACCTAAATATTTCCAAGTGGCATTGGGACCTGAGAATTGACCTAAAGATCAGCCCTGGTCACCAAGGGCTGCAGGGATGACTGTGCTGGTGGCCTATGACTAGGAAGGGAAACAGCAAGGAGGGAGACAACCCGAGCTATTGACTTTCCACTGTCCAGAGGGCGTAGCCATTTTGGATCTTTAAAGTGACCGAGGGTGCAGCCATTTTGGATTTTAAAGTAATAGCACTCTCATTCAGATTCCAGGGATCTAAGAATAGGCTTTGTTTGCCAAGGTCAGCAGGGACATACAAGAGGCTAACAACAGGAAAGGAGACAGGTGGTGAGTGTATAAGTGCTGTCAACTAGTGAATAGAGGAGCACAGCACAGTACCCTGCTTTTGTAAATAATATACAAACAAAACAAAGAAAAGGAAAATCATGGGCAAGCCACTCCAACATACAATCACCAATTAAATATAAACACAAACATGTCACAGTACCTCAGAGATAACAGAGCATCACAGTACACACAAAGAAGCAAGATAAAACAGAAGAACAAGGGACCAGATACAGACCCAAAATACATCCCTGAGGAAGATGCAGCACTGGAACTCCCTGATAAGGAATTCAAAATAATTGTATTTAGGTATCTTCAACAAGTTGAGAGACAGACCAAGGAAAACACAGAGAAAACTCTAGAACAATTTCAAAAGACAATATAAGAACAAAATGACAAAATAAATGAAAAATTAGAAATGATATAAAATCTACACACAGAAATCCTGAAGATTAATACTAAATTTTCAGAAATACATAAGACATTAAATGGGCAAAGGAGCAGAATTGAATCAATGGAAGACAGAATTAGGGAGATTGAAGGCAAATACCTAACACTTCTTTGGAAAGGGATAAATCAGAAAAAAGATCAAAGTAAAATGAAGAAAGTGTAAGGTTCATGTGGGATACCATCAAAAAGAATAACCTACGTGCCATCGGAATTCCAGAACAAGAAGAGACAAATAAAACCACAGAGAAAATTGTCAAAGATTTGTTAAAAGAGAATTTTCCTGGAATGATGAAAGATGAGAATATATCCACTCAGGAAGTCCAACGAACCCCAAACAGGATAGACCCCAAAAGAAAATCACCCAGACATATCATCAAACTTACCAAACCAAAGACAAAGAAAGAATCATGAGAGCAGCACAGGAAAAACGAAAAGTTACCTACAAGGGGCAACCAATAAGACTAAGCTCGGCTTTCTCAACAGAAACCATGCAAGCAAGAAAACAATGGGATGGTATATATAAAATCCTGAAAGAGAAAAATTTCCAACCAAGAATTATGTCCCAGCAAAACTGTCCCTCAAATATGATGGTGAACTATTAGGACATTTCCAGATAAGCAGAAGTTAAGGGAATTTGTTAAAACCAGGCCAACCTTACAAGAGATGCTAAAGAGAGCCCTTTGGACAAAAGCAACAACAGGCAACAACTGACCATTAACACACATGATGATATAACCCAGAAACCAACCCAGCTATGGAAGTATCCAAAGTAAATAAGCCTACAAGATTGTATACAGGGAATCAGAGACACCAATTGACAGATGAGGACAACTACAAACCAAAAAGAGGGAAAAAACTATGTCGTTACAGAACTTCTAGATGGTAGGGAAGTCAAGACAACTACAAGATAGAACAGACTGTTCTAAACTTGGAAAGAAAACTATAAATCACAGGGTAACCTCAAAGAAAAATGACAAAGCTTCACATCAAAAAAGAGGACCAGAATAAATATTCAGCAAGCACTAAAACAGCAGCAATGAAGGAAGTGATAACACGACTCATAAACAAAACAAACTCAGCATAGAAAATTATATGGAACAAAGCAATCGACATCATGTAAAAGCACATAACAAAAATGACAGCAACAAATTCATACTTGCCGATGGTTATATATTTGGCAAGGGACTTAGCTCTAAGATTTATAGCAGAAGAGTAGATGACTAAACTATGGTACATACACATAATGGAATGCTATGCAGCACTAAAGAATAATGTAGTGTCTGAAAAACACCGGATAATACAGATGAACTTGGAGGACATTACGCTGAGTGGAATAAGTCAATCACAGAAGGACAAATATAGTATTAGTTTGTTGTTGTGGAGGGTCAAGGAAAGGTTTATATATGGAGGGAAACTTTCTTTGTTGGTTGCCAGAGGTGGAAGGGGAGGGGAGAGAACACTGGGAAAAAAAAAAAAAAGAAGAAAAAAAAAAATGCATTGACCCATGTCACTTTAGTTTTGTGTATTTCACTGTATATAAATTATATTTCAATAAAATTCATTTTAAAAAAAAGACTGCAATAACTAAGACAAGGAAAATTCATGAAGTGAGCCCCACGAACAACCTGACTTTCACCTAAGGAGTAATTTCTCACCTGTAGCACAGCAGCTAGAGCCTAAGGAGACAGTGAAGGTCCTGCTGAACTGAGAATAGATTAGATTTGGGCGGATAAAATAGCTGGCATCAGTGGGTCAGGGCATTAGAGAAAAGGGATGATTATAGGGTGTGGAAGGCATGGAAAAAGGCAGAAATCTATGAGGCAGACATCTGAGACTCCTTGGCTGAGGGTTGGGCTACACAAGCACAGGATGATACTCCTCAAGTTTACAAAAGAGTAGCTGCTATGGAATTAAGAGTGCCAAAGACATACTTGAGGTATGTCAAAAAGTGATGGGGACATGAAACACACAAAGACAATATCCTGAAGAGGCTCTGTGGTGGTTATATTTTTGTGTCAATCTGGCTGGGCCTGGTTGAGTGGCTGGGCAGCTGGTGGTAGTTATTCCCTATAATGAGAATGATAATCAACTCCATGATGGAATCTACTGTTAGCAGCTCAGTAGCTGCTTTGGGTATGTGGTCTGCTTCCCATATATAAGCAGCAGCTCTGGGAATGGTCTCTAGTTTATGGCACCTTGAACTTTGCATGTAGCTGTGTCGTTGTTCAGCAGCCTACCATGCTCTGCTGACCTTGGGACTTACAATGGACTTGAATTAATGTCCTTCCGTGTGGTTTGGTAACATCAGGACTATGCCTTTTTACTTGCCAACCTTGGGCTTGGCAACCTCAGCAGCCAGCAGCTGTCTGAGTGAAGAAAAAAAAGCCTGTAGCTTCAGAGGGCCGGGAGGTGGAGGCAGAGCTGAGGCTCAAGGCTGAGGGGCTTTCACTCAGCCCCTAGAGCTTGGCACTTTGAACTTGGACTTAAAGCCTCCAAACTATGAGAGAATTAACTCCTGTTTGTTCAGCCATCTCATTTGTGGTATATTCTTGTCAGAGCGGCACTAGGTAACCAGAACAAGCTCCCATTGGCCAAATCTAAAACAATTTGAGATCAAGATAATGGGACTCCATTCATAAATGCTAATATAAACAGATAGGTATATATAATTGAACATCATTATTTGCAGATTCTGTATGTGTGAATTTTCCTACTCACTAAAATTTATTTGTAATGCCAAAATCAATACTCATGTTGCTTTCATGAATTATCTGTGGACATGTGGAGAGTAGTGAAAATTTTGAAGTTACCAGATGAGGTCAAACAAGGCAATACTCTGCCTTATTGCTTCCAGTTCTCATTCTATAAACAAGTGTCCTTTTCACAGTCAGTGCTGCATTTTTTCCATTTCTGTGCTTTTTGTTGATAATTTTGCTGTTTAAAATGGGCCCTACATGTAGTGCTAAAGTGCTGTCTTGTGTCCCTAAGTGTAAGAAAGCTGTGATGTGACTTCTACAGAAAACACGTTGTTAGATGAGCTTTGTTCATGTATGAATTACAGTGCTTTTGGCAGCGAGTGAACTCACTGCCAAAAGAATCAACAATGTGGTACATCCAGAAAAAGGAAGAGGAAATTTGGCGTGTACATCAGCGTGCTGCAAAAGTGCTAAAGTATTACCTATAGCACGTGATCAAACTATGGAAAAGATGAAAAAGTGGGTAAATTTGTGGATTCATGAGATGACAACATTAAAAGGCATACTAGACAGCATTTTGTGAGGCTGAAAACCAAAGAAATTTAAGGTTACCTTACCCAGGGTCAAGAAAATGCTAAACCCTTCCTGGTTAGTATGTATGTATGTATGCATCTGTGTATATATTTATATATATTTCAAAGAAATATATTAAAGCATCTTTAAACAGAAACACACATAAAACAAGGTTATGTACTGATCACTTGATCAAAGTCTTGTGGCCACAGGTTCAAAGAAATCAAACCCTGTATTTCAATGGCTTAGTATTTACTGACTCAGTGCTCATGGTGACTTTGTAGAGCCTAACTACCACAAACTTACAGAATCAACTGTAAGTAGAAAGTATGATGAGAAACAGTATATTTAATAGTCTCAAAGTACCAAAAGAGTCAAAAGAGAACCTACAGATTGGGAAAAAATATTTGGTAATAACATATCTGACAAGGGACTTATCTCTAGAACTTATAGAACACT
>NW_006921621.1:16002468-16018384 GCF_000298275.1 Orycteropus afer afer
GGGCCCCATCCCCCTCCAGAGACGAACTTTTCAGCTTGAACTTGTCGGCTTCTACACGCTTGTGAGCCATTTATCTAAGATAAATTTCCCTCTCTCTCTCTTTCTCTCTCTATAAATATATATATACACACTTTGCTGGTTTTTGTGTTTCTCTAGAGAACCCAATCCAACACAAATATCAAAAGAGAATCTGAAACTTGCTCTTGAATGGAAAGTAGCTGAAGTGAATGGAAGAAATGATGACATTAAAAGAGTTGAAGAGAAGATTTCAAAGGGTGGCTTGAGAAAAGAAAGCAAAGTATTATAAAATGAAGCATGCAAAAAACTTGGAAAACCTAAAAACAAAAAGGAAGTCTGAAACAGAAAAAAAATTCAAGCCTCAAATTATAATATCAAAGGATTCCATGGGCAAAACAGGTCAGCCGTTTGAACCCATCAGCCACTCTGCAAAAGATGAGGTAGTCTGCTTCCATAAAGATTTACAGCCTTGGAAACACTATGGGGCAGTACCTATCCTACCCTGTCCTATAGAGTTGCTGAGTCAGAATCAACTTGATGGTGGTGGGTTTGTTTCTGGTGCACAGGCAAAATACTGAATGATGCAGGAAGTATCAAAAGAAGATGGAAAGGATATAAAGAGTCACTGTACCAAAAATAACTGGTCGAACATTCAACCATTTCAGGTGGTAGCATATGATGAACTGATGGCACTTAATGAAGAAGTTCAAGTTGCACTGAAGGCATCGGCAAATAACAAGGCTCCAAAAATTGACATAATTTCAACTGAGATGTTTCAACAGACACATGCAACACTGGAAGTGCTAGTCTTGTCTATGCCAAGAAGTTTGTAACACAGCTACGTGGCCAATCGACTGGAAAAGATCCATATTTGTATGCATCCAAAGTAAGACAAGCCAATGGAATGTACAAATTACTGAACAATGTGATTAATAGCACATGCAAATAAAATTTTAAAGATAACTGAAAAAACAGTTGCAGCAGTACATCAACAGGCAAATGCCAGAAATTCAAGCAAGACTCAGAAGAGAACATGGAATAAAGAATATCACTGCTGATGTAGATGGAGCTTGGCTGAGATTAAAGAATAACAGAAAGATGTCTACCTATGTTTTAATGACTATGCAAAGGCATTCGAATGTGTGGCTCCTAACAAATTACAGACAGATAGCAATGTGAAGAATGAGAATTCCAGAACACTTAATTGTGCTTGTACAGAACCTATACATGTAGACCAAGAGGCAGTCATTCAAGCACAACAAGGGGATACTGAACAGTTTAAAATCAGGAAAAGTATGTGTCTGGGTCGTATCCTTCCACTGTACTTATTTAATCTGTATGCTGAGCAAATAATCCAAGAAACTGGACTATGTGAAGAAGAACGTCACATCAGGATTGGAGGAAGAGTTATTAATGACCTGAGATATGCACATGACACAAACTTGCTTGCTGAAGTGAAGAGGACTTGAAGCACTTACTGATGAAGATCAAAGACTATAGCCTTCAGTATGGAATACATTTCAACATAAAGAAAACAAAAATCCTCACAACTGGACCAATAAGCAACATCCTGATAAATGGAAAAAATATTGAAGTTGTCAGGATTTTATTCATTCAGTCATTTTTGGCTTATTTCTATACTTTTAGTTAATATTTTTTTTTATTTTTAATTGTACTTTGGGTGAAAGTTTACAGAATAAATTTTTTTGCCATTCAACAATTCACACACATTTAGTGATTGCATTTTACATGCATCTATAGTCAACACTCATGTAAGCAGCAGTCAAGAAATCAAGTGATATTTTACACTGGGCAAATATGCTGCAAAAGACCTCTTTAAATTGTTTAAAAGCAAAGATTTTGCTTTCGTCCTTTGAGGCTGAAAGACCACCCGACCCAAGCTATGTATTTTCAATCGTCTCACATGCACATGAAAGCTGGACAATGAATAATGAAAGCTGAAGAACTGATGCCTTTGAATTATGGTGTGGGTGAAGAATATTGCATATACTACAGGTTACCAGCAAGACTAGGCAATCTACTTCTGTAAAGATTTACCGCTTCAGAAACCCAGTGGGGGTAGGTATGAGTTGGAATCAACTCTGTGGCACTGAGTTTGTTTTTTTTTTTTCGGATGGACTACCAGAAGAACAAGAAGTCCTGGGGCCATAGTGCTTAAAGCACTTGACTGCTTTACAGAATTACAGAAGTTCAAACCCACTAGCCACTTTGTGGGAAAAAGATGAGGCACCCTGCTTCTGTAAAGATTTACAGCCTTAGAAACCGTATAGGGCAGTTCTACTCTGTCCTATAGGTTGCTATGAATCAGAATTGATTCGATGGCAGTAGATTTAGTTTTACCAGAAGAACAAATAAATCTGTCTTGCAAGAAGTACAGCCAGAATGCTCCTTAGAAGGGAGAACGATGAGACTTCATTTCACATACTTTAGGCACGTTACCAGGGAGGACCAGTCCCTGAAGAAAGGATGTCATGCTTGGTAATTGTACAGCATCAGTGAAAAACAGGAAGGCCCTCAATGAGATGGATCCACAAAGTGTCTGCACCAATGGTCTCAAATGATTGTGAGGATGGTGCTGGTCCAGGCAATGTTATACTCTGGAGATGCATGGAGATGTTATATCAGAACCGACTCAACAGCACCCAACAGCAACAATATAAGCTGATATGAAAAGCTGTCAAGATTTTTTTGAATAAGGGACCAAGTTTGCTGGTCTGATAGAGCCTAGTGGAACCCCTGAGACTATGGCCCCTAGCTGGGCTTCAGGTCTGGAACTGAACCCATTCCTGTGGCCTCCAGCCAAACAAAAGACAGGCATATGAGCTGAACATTTACATTAGGTAGATACACTCCCTGAAGAGATCAATCATGGGAGAATAGAAGGGCTGTGTATACACAGGGAGACAGCTCAGGGGGCAGGAGTCCATGGGAGGGAAGGACATAGGAAAGAGGTAACTATGGAGAGGAAGTGGGAAGTGAGCTGTTGCTTTATAGGAAATTACAGTCAATGTCATGAGACAAAGTATATGTGAACTGCTGTATGGAAAATGAATTTGCTCTGTATACTTTTTTACCCAAATCATAATAAATATTCAAATAAAAATTTTTAATAAAAATATTTGGCTTAGTACATAAACATACACACAACATATTCTCTTTTGTATGTATGTTTAAGATAGCAATATATAGATATATCTATATATGCACTTAAAGAAAAACAAAGGACCTCAAGTGGTATAGTGGGTAAGGCATTTGGCTACTGACCAGAAGGTCAGCAGTTCAAACCCACCAGCTGCTCTTCAGGAGGAAGATGAAGCAATCTAGTTCTGTAAAAGATTTAGAGCCTTAGAAACCCAATGAGGGTCACTATGAGTTGGAATTGACTCGATGGCAGTGGGTATGTATATACGCACAGAATTTTCTAAAAGTATCCGTAAGAAAATCTTAAAATGGTTACTTCTAGGAAGTAGAAAAGGAGCTCTGGTGGTGTAGTGCCTAAGGCACTTGACTGCTAACCAGAAGGCTGGCGGTTCAAATCCACCAGCCACTCCTTGGAAGGAAGGTTGGGCAAGCTACTTCCATAGTGATACTGTCTAGGAAACCCAAGGAGGAGTTGCTATGAGTTGGATCCGACTCCACGGCAGTGTGTTTGGTTTTGGTTTGGTTAGGAAACAGAAATGTATAGTCAAAAATGGGATAGGATACTTTCCCTACTCTTTAGTACTCAATTCTCACCAACAAATTAAAGAAAAGAAAAAAGTCATTATAGAACAAATAAGTAATATAACATACAGATCTTGATTTCTAAATACCATCCCCAACTAAAAGTAAAGTCCTTAGAGAAACGGTTGAGTCTAGATATGAGTCAGAGTAAACACAAGTGAGCTGTGCTGTGGACATTTTACTGTACCAGAAACCAAAGCAGCACTCAAAAACGAATGATGCCATATGGAAAAGATAAAGAAGTTCATGTGAAGGGACTACCACCGGCCAAATGTGGGACAATGTGAAAATCAAAAAGAATCACTGTAATTAAAAAATTAAGATGAAAAGCAAGGAAGTGCTTATTATAAAAGTCAAGACAGCAGTTAATTATGGAGAAAGCACACAGTGGGCTTCTGGAATGCTGATGATACGTTATTTCTTGTCCTGGAAAATAGTCTCATGAATGTTCATTTTGTAATTATTTTAAACTCTACATATTTATTATATGGACTTTTAAATGTATTTCATAATTTATAACAAAATTTTAAGGTTTCAGGAAAAGAAAACATGCCAAGTGAAAACAAGAGATTTTTAGAAAGTAAAGTATAATATTTTACCTGCAAGAGTATGTAGGCTCTCCTACTTTAAAAACACGACCACAAAGGTGAGAAGGTTTGTTTGATTGTTCAAGTTTTGAAAAGCCAAATGTAGGATCTTCACCACAAAGGTACCATTCCATGGGTCCCAGCAAAACATGCTGTGCCAGCATGTCTTCTTTCTGTGGGGAGGGGTTGGGACCCCTGCAGTAGATTTTGGGTACATAGTGGGCTAAATGCTGGTATACTTCTTTAGTGAGGTCAGTTGCTTGCAGCCATTTCTTTAAAAAAAAAAAAAAAAAAGAAGAAAAAGAATTTTAAACACTCAAACTGGTAATTTGAATAAACCTATGAAATATATTTTTGTACTTTCTTTTTAGGTACAAAAATAATGGTAACTTATAAATCATTTTGTTTACAACACTTGTCACTTGTATGTCTTCATTCCAAAAGGATAAAATTCACTTATTATCTTCTGTTAAAATGCCAAGTATTTCAGAATGCTTCTTTACTTACAATGGAAGTGAAAGTAAAGTGAAATGAGGTCCTCTTCCTTAAAACAACTCTTAAAACCTTCTGCAGGCAGTCCAGGAAAGTCATCATACAAATCATTATATAAAGACCCTTGCCCCTGAGCTCATCTGACTTCCTTTCTGATCTTTGCTCAAATGGTATTTTGATTGTAATTTGGACTCTCACATAAGTTACAAAGATCATGCAGTGAACGTGAATAGCCTTATTTCTCTAGTCATATTTCTCACTGATTTAATAAGCAAGTTTATATACCAATATTTAATGAATGGAAGGGTCCACAAGAGACTTTGTTCTGTTTATTATGCTTTCTTTTTCCTGAGCAACCTCTCTTTAAAAGCCCTTTGCTCTCCTCCTAAAAAACACCTTTCCTACCCCCCAGACCTTTATGTCCAACTGCCTGTGAGAATTATACTTAGGTATCTCATGGACACCCACTCAGTATGTCTAAAACTAAACTCATGATCTTCCCCCCAAATCAACTCTCTTCATTTCCCTAGAGAACTATACTAGCTTTTACCCAAGTATGCAAATTAGAAAAACTTGAAAAACTTCCCTCTCCCTCACCCCAGTATCCAATTAATCACCACATCTTGTTTATTAGGCTTCTTACACATTACTCAAATCCACCCATTTCTTTCAATTTCCACAGTCACTACTACCTCCAGTACCCTAGTCCCTCATCTCTCACCAGGAGTAGTGCAACAATGTCCTAACTGGTGTCCCCATTAGTCTTGCCCTGCTGTAATCTATTTTCCAATCTTGCTGCCAGAGTGATCCTTACAAAATGTCAACCAGATCATGTCATTTGGCTTCCCATTGCATTTAGGATCCAGTCCAAGGCCCCTGGCATGACTGAAAAGATGCTTTGCCTTTATCATACTCTCTAGTTTCCAACTCCTGACCTTTAATGCTCTTCTCTCTTTACTTTACAAAGCTATTTTCTACTCATTCTTTGGATCTAAGTTTATGTCTAACTTTCTCTGAGATGCCTTCTTAACCTGTTCCCCACCCCAACATCCCTTCCCCATAACCCCCAGGGTCTAAAACAGAACCTAGTCTCAGTGGGGCATTTAGTAACATCTGTTAACTGAATGACTATAAATATGTTTATACTACTTACTGTCACATAACATTGACACTCCAGAAAGCTGCTCCTTGTGGCTTTAATGAAAGTAGAGATAAAGCAGATCCAGGCCTGCAGCACGGATCAGATCTCGGTCTCTAAAAACCAAACCAAATAAGCCCTAGATAAGGCACCCTTCAAACCACCTCCTTTCTTTTTCCTTAAGTCTTAAGTTGGTCCCCTTTTTTCTGCTGTTTATCTCTAACTCCCCTATCAATTCTGCCTGTATGCTTGTATGCTTATTTGTTCTCCATGCTGCTTTATGCAATTACAAGTTATTTTGGCTCTAAGCCAAGTAAAAGTAAAAAAAAACAAAAACAAAAAAAAAAATGAAATAAAATGACTTATTTCTATTTAAATGCAGTTAACAAAACTGCTAACAGAACTGAGCCAGTATTTATCTATAGATTACAACCTAAGTCTCAATTACACCTTTGCTAAAAAAGACGTTTAACATCATAAAAAGGTAACATAAGGTTTTCATTTTAACTATCGCATAATCTTTAGCTAACTCTCTTCCTTCTAAAATATATAGAGAAATTTTAAATATTCATGAGGTGTTTATATATATATATATATATATATACACACACACATATACATATATAAAATATAAAAATCCTGTTCATAAATTAAAGGTCTTAAACTTAAAACGGAAAGTTTTCATCCCTAAGGTAAAGTAAAACTACCTTTTCCAAAGGTCACTCACTACCTTTGTTGTTTTTGCTTTATAGAAGTAGGGAAGAAACTGAATTACTTTTAAAACAATAAAAAAAATTCTAAGGGAGACAATCCTACAGGTTTCAAGGATTCCCTCCCTTTAGAGAAACAGCTCTAAATTTAAAAAATTATATATACATATCCTTTAAGCTCAGAAATTATAAAAGGACATATTAAAAGAAAAAAAGTAATCTATTGGCCAAATACAAGAATAAATATCTACTTTTTCACCCATTATCAACAAACCCTATTCCAAAATATGAGCAAAGGTAGTCAAATTATTCTAAGCAACTTACTTTTTATGAATAAAAAAGGAAGCAGTAAGAAAGAAGTCACCTTTATGATCAGAATGTTAAGTGCTTCAGACAATTTTAATTTACAACACATTTAGAGATTTTATGTAAAAAGTGATTATTGTTATTCTTATATTTTATGTTTCCCTTTTCCTAAAACTTCATTTTTACAGAATTTTAATCCAAAGAAAATAAAAAGTGATGCTCTCTAAAAGGAATTATGAAGTCTTGTGGCTCCAACAACACTGACAGGTCAAATCTGTTGCTATTTTTCCTTAAAAAAAAAAAAAAATTCAAAAACTATTATCAGCTTCTGCTTTGAAAAACAAACTAGTTGCCTTATATAAAATATATTATGATTAAATTTACACACTTAATCTATAAAACAAAGTACCTTTATATAAGAATTCTATATGGCATACTGAATCGATAAATGTCAATATAATAGGTTCCCCAAAAAAACCAAACTCACTGGCGTTGAGTCGATTTGACTCAGTGACCCCTCCGTGGGTTTCTGAGGCAGTATCTCTACAGTAGTAGATTGCCCAATCTTCCTTTCAAGGAGTGGCTGGTGCGTTTGAACCACCATCCTTCTGGTGAGCAGTCAAATGCTTTAGGCAGTATGCCACCAGAGCTCCAAAAAAAAAAAAAGTGAAGAGAAAGCAAGCAGAAGGAAAATATTATGACTACTATTCAGAACAACGGCTCACACATTTCTCAGAAGAATTAAAATCTATAGCTTTACAAATTGTTGTCATCAACGTATATTTTTAACTGCTTCTTTGACATAAAAAATTAACTGAGATTTCTAATTTAAGTGCATTTTAATTTGTCCTTATTTCAGACACTTATGGCTGTCACATCCATGCACACAAGGTAGTAATAAGCATCTAATTCCAAAAAGTCAGCCAATGAAAACCCTGTAACTCACACTATTCTGATCTCATGTGTGGGGTCCCCATGAGTCGGCCAACTATGTGGCAGCTAACATCTTACTAGAAGTCCCCTGATAAGGGGAAGTAAAGAAGTTGCCAACTCATTCCACTAAAGTAAACATTTTATTACAATTTTCCAGGAGCCTTCCTCATTGCAAGAAGCCCTGGTGGTACCGTTAAAAGCACTCAGCTGCTGAATTAAAGTTGGCAGTTCGAACCCACCAGCTGCTCCATTTGAGAAAAATGTGGCTTTCTACTTCTGTAAAGATTTACAGCCTAGGAAACCCAATGGGGCAATTCTATTGTGTCTTATAGGCTCATTATGGGTCGGAATCAACTTGCTAGCAGCAATTTTGTTTTGTTTTTTGGTTTCCTTATTGCACCCTAAATTTAAGCCTTAGGATAGAAAGCAAATACAGTAAACATAAAAATGAAAGAATCTCTAGATTTTATCTTTTACCACAGTATCTAATTATTGCCCAATTAAAACTGTGTTCTCTACATTTGGTTTTGCTTCATACAGGGATAAGCAACATGTAAGCTAATCATAAAACAACAATCACTAATGCTCAAATAAGAGTTTTAGGAACTATAGTAAGAAAAACATTAAATAAATTATATTGTTGTTATGTGCCGTCGAGTCAAACCTGACTCACAGCGACCCCTCCTTGGGTTTCCAAGGCAGTTATCACTACGGAAGTAGGATTGCCCAACCTTCCTTCCGAGGAGTGGCTGGTGGGTTTGAACCGCCAGCCGTCTGGTTAGCAGGCAAGTGTCTTAGCCACTATGCTACCAGAGCTAAACATTAAATAAATTATATTAGGAGCTCTAAAAATGAGATAAGGAGATAATTTACAAATCAAAACAATATAGAAACTCAGTAACAAAGGACAAATGATCCAATTTAAAAAATGGGCAAAGAATCTGAATCAATACTTCTTCAAAGAAGATATACAAATGGCTAATGAGCTCATGAAAAGATGTTTAACATAATGAGTTATCAGGGAAATACAAACAGAACTCACATTAAGATACCACTTCACACCAAGCAGGATGGCTATAACCAAAATGTCAGATAATAACAAGTGTTGCTGAAGATGTAAAGAAACTGGAACCCTCACACAATGCTGGCAGGAATGTAATATGATGCAGCTGCTCTGGAAAACAGTCTGATAGTTCCTCAAAAAACTAAATATAGTTAGCATATGATCCAACAATTCTACCCTAGATAATCCAAGAAAAATGAAAACATAAGTCCCCATAAAAACTTGTACATGAACAGAGCCAAATATCTCACAGGACTGGGTTATTGGGTTTGAGGGCTTACGACTACTGTCTCAGGGGACAACTTCATCAATTCACCTAACATCGCTCATAAAGATAATGTTCTACACCCAAGTTTGGTGAGTAGTGTCTGAGATCTTGAAAGCTTGCGAGTGGCCATTTAAGATACAACTATTGCTCTCTACATATATCTGGAGCAAGGAGAAAAAAGGAAATCAAAGACTCAAAGAAGAAACTAGTCTATAGGACTAACAATCTATACAAATCATGGCCTCATTTACCTCGACACTAGAAGAACTAGATCATGTCTGACTATCACTACTGACCATTCTGACCAGGGACACAATAGAAGGTCTCAGACAGAATGGGAGAAAAATGTAGAACAAAACTCAAATTCCTAAAAAAGACCAGCCTTACTGGACTAGTAGAGAGTAGAGGAACCCTGTAACTATTGCCCAGGGATATCCTTTAAACTTGGAGTTCAGACCACTTCTGGAGGTCATCTGTCAGCCAAAAGATAGAGTGGGTCTATTCATAAAATAAATACCACCCTCAAGTACTGTGCTTTACTTAACAATTATCTAAATGAGACCTAATGGTCAACATTTACCCTAGACTAAAGATGAGAAGGCAAGCGGGGACAAGGAAGCTAGATTAATGAAAATAGAACAACCTGAATGGAAATAATGAGACTGCTGGACATTGTGACAAGCATAACAAATGTCATTGTATATGGAGTCATACACACAGCATGTATATGAATTATTAAATGAGAACCTAACTTGTTATGTAAATTTATCTAAAATCACAGTATTATAAAACAACTTATACATGAATGTTCAGAGCAGCATGACTCATAATATCCTAAATAGAGATATAACCCAACTGTTCATCAAATGTTGAATGAATAAATGAAATGTGATATATCTATAATACAGAATATTATTTGGTAATAAAAAGCAATGAAGTACTGATACATTCTACAACATGGATGCAAATATCCAGCTAAGTGAAAGAAACCAGTCAAATATAGTCTATTATTCCATCAATATGAAACATCCAGAATAAGCAAAATCTATAGAGACAGAAAGTAGATTAATAGTCGTCTGATGCTTGTGCGGGAAATGGAGTGTGATACTGCTAACGGGTACCGTTTCTTTTTTAAGATGATGAAAATGTTCTAAAATTAATTGTGACGGTGGTGGCACAACTCTGTGAATATACCAAAACCTAGTGAATTGAATGTATATGAATCATATCTCAATATAGTTGTTAAAAATGTTAAAGTAAAGCAAAAAATAACCAATACAGACATAAAACTCTATAAAACTTCTACAACAAATATGTATTTCTTTGATAGTCTGGGGAAAAACAACGTATATACTTCTTAACATAATTACCCGATGGAACATGATACTATAATCCAATCTGTGGTGCACAAAATGTGGATGCAGTTGAGAAGTGTTGGGAAAGTCACAGGTGCTGTGGAATTTATTCTATCAGGAAAAAGAGAAGACTGAGAAGAGAGGGCCATTTTAATATCATAAATTTACCATAATTAAAGAGCCAGCCTAGATGCTTATTTGTGAGGCACAGTAGTTAGGATGGGATCACAATAAAGTCCTTTCTCCTCCTAACAGAAGTAAGAAAAGCAGTGTGTAAATAAAGTGTGGGAAAGAGGAAACCAGTGCTCATTGGGTCATTTTAAACGGATATGACTCCAACAAATTACCAGTAACAGAGGTCTAAAAGCTGTAATACTAATTTCTCTACTTGTTTATCCTCTCTAAAATTTACTTTAAACTTGAGAAGAAAACTTTATTAATTTATGAAAAAGAACTGTGCTGAAGCCTACCTGAAAGAATAGTATTAAGTGCTATGATATTCTAACTAAATAGAGACAATAAATTTCTCATAAAAAGTGAGGCTAGGATTTACAGCTCGAGGAATCCTCTATTTTCATACTAGTTTGCATCTAATATTTGAAGGAATTTTGTTACATTTTAGACTAAATATTTTTCTCCTTTATATTATTGTTCAGAAAATCATTTAAAAGCAAACAGAGCAAAAATATAACGTAGATCAGTTTGCTGATCTTCACACACTCAAAGTCCAAATTAATACATTTTTATTGCATTTCCTTTATTCTCCCTATTGTATCTGCTTGAGAATTCATTGCTTAAGAACTAGGAGCACCACTTTTACAAGTGGTTTCCTGAGGAACTTCAACAAGTTTAAGTTAGAGGAGCTCTGAAACTCAATAGTTTGTATTTGTACAATATGGACAACAGAATAGATAACCTGCATCACTGGGCCACAGACACAAAATTTAGAGTGAGTTTAAAAAAAAAGACTCTGAGGTAAATACTAACACATTTGATATCAGTAGGAGATCAAGGAGAGAACACCCGCCAAAAAGTTTCACTGTTTATTCATAATGCTGCTTTCATTTTCTTTTTCAAACCTCTTTGACAGATAAAAGGCAGATGGAGGCTGAAAGTCCTTGGGTTGTTACAATATTGAGTACAAAGGAAGAAAATCAGGACTGTGGTTAAAACCAACAACAACGGAAAACAAAACAAAACAAAAAAATCATTCAACAGGCAGTGTTTCTTTAAACTCACACCTCTACTCCTGTCATTTATTTCCACCCTGACTTTAGCAGCCTTATCAAGTCATCCAAAACAACTTCCCACTGACCAACAACAGCTCCACAGTGCCCCCTGCTCAAATTCTGTTTATAAGATTCAGATTGTTGACTTGTGCTCAAAGGTCACACTCCCTTCCTAGCAGCTTGTTAAATTGGAGGCCTTGGAGGTGGGGCCCAAGTTGTTTTGGTCCATTCATAATCATTCTGGACAATGTGTTCCAATGGGTGTTCCTTGTCCTTCTTGGGGAAAGATGCCATCGAGTTTCATTGAAATAATCATTTTACAACTCTCCTGGCATATTCAAATTACAGTTTCAGTACAATAGGTTTGACCAGTGTCAGTTTGGGGTATACTGCTCTTAATTTGCTGTACCCAATCCTCACTTTATTAGCTTATATTTGCTGAAAGCTACTGCCTCGAAGTTATATAACGTTTGTCCTCCATCCAACCACCTCCAACTCCTAGAAAATTTTTTCTCATCTCCAGCCACCATCATTACTACTTTCACACACTCAGTAAACGTGTCGAGACACTATTTTGCACACATTTATAAATTATGTGTACTGACCAAACACGTGCAAAAACGCACTGAAGGGCTTAAGGGGGGTGGGCTATGCCGTCGCATTTCTGGTACCTAGTGCAGTCCCAGTAACAAAGTGGGGGCTCGGTAGCATGCTTTGATGGAGGAGGCACCGCTCCGCTTATCTTAGAAAAAGGAATCAGGAAGACGAACTAAGGCAATTATACCTGAAACGCTAAGAAACATTTCTTTCCCTCCCAAGAGATGGAATAAAGGGCAAAGGCCGGCGTGTTGAATGGGAGGGTGGGGAAACTAAAGAATAATGGGAGAACGAGCTCTTGGGTCAGTCCCAGCAGAAAGAGAATGAAAAGGAGGAAGGTGCACAGCGCAGTTCTGAGGACTGAGAATGAAGAGAAAGGAGAGAAAGGCGTGGGAAGAAGGAACCGTGGCCTCCCCAAGCCGTTACTCTACAAAGCGAGGCTGGACGTCCCCGTCCGGGTCCCGGCACTCACCCCAGCAGTCTCCTCAGCCGAACATTCCAGCAAACTCCGGTCGATGGCCTGCACCTCAGGCTCCAGCTCTGACGCCATCTTCCCTCCTCCTTCTCTCCAGAGCTGACGCCGCTACCGCCGCCCCGAGGGCCGCGGCCACGCCACAGTCCCGGCGGCCGCGACCGCCACTCTGGCCCCAGACAGTCAGTCCCGGAGTCGACCAGCCGGCCGCGGGCGAAGCAGGAGGGGGAGGAAGAGCGAGGTGAACCGGATAGGAGCGACAGCGGCCTTCTGCGCGCCCTCCCGGGCTCTATGCCCAAGCGTCAAGTCACTGCTTCGTCCCTTCCCCGAAGAAGGACACTGAAGAGCCCAGGCCTAGCACTCTTGCACGCTTCTACTGCGTCCCGCACCAGGAAAGGGGCAATAACACCCAAGGGACGACAGAGGATTCTGGGAACTGTAGGAGACCACGACACGGACTGGGGAAAGTGACACCCTTATAGAGAGCCCAACGACGGCATTGTGGGAGTTGTAGTCCATTTCTAACTGGAGACCGAGCAAAAAGTAGGTTAAGGGGGCAGGACTTTTCTGCAAGACCGGAAAGAGACTAGAGGGAAGAAGCGCCGCCTTGGGAAGAGACAGCAGAGCACGGTATCATGGGAATTGTAGTTTTAGCCCCTCCCCAACCCCTACACACACACACACACACACACACACACACCCTATATACATACACACGCGCACACACCCTATATACACACACGCGCGCACACACACACACACTATCTACAGCGCCTAATAAGTACTTGTCAAAGGCTGGCTTATGGTAGGCATTCACACACACACGCCAAACCTACTGTCATCGAGTCGATTCCGACTCGTGGCGACCACCATTGGGTTTCCAACGTGCTAAATCTTTGCGGACGTATATTACTCCATCTTCCTTCCGCGGAGCTGCTGGTGGTTTTGAACCGCCAACCTTCTGGCTAGCAGTCAAATGCCTTAGGCACTGCACCACCAGAGCTCCTTGATAGGCACTCAAATATATGTCAAAAGAATGGATGAATTGCACTCTATTTCTGTAGTTCTATTACCACGTCATCCATCATTCCCTCTTCCTTTGGACTAGACCCGTGTTGAACATTACCCAGGTTTTTTTTTTTTTTTTTTTTTTCAAGGTTTTAAAACGTGTTTCCTAAAACTCCCTGCCCTGGAGTCAGATCCGACTCTTAGCGACTCCTCCTTGGGTTCCCAAGGCGGTATCACTACGGAAGTAGATTGCCCAATCTTCCTTTCCAGGAGTGGCTGGTGGATTTGAACCCGCAGCCTCCTGGTTAGCAGTCAAATGCCTTAGGCACTATGCCACCAGAGCTCCCAAAACATGTTTAAATGCTGTTAAAAGAAAAATTTTACAAGCAATTTATTTATGACCACTTATCAAGATTTATTACAAACCTTGCTGCAAAGGAAAAGGAATCTACCAGGCCTATTCGAATATTTTCTCTTGATAGGGACATTTTATAGACAAAGACAATCGTTGTTATATATGCATACAAAAGAAAATTATGTTTGCTTAGTGGCAATTAGACTCTTGTCTGACAGTTGGGTGACTGGGTTTTTTAGAACAAATCTTCAACCCTTTAAAGTTTATCAGAAAATTGCTTAACATTTTATCAGGAATACTAGTTTATTCTCAGAAGGAAGTTGTGAATTACATTATGCAAAAAAAGAAAAAAGTTCTGACCAGACCAGGTTTGGGACATTTAAAAAACAATTATTTTTTATTGTGCTTTAGGTGAAAATTTACAGAGCAAATTAGTTTTCCATTTGACAGTTCGAACATAAAGTGTTCCTTGACATTGATTGCATTCCCCAGAGTGTGTCAGCACTCTCCCAATTTCCGCCCCAGATTCCCTGTTTCCTTTCATCTGAATTTTCTACCCCTTCCTGCCTTCTCATCTTTGCTTTTGAGCAAATATTATCCTTTTGATCTCAAATAATTGATTATGCTAAGGAACACATTTTTCTTGGGTGTTACTGTTTATTTTATGGGCCTGTCCAGTATTTGGATGAAAGGTAGTCTCTGGGAATGGCTTCAGTTCCAGGTCAGAAGAATGTGTTAGTGCCATAGTCTTGGGCGTTCCTCGGGGCCAATAAGTCTAGTTAATAAGTCAGACCAATAAGTCTGGGAGTTCTGGTAGCATAGTGGCTAAGGCACTTGACTGCTCACCAGAAGGCTGACGGTTCAAACCCACCAGCCACTCCTTCGGAAGGAAGGTTGGGCAATCCTACTATCTGTAGTGATACTGCCTCGGAAACCCAAGGAGGGGTCGCTATGAGTTGGGGCCGACTCCACGGCAAACAACAACAGTAAGTCTAGTTCTTCTTTGTGGATTTCATTTTTTTGTTCTACATTTTTCTCCTGTTTTTTCCTGAAGGTTGGGCAATCTACTTCTGTAGTGATACCGCCTCGGAAACCCAAGGAGGGGTCACTATGAGTCAGATCTGACTCCAAAGGAGTGAGTTTGGTTTTGTTTTCATTTGTCTTGGGACCCTGTGTTGTCATCCCAGTCAGAGTGGTTGGTAGTGTAGCTGGGCACGGTCAAGTTCTCCTGGCTAAGGGTCATATAAACTGTGGTTCATGTAGTGCATTAGTCTTTTGGACTAATTCCACCCTTGAGTCTTTGAATTTTTTTCACTCTCCTTTGCTCCAGACGAGAAAAGACATCTTAGATAGATATTTGAAAGCTTTTTAAGATCTGAGACACTACTTACAAAGTAGGATGCAGAACATTATCTTTATGAACTATGTTGTGCTCATTGATGTGGATGTCCCCTGAGTCTGTGGTCCTTCACCTTCAAGCCTAGGAACTTCAACCCATGCCATATGGTTATGTCTAAGAAGTTTTGGTTATGTCTAAGAAGTTTCACGTAGTGCCTAAGGCATTCGACTGCTAATCAGAAGGCTGGTGGTTCAAACCCACCAGCCACTCCTTGGAAGGAAGGTTGGGCAATCTACTTCCAT